>NW_024498585.1:254995-487024 GCF_017590055.1 Onychostruthus taczanowskii | reverse complement strand
GGGGGGGGGGGCATGTTCCACTGTTTCTTGGGAAACAGTTACAGTTACTAAATGCTTGTTATTTATTAGTTCCTATGTCTTTTACC
Organism: Onychostruthus taczanowskii; assembly: GCF_017590055.1. NCBI lineage: Eukaryota > Metazoa > Chordata > Aves > Passeriformes > Passeridae > Onychostruthus > Onychostruthus taczanowskii. Next base: position 486,938 of record NW_024498585.1, on the reverse strand, counting down.
CTGCTTGGTGACTGCAGCAGAGCACAGCTGTATTGCCTTCCTATCTGCTGGCTGAAAATATTGCAGAGCAAACTCTTAGAGGCCCTCCTTAGGCTTTGTAACCCTCCTTTGTACCAGAAGCAGTTTAAGCAGAGCTTTCTCTTAACACCTTTTATCATGAACCCTCTTTATGAGATTCACCTGATCTTTTTTTTTTTTCCCCCAGTGCCGCACTCAGCTGGAAAGGAGAGGATGAGCCTTAGATCTCTATATCCCTTGAAAGGGGGGAGTTGAGAATGGAAAGGAATCAAGTGTGTGGGAGTGAGGAGGGGAGAGATCTATAAAATGTAACACCTGTTTTATTGTTGTGATTGAAAAACTACTCTGGAACATTGCAATGTAGGCATTATCAATCTGCCCTCTCAGGCACAAACCAAATTGTACAGTTGACCTGATTAATTCAATTTTTATTTTATTTTTTGTATCTTCAGGCACAAACTGAGAAACAATACTAAAACATGTGAGGAAATCTAATATAAAAACCTTATTTTTCTTTGCATTTTCCTTTATTGATTTTTTTGTCTTGTTTGCTAGCATAATGATCCTGTTGCTGTACCTTTGCTTTTTATTATTTGTTGATAAGCTAAATTGTGTCTCTTTCAGTGATGCTGCTGCTAAGCTTAGTTCACAGCCTAGCCTGTGTATCACATAGTCTATTATCAGCTGATGAAACAATGGTGCTCATTCTCTGCCTCCAGTGTTGTGTTTCTGCATGCCGGCTGTGTGCGCTCCTCCCTGCCTTCCTGTAGGCACAGCGAAACTTGCCTAGATGCTCAGCATAAACTCTTTGTTCTTCAGTTCCACTGAAGAACTGAACTGCTCTTCAGATTGAACTGAGGTTGGATTCACTGCTGGCTGTCATCATTAGTAGCTGTGTCCCGCTGTGAAAGTCCAGTGTGTGGATGCACGCACTTGGCTGCTGAGAAATTAAGGAGCGTGGGTAGGCCCCTTAGAAGTCACCTGGAGATACTTATCTGAGGGAGAGGACTGTACACTAGCCCTGTGCAGCTGTGATACGTACCAGGCACAGAAGAATCCAGTCACACACTCTAAAGCTTAGTTTCTTAAGGAAGCTGCGCTGAAGTGTGTCTGGGTCTCCGCCCTCTGCCCTTTCCTTTTCCCTCTTCTCTCTCTGACTTTTGAACTGTCAGGCTAAATTTAGCTAAAGTTAGAAAAGGGATAGAAGTTTAAAATAGGACTAGTTTCATTACTTTCCATTGCAATGCTGATGGAAGATAAAGACCCAAATTAGTTCCCAAAGAAAAAAAAAAACAAAACCAAAAACCACTGGGAAAAATTCAACTATGTGATACTGGATTTAACAGCCTGCAGGTGGTCAGTCCTCCCATATTCAGACCAGTCAGTAATCAAATACCTAAGTCCAGCATAACTGCAACACCTCACCTCTCATACACAAAATATTGGGGGGTTTGATGTTGTTGTGGGAATGACAGAGGTTTAAAGGATGAAAAAAATAAATTGACCAAACGTTAATCTTCCCTAGTTCATGGGACAATTTTGCAGTTAGATATGAGGAAAAGATCATATCCTCTACAGGCAACTGCTGTATATTACCAAATATAATTTACCCCCTGGAGTAATGCAGCTTATCTGTTTTTGCCTTCATGGTGTGGACCCTCTGTGGATATTATTTATTTCATATTTTTTTGCCAGAGTAGGAGCAGCTAGCTTGAAAGCTCTTTGGTTGTAACACTTTGTCAATGGCATTCTGTGGGAAGCATTTTCTATATTTCATATATAAGAGTAGAAAGAGCAGATGGGGCAATTTTATATCTTGGTTCACAGCCCATGCTACAGGTTTGCTGTGTTCCAGTGCAGCTAACAGATTGTCTTGGTGTTTTACTTTTTTCTTTTTTTTTTTCTTTTTTTTTTTTTTTTTTTTTTTGTTGTTGTTGTTGTTAATAACTATGTGATTAGGAAACTGTATGGTATACTGCTTCTTCCTGACTCTTCTTGGAACAGATTTAGTTTGAAGTGTTGCAGAAACAACTTCTGTCCAAAACCAGCCAGAATGACAGTGGACATGGAAAACCTCATGAGTTCTGGCAGTCAGATACTGCCACAGCAAGTCACATAGGTGGTTTACATGTCAGACAATTGTATATTTTCAGTTGCTAGCAATTTTTATTATTTGGAAAAAAATCTGTGGTGTATTTTAATAATTTTAACCATCGAAAAAAGATGGTAATATATTATTTTGTCTGCAAACAAAACTGTTCTGAATACACTGTCAGTTTTGTGTGCCAGGTTAACAAAAGTCTTTCCTTTTAGCAGTAAATATAATTTAACAGCATTATCCAGTTTAATCAATTCTAGTTACTCTCCAGCATTTATAATGCATTTACTTTATATTACACCTGAAATATCTGATTACAGTTTATTATATCTTATTAAATTCTGTAATGCAATAAACATTACATGCTTATTTTGAACAGTGACACAAATATTTGCTGTCAGGGTGCTCCTGCAGTATCCTATTTTCCATGCTTCCTGCTGTCCTCATCATCATTGTCAGGCAGTATTCAGACCTGGGGAGGTTTACAGGAGAAAGGATTAAATTACTCCTGAGTGGCAGAAGGCAAAGCAAAGAGTTCTGACCACTGGTCTGCTCTGTGCTGCTTCACACAGTGCTAGGACTTCATAGAGGATACACGCCACATCACAGAAATCCAGATTAGATAAACCATCTGTGTTATTAAAGGATGAGTTTAAGCTTAAATGGAGAGGTTTTGCCAATAGTATCATTAGAGCCTTTAAGCAATCAGAAATTGAGGGAGAATGACAGAAGCTGTTACAGACATGGTGCACTGCCTGTAATTTTAGCATGTGGGTTGCTCACAGACTGCATGGGGTTGTTCTGTTTCATATTTGCTGTTACCTGTGGAGCAACTGGTGCAGGGAAGTTCCTTTTCATGTTCTGTTCCTGATTTGGTTTTAGAATACCTGGAAATGCTTCACAGTGTTGTGTGAACAAGCCTGGTTGTGACAATGCAGGACTCGGGAAGAAAATTTTAGAGAGTAGCAAAGGGCACACTGAGAGTGACGATGGCCTTCTGGTTAGTAGCCAGGTAGGCACTGGAAGCAGCCCGCTTGCTGGAGAGGGTATGTGCCCTGGTTAATGTGAGATACTTGAAAGTTCAGTACAGGGTAAGACTTGCCACCCTTCATGTACCATCCTGGGTATGTCCAGCTGGAATAGAAAAGCCAGGGGCTGCTGAGGAAAACTCCATGGCTTTGTTAGAAGCTACAAAACTCTGATCTGACCTAGCATCTTTGTTTTCCATGGACTGTCCAAGAAATAATGACTAATTGGTGATTGATGCTTGTTAATAGTTTCCTTTCAGATGTTCTGAGGTTAAACATAATGCTGTGATTTGAAATTCAGCAGGAATCAGAAGTCATGTTGCCATACAATCCTTCTTTTGGCTTCTTAGCTGCAAACAGGCCCTGCTGCCAACTGTTTCTACCAGATTGAGCTTTCATCAGTTTTCCTTTCAAGTGTAAATTGCATAATGGTCAAATCAGGTGAAACATACACTTCTTTCCTCCTTTCTTGTGTCCTGTCTTTCAGCTTAACTCACTCCTGCTTGGCAAGAGGTCTGGGCCACAGATTATTGCACTTGTTAGACTGTAGTGCTGGAATTGTGAAAATTTTTGTATAATTGACAGTCAAGAAAATGAATCCCACAGCACTAAAGCAAAATCCCTCCACTTTCCTTGGCAGCTGAGTATTGATTTCAGATAAAAGATACAGAATTTCCCAGGGATGCAGAAGCTGATAATGATCATTCCTGAAAGCAGTGTGTCTGTGCTTATTCTCCTGAGTCACAGGTAGAGCTTTCTTGCAGTGCTGCAGGTAAGGACAATGTTGCTACTCTCTTTGTGCAATGTCTGCTGGCACTATGGCAATTTTGGGGGAAAATGTTACCTACACTGAGTGTGAAGTATACAGAGAATAACCTCTTAACATGATATAATAGTGATGCTTTCAGATTTAAAATATTAAGTGATCAGAGTTCACTGCAGAGAAATTCCTTAATTGAAAACAAATCTGCTGTGTTAATAAAATGTCTAAATTTGCTGTTATGGTTAGAAGAACACATGAGAGAAGGCTTTGTTGAAATGTAAACACTCTGAATTATTACTGCAGTGCGCTGTCTGAATGCTCTCATTTAATGATACTCATTTAATGAGCACTCAACATTCAAATGAATATAATTGTAGCAAAGGGCTGTTAGGCTCAGATTCAGTGTTTAGGCTCCTAACTTTCCACTGAAACAGTTTATTAAATCCAGATCCTTTGTTAACTCTTGCCCTTTTTTTTTTTTTTTTTTTTTTTTTTTTTTTTTTTTTTTTTTTTTTTTTACTTTCTGTCTTTTGGCATTTCTGTGAACTTTTTTCCTTTTTTTACAGTGGTTTCTTCTAGTGGTGAAAACTGGTAATGTACTCTTTTGAAGGTTATGGTGCAAGATCCATTTTCTGAGATTCAGGCACCTTTGTAAATGAGATCTTCATTACTGTATTTTCCTTTAACACCCTAAGGAGAAATGGCTCCATCGGAATACTGGGAAGGTTGTGAGAATTGGAGGAAAATGGTTCCTCCAAAAGGATGAATAAAAGGACCTTGCTTATTTAAGTCAGAATATGAATTTAAACTAGCTTTATCATTTGCCTGCAGCCAGTGCAAAGCGGAAAGGAGCTGTTGTAGCAGGTTCATGGGTGTAAGCAGGGTGGAAGAGCCTGTTTGAGAGGTCATAGGCACAGATGCCACTGGATTCCTCCAAAAATTCTCTTGCTGTTATTCAGGTGTGGATGCTACAAATGATAGGGGGTAATCTTCTCTGGTATCATTATCAGTCACAGGAGCTGAGGTGATAATCTTCTTCCAAAATGAGACTTCCTGAGCAATGGCAATGCATCAGGTATATAGCTTAGACAGTGGAATGGTGCTGACTGAGGACTGTGATCCTTAAAATCCTTGTAAACTATCTTAAATCTCACCAAAGTGAACAATTCTACATCTGACCATCTTTAGAAGGAACTGTAGAATCTGGGTGGATTTTAGAAGGAGAGTGAGCTCAGCTTTCTATTCAGAATTTGCCTGATTAAATTTGTAATTGAGTCAACTCTGGCAAAGATTTAGTGCTCATGGGCATACCTGAGTGTTAATGTTATGCCCACAAACTTGATTTTAGTTGGGATTCTGAAGAATTTACTACAGCCATGATAGCAGGAAATGTGAACCAGCCATCTGAAAACCATGCTGGTGGGAGCTTCTGTATTTTAGTACAGGCTGAAGAGTATATCCTCAGTTTTGGAACTCAGGGAATTTGGTCGATAATTCTGAATTTACCCATTGTACAATTTTGCTGATTTGAACTAATGAAAACACAAAGTCATGCCACATCGAGAGTTTTCATTGGTTTTGGAAACTGCTGAGTTGATACAGATCTTGCTGAAATCATCCCCAAAGCTAAAATCTTGCCAGTAAACTGTGCAAATGATCTTAAAAGGAGACCATGATCTCTGTCCAGCGTGTTGCTGAGAACACCACGGTGAAGGAGAGGAGGGGAGGTGCGTTATCCTGTCGAAGTGAGGCGCGTTTAGAGGCAGCGGAGGCTCGGATGCTGCGGTAGCACCGAACCCCGGCCTGTCGGGCTCCCGTACCCAGCGCTGAACACTAGAGGGCACAAACTCTCCAACAGCCGCATCTTCTCTCCAGGCTCCATGAAGGCCTGCATCGAAACAAGTCCAAATAAAAGCAGGCTTAGAAAAGCAAACGCGAAACTTCACTGAAAGACCAAAGGGAAAGTAAACGTGGTAGCTGCTTCAGAGCACAGATGAAAACTTCACACATGGGATGCATACAGCTGTGCTATGAGAACTTGTGTCAAGGGCACTTGTATGATACACATGTGTAGAGGTTTATTTTTAAATGCAAGGAGATGTTTTAACACTGTGTTGCTGCCACACATATGCAAGAATTGCTTTATATCTGAATGGAAACATATATGGGTTAAGCAGGTCATTCTGAACTGGTGACAACCAAAATTACTATATAAAATGCATTTCTTTTTCTGTAGGTTATGTTTACTAGAAAGATCATTTTAGAAACTAGATAGGATGATTTTGAACCATTTACTTACCTGATTGCCTGGTTCTCTTTGTGTGTCAGAAATGGGCACTTCTGCTGTCACAGGCTGAGTTGCAAAGCATCACTGGAAAACTCCAAAGTCCAAAGACTTTTCTAAGCCATACATACAATTATTGTCATGCTAGTCTCTTCTAGCTAAGAATACAAGTGAGAATTTGTAAGTAGATACATGTGAGTTTTCAACATATTTTTAAAGTGAATCAGTAGCCAGACTGTCATTTGGACCCAATAGCTTGGGACCTTGCAGGCCTCAAAGCAAGTGTTATCTGTCCCTTTGTCAAGCTTCTTTGTAGGAATGTATAATACTTGTCTTTCAAGCTGTGTGATGCTGTCAGCTTCACAATGTTAGAATTATATCTGAAAGAAACAGACTTAAGAGCTGACTACAATTTATCATGTGATACAATCTCAGTGTATTTTATTTTAAATTTGAGTCTAAAATGGGTGAATAAAGCTGTAATCATCCTGTCAGTGCATGTAACTACTTTCAAAATTAGATACTGATCAGTCTGAGTAAAATTTGGTTGCAGTTTCAGTAATTACATTAAACTTCTAATTATTAGCAAGTGAGGCTGGTCCAGTGGCCTCAAAGTACATCTATAATTTGGGAGACCAAAATTCAGTCCCTAGGTGTGCCACTAACTTCCTGTTGGACACTAATCTCTTGGTGCTTTAGGTCCAAGGCCCTCAGGGAGAGGATCAACTCTCTCAGGAACCTGGGCAGAATTCAGGATACCCAAACATATCCTAAAAGTGTAATTGAGGGTCCTCATCCTCTGGTCTGGTGCTCTCAAAAAGAGGTGAAGCCCATCTCAGCAAACTCATTTAGACTCATCATTTACTTGATTTTTGTGTGGCATTGAGTGTGTAAGAGTGTGTGGAAAGCCTGAATTGTTCTGCCCGCATGAGAACCCTTGTCTGGTCATTTGGTGAGGACAGTGTGTGGGGCTTCATCCTCCTGCATCAGTCAGTGCCTTCATTTACATCATCCATAACTGGTTTTTGGAGCTGATATTTTCCTTTTTATCTTTTTCCTGGCAAACCCTTCCATTTAGGATGCTATAGGCCAGAGGCTGCATGTCAGCCTCTGGGGCAGATGTGATTAGCTCACTGTATCATGTCAGGCTGCTGACAGATCATGGCAGACTGAAAAATCAAAATGGATTTTCTTGGACCTGCTCAGCTCTCAACCAAAATGCCAGAAGGTGTGTTTTCCTCTGTGACAGGTAGTAGCCATAGCAGGAGTGCTTCTGTCTTATGCTCGTGGTCTTTTTTTTTGCCCAGGGCAGCCTAAACTGTGGAAGAATATTCCACATTGGGAAGGCTCCTGCTCTCCCTACAGGATATAATGGCACAGTAGTGGTAGCTACTGTGTAGAGGAGCTCCCAAACAGAAGTATCCTTTCAAGTTGGCTCTGAACCAAAATTGTCAGTCCCAGGTGGCAGGAGTGGCAGGTGCATGCTGTGAGTGACAGGGACAGTCAGAAATGCTATCAGGGAGTTAGCACCCATCTTATGCTGGTTAATATATTTCCCTTGGGCAGTCTAAGCTCTGTTATGCTCATCACTGCTGAGGCTTCCTCTAGTCTCTTATTGCTCCCAGTCTTTTTCATTTTTTGTAACAAGATAATTAGTAAATCTGGTGATTAGCCATGTCTTCTGGCTCTTTCTGAAGCCTCAGAACAGGATGATTTGGATAATGCAAGCAGAGATTGGAGCATTTTGATACAGCTGCAACAAGTTATTTGCACGATACCTGCCTCCAGCCTGTGCAAATAGCAGAAGAGATTCCTTGCTTCATATGACCTGGCTTCAGGTGGGCATTCACCTGTGCATTCATTCATTTATGGAACATAAACACATTCTGCAGCAGAAAGGAGAATCTGTGAGGGTGCACAGAAGTACCTGTTCTGTTCCAGAGACTGAAAAGACACCCAGAAGAGCAGAGCATTTGAGCAAGCTGAAGAAATGGCCTCTTTTATAAATCTGGTCCATTATCCTCTATTACTGAAGGTTCTCTCTGAGATCTTAATTAATCCAAGCAGAGATGTGTGTCTGTGATGTGAGGTAGGATTAGAAATTAGCTCTAAAAACAAAGCACCCTATGCAAGATTGATGAATGCTGCCCTATAAAACAATTCAGTAAATGAACTCCCATTTGTAATGTGGCATTCCTTGAAATAATTGGTCAATTATTGGCCTCCTTGTCAGAGATGGTAGGAAACAGTTGACTTTCTGGGCTGCAAGCACTCATGGCCAGGTTATATTGAGCTTTTTCGTCCACAGATACCAGGGCTAGTCTTTATCCTTCTCCTTCCATCCTGTAACTGTGTTTAGGAATACCCCAACCCAGATGCAGGACCTTGCACTTTGCCTTGTGGAATTCATGAGGTTTGCACAGTCCTACCTCTCAAACCTTCAAGTTCCCACTGGACTGAATCCCTTTTCTCCAGCCAGTTGACCACATCACACTGCTTACTGTAATCTAAAACTTTCTGAAGGTGTGCTCAATCCCACTGTCTATGTTGCCAAAAAAAATTAACAGTGCCAGTTGCTGTCCTAACCCCTGAGGAATGCCACTCGTCACTGCTCTCCAACTGGGCATTGAGCTGTTGACCACAACTCCCTGAGTGCAACCATCCAGCCAATTTCTTATCCACTGAGTGGTCCATCCATCAGATCCATACCTCTCCAGTTTATTTTCCAGACTATTTTGCAGGCAGTGTCAAGGGTAGTTGTTTTCTGTTGCCCTTCTCTTGCCCACCATTGCTGTAACCCCACCCTAGAAGGTCACTGATACATGTGGCAAACTAAGGGCATGGTTTGCCCTTAGTGAAGAAGCCATGGTGTCACCAGTTGTCACCAGTCACCTCATTATTTTTCATGTGCCTTAGCATGTGACATTTCCAGGAGGAACTGTTCCATGATCTTGTTGGGCACTGAAGTGTGGTTAGGACAGGGATAGAAAGTTTATAAAGTTATGTTTAGGCTTTCAGTGCTCCTCCTTCTAAGCACTTTAAAAATTGGATACTTGCCACTTCATACTTGTTGGTTTAAGAAAACCCACAAGAGATTTATTTTGTATGGTGTTACAAAAACTGAGCTGTTTCTAGCTCTCTGACTTTCTTCCTTGTTTGTTGGTAGCCACCTTCATCCAGCTAAAGCAATGACTACAACACACTCAAGATAGACAGTATCTATCTATGATCTCTTATGCATGCTTCATAGATGCGTATTAATAGGAATAGCAGTGGTGGTGCTCTAACCAAGAGTAGGGTCATTTTCTAATAAACATGTAATGAAAGGAAGGATTACAGGTAGTGGTCTTTCAAAATTAGATACTGATATTATTTCAGATAGATATAGATACTATAGATATAGATATTATTTTTTTTCTACAATGTGCCTGTGATCTGGGAGAAAATCAACTAGATCCCTTAATGTCTCTTGTCATTCTCAATGAAAACATAATTCTCTTTAAGATATGTAATACTTTTATTTTAACATACTTCAGCATTTTAAATGCAGTTGCCCTCACTTGGGTGCTTCTAGGTTTGCCTGGATATAAACGTTTGTTTCCCTGTGAAGGCAGTGAGTATTCTGGTGGGGGGGATTTAAACAATATTTTGTTATCTGATTTTTTAGCTTCTTGCCAAAGAATAGTGCCAGTAGGGCACTCGCTTTTGTTTATATGATTTTCATTGACTTCAATGGGCATTGAATCAGGCCGTATAAGCACAATTTCCTCATTGTTAGCAGCTGTTCATTGCTTAGCATTACCTGAGCCGCTATTCAGCTGGCCGTCTGTGATCTGGGACTTCTCAGACTGCAAGAAAATCATTACCTGTTCCATTTTGGCAGGAGAATATTATAACTTATTTTAGGGATATATTTGTACAAGGAGTAATAATGTTTTTCCCCAACAGCTATTGCTTATTGCCTGCCCATCTGTGGTTCTAACACACAAATGTTAAATAATAAATACTGTAACAGACCCAGGGCTTTTTACATTCAAACTAATGTTTATTTCACCAAGATGCTGAGATACTAAGTTAGGAGGAAAGTGTCAATTTTATCAGTATACATACTTGTTTGTCAATCTCTGACACTGGTCAGTATAGAGAACCTAATAAAAGCTTAAAAAATTATGTAAAAAGGTCTGCCTGTCCTGGAGACCTTGGTGAGTTATGATGTCAAATCATGACTGAAAGTTTGGGATGAAGCTGGATTTAAGGGGTATAAAAGAACAATTGAATTGACATTACCTTAGTGTTTGTATGGCTGAAAACAGCCATTTAGAGTTGGAGGTATTGTCCAATAATAATTCTCCAGAAAGAAGTAACTGTGGAATGGAAGGCTGTACTGATAAATCAGCTTTTCAGTTAAACCGTTGAATATTATCCTGTATGGCTAGGTTCCTTCCAAGATACACCTGTTCCTACATTCTTGCCAGAACCATTTACAAATTCCTGATAACAAATATTCACCTAAAACTACGCCCCATTTTCTAAGAAAGTTTAAAGGAATGTAGTAAGGGTCAGAAAGAAGGAAAAGAAAGATTGCTTATGTAAATAAGCCTATTTCAAGGAAAGGGTCTATTAGCCCAAGATCAGAAGTGATATGTATAGAGAGCTTGCTAGGAAAAAAATATCTTTTTGTTTAAGAAATATTCTATCTATTTATGATCATTCCTGCGCTAAAAGCCACTCCTGATTGCTCATGTGATAAAGTAAATGACACCAACTGCTAGTTAGGCTTCTGGAGAGTAGCAGTCTGTCCCTGATGTACTTTCAGCCACGCTTTTGGTAGGTACTGGAGATGCACATTTTTGGCATTGAACAGGAAAAATTTGAGCTTTCTCTGGTTTCTGAATTGAACTTCTTTGACATGTTCATCCAAAACAAGGGAAATCAATTTCACTGTTGCTGATGAAGCTTAACTGGTCATTTACATGAACAAGAATGACAGAAATGAAGCAGGGGAAGGCAACTTTATTTCCCTTACTTCCCAAAACCAGTGTTTTCCTGTGCTCAAATTTTCTATTTCTACTTCTGACATTGAGCATTATTGCCTGGTAGCAGGAAAAAAACCCCACAGTATTTCATCAGTTTTCCAGTCTATGGGAACTTACCAAGTTTCTTGCAGATTTCAGAAAGAGTTTTCTGGATGCCAAAATAAATGTCTGACTTCACTATGCCCTGGGAGGAGAACCTGCTGAGTTCTCCCACAGGGATTGGGAGGGTCTTGCACTGTATTGGGATCTATGGTGACTCTCTGAATCCATCAGCAAAATTCTGGAGAGAGATAATATGCAGGATTGTACTTTGCTCTGAGAACTGCCAAGAGAAATACAAAGATTCCATCCTCTAAACAGGACATGAGACACAAATTCTCTATTTAAGCCAGTTTAACAGTTCAAGTACTGTTCCCCCCATCAGGTGACAGGGAAGGTAGTGAGGAAATACTCATGCATCCTCCAAAGGTTATTTTAAACCCAAAAGGATTTAAAATAATGAAATAAGTTTTCCCCGTAGTCAGGCTTTGTTTGCCAAATCGGGAAGTCTACATAGTAAGAAAACCATATGAAAATGTAATAAGTCTTCTACATATTTAGTAGATGTTAATGGATTTATCCACTATAGGAAGTTATGTATCAAACTGTACAATTTTGGTGCCTGTTTTGTGTACTCTGTGAATCCCAGACATGTTTAATATTTCTCTCTCTGAAGTTTAACAGTGCACAAATAATATCTAATAAACAACCTCTAACTTTAAACAAACTTATTCAGATAGATGATGTCTGCTCAGATCTCATGTTTTAAGAATGCTTTAAGAATGCTGGACAGGACTGATCAAATCTTGCAATATGTCTTTAATTTACATGCATTCAGTCTCTCTCCCAGCAGTATCACTTTCAATGTTTCAGTGAAGGATGCATTACTTTTGAACTATTGTTTCAAAGGTGGGCAATTCTGCAATCTTGGTTTGCAGAGAATTTAAGCTTGGCACATTAAATTTTTGTCCAATAACTATTTTTCCCCCCCAAATGTATTCAGAGAAACAGTTTATTCTTCATGTTGTTAGGGTGGAAAAACAATGTCTCAGTGCTTTTATTCCTCTGATTCTCAGGCCTATGAGCATGGTGTTTTAAAATGGAAACTTGTGACATACACAAGAGGATACCAGGCTACTTTTCAACTAGAAAAATAAAAAAAAAATCCCCAAACAAAACAAAAATATATCCCTTTACTTCCTCCAATGACTGAGTTATTTTTGGTTTTGAAGCTTCAAGGCAGGCAACAACTCTCATTTCTTAAATTTCAGGATAAAATTTTAATGATGGCAGATGGTGATTTGAGAACAAAACAAGGAAGATATAAGAACCCAGAGGAAAAATATACATGATACAGCAAAATACAGAAGACAGATTAGTGGGTATTTTAAAAAGATAAACTCCAAGCAATCAACCAAGAAAGTGAAAACTGCAAAAAAAAGCAATTTGCTTTTGATAAGCAAATTGCTGATGTGCCTTATATTCTTTGAGTGTCCAACAATGACTAGGTTTCTCTGGGGTTACTCCAATGTCCCTAAGAATGAGACTTAGCTGAGGAGGTCCATAGGATTGAGAAGCTACTTATGGTAAGGCGTGACAAGTAAAAAAGCAGCCTGTCTTTCTCTTCTCTCTCAAACTCAATTTGGTTTGAGATCCCACCCCCTCAGGTTTTTTTTCTACTCTTCCATACTTTATAATGTGTCCTGGAATGAAACTCTCACCATTGACTTCAAGAGATTTTTAGATGCTCAGCAATTGTTAACATTTGATTTTATGTGGCACTGCTCAGCGTAAGAAGCCTGCTCAAAATAAGTGGGGGTGAAGGTGGAGCTGATCAGTAACTAGAATTTGAGCTATTGGAGATACTAACTCCAGCCTCTGGGAGTGTTGGATTGTGATTTCTTGACTGCAGTCATGTCTGCTGGTTTTGCTGTTGATCCCTGCAGAATACAGATGTCTTCTTCAGCATCACTCTAATGTGCATGAAGGGACAAATAGCAGTATCTGTTGCTTATCACTTGTTTTTCTTAGTGTGCAGGGTTTTTCCTGTGATCATATGAAAACAGGTTTGTTAGCATTTTGATTAGATTACCTACAGTAAGTTCAAAGAAACAGGCATATAGGTGATATACAGTAGCTCCCAAAAGCACAGGTTTATGAAAATTTTCATAATGCAGCACACTGTGTATCTCTTATTGCTAACAAGGTCGTTAATGAAAGTCTAAGCTCAAGTGCCCAGCACATATCAAGGCAGTCATACTTTATGTATTCTGCTTGTTAATGGTAAAGGTGAAATACCTATTACATGTTTAAAACTGCACTTTAGCTGCTCAGGAAAATGAGAGCTCTTTGCAATTTCATGTCATATTATCCACTGCCTGCTTTGCGCAGAGCTGAATAGGTGATTATGTAGGGTGTGCAGATTTTTCTTGTCTCTAAACTGCCTATTCCTTGAGAAGACAATTGATGGTAATAATTCTTGCTGTATCTCAGCTGGTGAAAAGTACTGTGCCCAGACATGGCAGGAAAGTGTTAGTAAATGCTGTACTTTGGTCTCTTGGTTGAAAACCCCAGAGGAGCTTTCCCAGATTAGTTCTCTAGATATGCGTGAAGAAAGCAGTGATCTGAAACAGTTTCTCAAATCCAAGTTTCTCTTGGATTTGAGAGCACTTTATTGTCAGGTACAAATATCAACACCACTACCAGTCAAATGGGTTAATAGGCTTTTACATAGGGTGAATTGCTAGACACCCCATGATTTCTTTTTCTGCTGGCCTTGTTTAAGGTGAGGTTACATTACCTGAAGGAGAGAACATTTTCAATTTTGAACTTCAGCAAATAGACTGGGTGCATTAATTACAGCATTCCTACAACCAGGATTTCCTGGATTAGTTGTCAAATCATAAAAATGGCATAGTGGGTATGCTAAATATTTTGTATAATGTGAAACATTCAGTCTTCAATCTATTTAGTATTTTTAACTTCTTTTCCTCATTTTAATTTTTAGTAATTTAAAAATAATTTTTATAGTTATAGTAAAACATTGACGTGTAATAGTGTGGAAATGAAGCACATCAGCATTTCTGAAATTATTACAAGATAATTAATATAAAACCTTACATTGTTTAAAAAAAATCCTAGTCTTTTTGACCAAACATTTTCACTAGATGTGACTTGACATGGGAATAGTTCTGCATTTGCCCCCCACTCCTCGCTGCCCCCCTTTCCCCTGAAGTTGTAGGTTTTGGCTAATTTTAGCTGTTTATGAGAAGGGGAAAAAAAAAAAAAAAAAAAAAAAAAAAAAAAAAAGAGACCAAATCTGGCTGTACTCTTCTTTTACTTTTGCAAACTTTGACTTCACTGCTAAATTAAGTTTTATGCATTTCCCAATGGTATCCTCTATTGCTTAGATTTTTAGAGGTCAAGGAACAGTATGTGGGCAAGGGAAAGCAAAACCAGTTAAAAGGAATAAATGCAGATTAGTCATGTGGGTTTTCTGCTTATTGTGAAAGGGCTGAAATAATTCACCCCAGTGGAATAATGGCTGGGTTCGGGTGTCTTGCTGAGTTCCACAGCTGGAAGAGTTATTGCACCTGAACCAAGCTGCAGAAAGCAGTCAACTGATGTGGTAGCTCGAGGCAAGCCTAAGGTGAGGCAAATTTGTCTAAGTGTCTTTTGATGATGATCTATGCTAATGGTTCTACCTCCTGTATGTGACAAGCACACTCAGCTGACATCACTGTGTCCTAATAATCAGAGAGAAGGATCTTATTGGTGAAACACACCGAGGGCCTAAGGTATTGTGTGAATAAAGGCCACCACGACAACACATCGGCAGGTTTTGGAATGAGCACAAAAAGGCGTGTTATTTCAAGTGGGCTTTTTCATTCAATGTGTCAGTTAGTTTGAAGTACAAATCAGGCCTCACTGCAGCAGCACTGAGCAGCACAGATCAAGAAAAGGGAGCTAAAAGAAATATTTTGAAAGGGAGCTAAAAGAAATATATGGCACCAAGGATTCAAGGAGCATTTTCAGGTAGCATTCACCGTTCTTCTGTGTGTTCATAACCTGTCGTGATGAGTACAGGTCCTAGCTTGAGCCCTAGCAGCTGTAGAAGGCAAATGGTTGTGCATGAAGCATCTTGATCAGCTCCCAGCTGGCTGCTGCTGTTCTCCCCATCCCCTTCCAAATTACCAGGGTAATTTGCTCAGATTTGCTCAGGGTTACATCTGCAGGCATCACCTCTGCAACTGTAATACAGATAACAATTTACCAGCAATATTGAGAGACATTCCCTGGCCTGAAGTGCTCAGAGGCATGTGACAGCAGGATTCAGGGTTGTGCTACTAGTGAGACAAACACAGTCAAGTCTAAGCAGTTGTGTTGCTTTGCCAGACCTGGCAAGTCGATGCTATCGCCTGTCCTTCTGGGCTCTACAGAGAGCTCTCTCTGGGAATGGTTTTATGCAAAGCTTTTCTAAATGTTTCTCTTCTCTTTTCTGAGGTTGTCCTTTGCAGATGTAAGGGAAGAAGGAAGTTGGTGTCCCAAAAGGCAGTCTTGGGAAGCTGCTAGGTTAAACTGAAAAAACAAAACTGGGCTTAACTTCAGATCTCTGTATTTTCCCTTGCAAATGTATTTGTTTTATAACTGGTGCATCCTTACATGACGATATGTCTGATGGCTGCTGTTTAAGTTTACTTCTGGCTCTGGCTGCCACCAGGCTGTGCAGATGGGCTTAAGCTTGAGAGCAGCCCTACTTTTGTTGTAATTGTTTTTTTCCCAAAGAATTTTCTGCTAGTTTACATATCATTTTCTCCCAGTCTAATTCTACTGGATGAAGGGCAGGGACTGAAGAAGATTAAAATATGTCCCATCTATCATACCAGAAAGGAGATTACAAAAGACATGGACTGTCAGCTCTGGCACACTCCTCCTCTACTAACGTGGATGATCATATGACCTGTGTGCAGCAGGAGAATGGAGACCAAGGGCATAAAATCACATATCCATACTGATGATAATTCTTGCTCAAACACTTTGTCATCTGAATGCAGGTAGGAAAAAAGCTATCTAAGAAAAATCTAAAAAAGGGAGTAGGTTTGTAATGTGGTGCTGCCTGCTCCTAGGGCTCTGGTATCTCTGTGGCTCGGGAAACCCACAGGAGTCCTTGGATCCAAATGTGGTGCATTCTTATTGTGAAAGGGCTGTGAAAGGGTGTAAAAGGACTCCTTTTACACCAGACTGTGTAGCCTTTATCCATTTTGTGCAGGATTGTTTTTGTTCTCCCAGCTGGTGATTCTATTCCTAAAGTAATTCAAATAAATGAATACAATATGTTTGGCGAGTATATTACTGTAACTAAGATTTCCACTTGGGTTTCTCATTTAAGCAGCATGATGGTTGAGAGAATTAAATTAAGACTAGGGTATTCCTCTGTCCTAACCTTGCTCTGCAGAGTGATTCATGGCACAAGCAGGGCCTGTTCACTCAGACCAGCATTTCCAGACTCAGGTGCCTAAAGATAGGCACTTGGACATGTATTTAGACACTCACATGAACACTGTTTACTCTGTAGAGGTGCAGCTCCCTGAGAAGGGAGGGTGTTTACAGGCATTTGGCCTCTCTGGAAAAGGAACCAAGCTTTAGGCACTGAAGCAGAGAAGAAAAGCTTCACACTTCGGGTGTGCACAGTTCACTCGTGAAAGTAGTAACAAATACTTTGCTGTAGCACAGGAGAAGGCTGTGAGGCTGAGCTGCTGAAGTTGGCATTGTAGCAGAATTTTGAAAATAACAAAGCTTTTTGTCCATATGTGCTTGATGTCAGGGTTCACAGGAAGGAGCATACCTTGATGATGGGGAAATAATAGATAAAGGAATGGAAGCAGAAAAAATAGAATTTTGACTTTTCTGACTTAATTGTGTGTTTAAATCTCAGATGTAATAAGGGTATAAATCTCCATAAATTTATAAAGCTTTTTTTTCTTTTTTATTTTCTTTTTCTTTTGTAATATAGGAAGTAATGAATAGGCAAGTGCAATATAAGGGGGAGGGGAATTCACCAACAGGGTTTGCTGAACTGAGCAACTGAATGGTATTCCTGTGGAGTGGTTTTACAGTGTCACTTGAACCCCCCCGGTTATGCAGTCTCTAGGTAACTGGAGGTAGATCTGTTTTCTGTAATATACTGACTAGCCTGGAACTAAAACACACACATAAACTTTCCCAAACCTTGCTGTATCCATTTCTGGCAAAGGTAATGGAGCCTGTTTAAAACCTTGTGCTTTTTGTCAAGTCACCATGTCAAGTGACTTTTAAAGAGCTTGGTACATAAAGAAAACGGAGATTTGCTCGGCAAGTTGTTCCAAATCATAGTTATGTCTTGATATAAGGCATTTATAGATACATGTTTTGCTAGAAGTGCAGAATTAAGAACAATATGTGATTTTGTTTGGCTTTGAGGGAAGCAGGCAACAAGGTATTAATGAAATAAAGCCTTACATGGAGGGAAGACAAGCCTTCTTATGAGAGGACAGAAAGGTGGGAGGCCAGTGAAAGTGTGTACAGCTAGGCAAATGTGATATGGGAGTCACAGGAAAGAACAAAGGAGTTGGTGGAGGGTGCAAGAAAAATTGATCAAGAAGCAGAGTTTGGTGAAGCTGCAGAGAAGGGCTGGAGGGGCCTCAGAGATGGCAGAAAGGCACAGAGGAAACCCAACTAGAAACAAACAGAAAACTTTTCCTTGAAATAGCACCAGATGCTTCTGGCAGTCTTGCTGGTTGGTGAGTGTTGGAGTTCATGACAGTGTTTGCAGTGTCTGTATTCTTCCTTGGATACAGCTTGGAGGAGGAAAATGCTGCCAGCCTGAATGACTGTTTATCCTAGACTGGTTGCAGAAGACAGAAAAGGGGGGAGTTTTTACTACCTTTTGCCACAACAGCCACAACGGGAGAGTTACAGAGAGAGACACTTCCTTGAGAAAAGTGAATTTTGTACTCTGTTAGAGATACAAAAGGCACAGACTGTGTATGAGCAGTAGTTAAAACTGAAAGGGAAATGGAAGCATAATTTTACTTCTAATTCAGTCATTTCTCACAGTAGGCAGGTTGACTAAATGTTGGATAGCTGCATTTCCAGAAGGAGGGAGCTGACACCATATCTGTTGTACCATCTGTTTACCAGTTACCAGTGTACTGGGAAGAAGCTTCAGCAAAGAGTGGGAAATCGTCCAGAGTTTGCAGTTGTGTTTAACTGGTTGAATGACAGCAATATGAAGTCAATGTATTGGCAAGCCTCCTGTGTTCTGACCTAAAACTACTGTGTGTAGCCTCTCCTTTTCAGCTAGTGAAACTCTGCCAGTTGGGTGCTTCTCTCTGCACATTGCCATTGGTGCCAGAAGAAAACTGGCCCCTCCTATCCAGGCTGCAGCCAGGGAGACACTTTCCACACCTTTTAATTGTTCTTTGCACAGGGAGGAGGAAAACCCCACTTCAATCCTGCTAACAGTGGTGCCAGAATAAAAGCTGGAGAGGAATGTTATTTTGCTATAGCTGGTGGTCTGCAGAGTGCCTTGCTGTTGCAGTGACACTAGTGAACTGTTAGTGTGAAATTACCAAATACACCATAACTAAAAGTTCAAATGAAACTAGCAGCAGCAATTGAGCCCATCATCCTGTTCCCCTGGGTTTGCAGTTACACTTTTGGACTGAGAAAAGTAAAAAAGGCTCATGAAATCATATTTGGGCAATTCTGCTTTGGTTTCCTCTCTCAGCTTTTTCTACTCCAAAACTGACAAAACCTGGTGACTACAACTGGCCTGATTGAAAGCTGCAAGTCCTCTCCAGCCCTTAAGAGTAGAGGTTTCAGTTTCAAAGTTCAGTGCAGAACTAGATACAGAGCATGAATTTCCTAAATAAAAATTGTGATGCCGTAGGAGGAATAGCAGAATTAGATTCAAGCTGATAACAATTTCAAGCCCAGGAAGATGGTACTCACTACCTTTGCTTTCTGAATACTTAATTTCCTTATTAAGTCAGTGCAGCTCAATTACTCTTTGCCTCTGACTCTGAGTGTCAAAACTTGGGCAAAATCACAGTTAAACTTGGGTGAAACAGTTTTGATCTTCACAGATCAATTTCTATTGTGGTCAGTTTTGTGTTTTGTATCTCATCTTTGTCAGGCTTGAGGCTATCTGTGTTTCCCTTCCCTCCAGCCTAAATTTCCTTAATGTTCATTTATCTTGACACAGAGGCATGCATGAACCCTCCAGATCAACTCTGTTCGTTCATAAAGTCCAGATAATTGCAGACACCTGCAATTCTTCCTCTTATGCATAATGAGACCCACAGTGAAGTGGGTCATCTGTTCTGCAGAATCTCTGGGACAGAAATGTATTGTATTTGTGGGGTGCCCTTGTGGCAGGAAGAAATGATGAATCTGACTCCATGTTCTCAGAAGGCTGATTTATTATGATACTATATTATATTAAAGAATACTAAACTATACTATACTAAAGCATACAGAAAGGAAACTTACAGAAAGCTGGAAGTATAATAATGAAAATTCATGACTCTTTCCAGAGTCTAGACACAGCTTGACCCTGATTGGCCAGTAAGTCAAAACAATTCAGAGGAAACCAATGAAACAACCACGTGTTGGTAAACTATGTCCAAACACATTCCAAAGCAGCAAAACACAGGAGAAGCAAATGAGATTATTATTGTTTTCCTTTTTCTCTGAGGCTTTTCAGCTTCCCAGGAGTAAAATCCTGGGTGAAGGGATTTTTCCAGAAAATATGACTGTGACAGAAATGAGCTTGTTCACCTTGAGAACTGCATAGTGGTAGTTAGTGAGCCACTGAGCCCTAGTTAATGCCCCCACATATGCCCTGGAGGGGCAGGGCATATGGGTTTTTTGCTTGACATTAGAATAACAGAACCAAGCATCTTCTACCAAACTCAGGACCAGGCAGAGCGAAGTGATGTCTGTTTGCAAAATAATTGAGCTTCAAGTGATGGCTACATGATAGAAATTATTTTAATACTTGAAATTATGTGCTGGGACCAGACCTTTTAAGAAAAAAGGTATATGCATAGCTGTTCCTGAGGGGCTGTGCTGTTCTAAGCAGGTAACTTAAACAGGTTTTTAGAACCTGTCATCTTTGTTTCTTTTCCTTGAGCAACTCTAACTTCTCTGCCACCCGAGAGAGACCCTTTTAAAATCACTAGAGCCCTTTGATCTCAGATGCTCACTGTTGTCTTCTGCACTGTCTTAACAACACGCAAAAGCTTGCAGTTTTGGGGTTTTTTTCCATGCCAGTCTGTTTCCTTATTGCTTGTCTCTCTTGAAAGTGCTGGTAAGCTAGTATCTATCAAGTGAGCATCCCATGAACACGATTTTTGTGCTTGTTTATCATCACAAACCCCACTCATCTTTCAGGTGAGCCCTAAGCAAAGTACTGCATTCACAGAGGAAAGCTCCTGTTCCCGCTGGATGACTCTGCTGGGAGAGGCTAGTAGTTACTCCTGTTCCCAAGGCCCATGATTTTGATGGCCATATTGTGTGTTTCACTATGGCATTTATATAGTCAGCCCTTCTGCATCAGTCACCAAAACGGCCTGCTTTTCTATTTTTTTTTTTTATCTCCAAGAAATAAATAAAGAACAAAAAAAAGCCTGACAGCAACCTTTATTGAGAGCACATTTGCTCTCAATAGTGTCACTATCTGCCACTTCTGCAAGGCATGTGGGCTCTGAATCCATCTTCCATCAGCTTAATCTGTCTTTTTCCCTCAAGGAGAGACCTGAGTATTTGGACTCCAAGGCCTTTGCTCCTGCCAGCCTGGAAAGACTGCAACATTTGTTGCAGGTCTTGGCTTCATTCCTGGCCTACCTTGCAATAACCTGGGATTTTCTGTGTGTGAAGATGTGTGTTATTGCTCCAGCACCTGGAATTGCCACATCAAACCTGTCACCGCCCAGCCACTGAGACATGTGAGTTGAGAACTCAGCCAAGAGAAAAGCAGGTTAGAATTGTGAAAAAACCCTCTTGTTTCGTTACAGTCAGATACATATGGTTTGCTGCCTGATATATATTATGGAGAAGGATGGTTTATGGTTCTCTTCTTTGACATGCTTTTTATGCCGACTTACATTTGATTATACAAAAGAACTGGAGCCAATTCCCCAGCAGTTGTCCACCTGTCACAAATCTTCAACTGACTGGAGAGGAAGGGAGTCTCTGTGCCCATGTGCTGCTGTCATGGTAAATGGGTTAAGGTATATGTGCTTGTGCCATTTGGTGTTTTTCACATCGATGAAGCTGCAAAAAATTATCTTTATGGCCTGCTCTATGTAGTTGGTTGCTTCTGCTCTGATCTTCCTTACACGTGGGCACCTAATTGAACAAAACGGTGAAGAACACTTGCCCACAGTCACAGCGCTGTTCCCCAGGTGCTTGCTTTGGCCACTCCCCACTCTCCAGAGGCTGCCCTGTGTAACAGCTGTCCTTTCCTGCCGGGAGCCGTGTACACGGCGGAGCTGTGCCCTGCTGGGGCCCTCCCGCACCCCGCTAGCTGCCCCGGCACGGTCTGGTGGGGCAAGGCCTCCGGCCAGGGCTCCGGGGCCAGGTAAGGACGCCCGCGGCCAGCAGAGGCAGGGGCAGCGCGGAGGCAGCGGCTGCTGCTCTGACGCAAGCCCTGTCCTGCTCTCCTTCCCTTCCCCTGTCCGCACCGCTTCCCCTCGTTACGGCAGGGTGGTTTGATTCATGAGCTTTCTGTAGGGCCCTTTGATTCATGAGCTTTCTCTCGGCTCGCCGCTGCGCCGGATGACTCAGAGCACGGGCTCTGTGCAGGCTTCGTTAGCGGAGATTAACGTCAGCACGCACCTTTTGTTTGTATGAGGTTCCTCTCCTGCCGCCTCCTCCCCTCCCCGAGCTGCCGGCCTCTAGCTGCTTGCAGAGCAGCTGCAGATTGGCAGACCGACGTACGCGTCCTTGCCCTGTCTCAGGTTGTCACCAAAGTGGGCAGGTTCCCAGACATGCAGCTCAAGTGCCACCAGCTACCTCTTATTGAATCTGAAGTGCAGACTCAGACGTAAGCCGAAACCTTAGTCGCCCAGCTATGCATCCTCAATGGCATTCGGCCTCTGAAGAGAACAGAAACCACTCGTGTGGAAAAGGGGTTTTGGGGGGCTAATTCTGTGTTCAAAAGAGCCTAGGGGAAGGGCAGCAAAGGTATTACAATCAGCTGAGCAAAAAGTTTCAAATTATAGCACATTGTAATGTAAAAATGCCAGTCAGCAACTTCCAGTGTCATAAGAGAAGACCTGCAGTGACGCAGTGTTTCCTTTGAGTTGGAGAAACATGTTTAGCAAGGTTTTTGCCACTGCCCAAATCCCTCCAGTTTGCTGAAGTTGCTTCCTGGAGTGGAGAAGACAATTTTTAATGAGGCAGGGGAAGGAGGGAGGGAGGGAGGGAAGGGCTTTGGTTTTCATTTTTCTGTGAGCAAAGTGGCAATACGAAGAATGGAATGGTGTAAAGTTCTTGGAGCCAGTGAGGGAACATGGGGGCTGATCTCTGACTCCTGCTTTTCCAATCACAGGTGGCTTAATTGTCTAAATCTGGCCTAGCAAACTGTCACTGAACGCTGCTGTCACACCAAGGTGCTTTGGCTGTTTGTAGCCAAGGTGTTTCTTGCTTAATCCAGGCCTGATTGCCTTGCCTCAGCAGGAGCAGTATTATGACCCCTTCAGTCCTCTTGGACTGTCCATCTCAGTTATGGGACGGGGACTCCAACTGGAGCTGCAGTCATTTCCTCTCCAGTGAAGTTGCTTGGGGACCACAATGTGCTGGAAAGGAGTAGAAGGAAAATGGTACTTGATTATTGCTTTAGCTCTCTCAGAACTGCTGATTCAACAATACCATCACTGCTAACATTAAAAAAATTAAAATGAATAAAAGAAAAATAATGCGGAAATAAAAAAAAAAATATGCCAGTAACAAGCAAGACAAGAAATGGGGTACTGCAGGAGGTAGGTGAGACATAGTCCATGCTATGAAGCACAACCTGTTGTAACAACCAGCAGACTGAAGTTTTACTGCATAGCAGTCCAAAAGAAACAAGGTGAGCATGCTGCAATAGGAAGACAGACTGTGCTTCTTTAGCGGCTTTAGATGCAGGTTGTGAGCAAGCGAGAGAGCAGTAGGGCTGTGCAGCCAAAGTTCAGATATATAAAGTAACCAGACCTGCTTACAATGCAGAGAGAAATTGGATAAAATTCAATGAATAAACAACTAAGACTGAATATTACACGTTAAAATCAGTTCAGCAAGCTGCTTGACCACTAAGCACAGAGAGAAATATATGGTTATATTATCAGATGAAGAAATACAGACTCACGAGCTGTCTCACGATGAGAATGGTACCTTTAGGTGGCCTCTGAAAGGACAAAGCAAATAACGCTTATGTAGATAAAAAACACAAAAAAATGTACTCTTCTGAGAAGGCTTTGAAATCAGAGTCTTGCAAAATGGCAGCTTGTGCCTTATTCCACTGGGTCTGCAAACTGGACAGCAGGCTTTTGTGCTTCACAGGGACATTTAGCAAATCACCAACATTATGAGAAGGCTGTATTCATTCTCTAATAGATGGCAAACAAACAGAATAGCTTCTTGAATCTTTTGTCCCCCAAATGCAGGGTGAGGTAGTTAAAGTACAGGTATTTCTGATAAGTGATTATGTCGTTGCCTGGTTCTGATGCTATATTTCAGTTGTAAGTGTTCCTTCTTTAGCAGTATCAAATTCTTTAATAACTAAGAATTTGCTCTTTCAGTCTGAAAATTGAAAGGGTGGGAAGGAACAGGGAGAATAAATACATAGAAGCCTTCTATTCTGTTTTTGATTTCATTGAACTTTTGAAATCGATTTGCAAACAAATTTCCCAGCAATTTTTTGGTTGAAATTTTAGTGTGTTTTTCTGAAAAGCAGTATAGATGTAATCATAGGAATGAGGCACAACCTGCCTCTAGATTTCTCAGTAGGAATATTTTACCTTTTGCAGAGATTTCTTCTCCAAAATTTTTGGTAACCTGACTTTTCTGAAGATCTCCTGGAAATAGGAATTTCCATGAGGCTTTCTGTCCCATTCTTTAATAACAATGGAAAAAAAACCCCAAACCCAAACAGCTTTTTGGAAACCCTTATATTTCTGTAGGAACACATGCAAATGTGATGTAAATGTTCTGTAAAGCCTCAGAACAAATTATGTGACAAAAGGTAAATTGCAAAGCAAAGCTAGAGCTACCTGAATGGAGTGAAAGAAATTAAATAAAAGCTGACTACATGTCTTTGATGCCTTTTTGTAGCATCATGGGACACTTCAATGGGAAGGGGCATCCCTAGTCCAGCTTCCAGGTTAAAGCAGGACCAGCCCTGAAATGAGACCAGGTTGTTCCAGGCTCTGTCCAATGACTGCACAACCCTTCTGGACAGCTTGTTCCCATGGTAAGGTATTACCTGTACAACTCCCTTCTTCAAAGCCAGCTTTTTCTTCTGGGTGGGTGTCCTGGATTAGGGCAAATCTGGGAGAAAACCTCCAAAGGGGGCTCCCCCAGAAAACAAACCCACACAGCCCCTTTCCCCCACCAGTTCGGGAAAGATTCCTTGGAGAGAAGTGGAAAGAACCTGTTTATTTAACAAGCAAAACACCCCTGGCACACAATATGAACAATACCAGATGACAACACTTTAATCGATCTGAAAAGGATGACAAATTCAGAAAGTCTTTCCTGGGAGTGGTCCCCCTGTTGTTGCTCCCTCCGGCGCTGAGGATAGCTGCTGCAGCCACAAGATGTAAACTCTCGGTGTTTCCCAGGTCCCAGTCCGGAGCAGGTTTGAATGGTTTCAAGAAAGGAAGGGAAAAAACAGTCCAGGGAAAAAATCTGGACTGCTTAGCTAAACTAACAGAAGCAAAAAAAAGCAAAAGCAGAGCGGGAGCGAAGCAGGAGCAAGAGCAAAGCAAAGCAGCAAAAAGCAAAGCAAAAAGCAAAAGCCGCACTATGTACTGTCCCGTCTCTCTGTCCCGCCAGCCGTGGGGGAACAGGCTGATAACAAACCAAAACAAACCTTGCTCTTCAGAGCCAGTCATGAAGGCACAGTACGTAACATCCTGCACCAACAGAACACACGATTGGGGATACAAGCATCATAACCTCACCCTAGGACAGTGGGGAAATAAAAAAACCCCACATTTACTTATTCTAATGAAACTGCATTAGTCACTCCTGGAAAAACTCTTGGAGAACAACACAACACAGTCATGTAGCTCTTCTGAGCTAAGCGCGTAGCTGCAGCATTTGTATAACATGGGAGCAGACCTGTGGAACCTGGTACAGGATGCCAGATGTCTGAGCTATAAAAACGTGAGTGTTATGTAGTGTCATGGAGAAATCTGTATCTGATAATTGGTGGCTTTCAAATTTTTTTTTTTTTTATTTTGGACCACTGTGGATATTCAAGTAGAGCATCAGATTCCTTTATTATGGTATTTGAAACAACCTTTCCATGACTTGCTTTTGTGGCCCCCTTCAAACTGGCCTGTCGATCCATGCACAGTTCAAAACTATTGCTAGGAGTCTTCACCAGTTTATGTATTTCTTCTCCTGATGTGTTACACATCTGTAAATACAGGGAAATATTTGTACTGTCATCCCTCATTGTTAGTGCTAAGTAGAGGGGGTGATACCTTAATCCAATTTTTTGCAGTAAGATACAAATTTTCTGACTCTCGACCTAAGTTAGTAACTTACATTTCTGCTGCTTCAGTTCTTCAGAAAGACAATCAGAACTGGCTTGCAGTCATCACATGGTCCTCCACATGTATTTGTAATATTTTGTACTGCAAAAGTGTCTTAGCTGTGAACATTTAAGACTAAGAGTGAATTTTCAGTTCTGTAAATTCAGTTGGTCTTTGCAGGATAATTTGCTAGTTCCAAATATCTATTTACTGTGGTAAATAAGATGATTTGAAAATTCTGATGAAAATATGCCCTGTTTTTATTATCTTGTTTTATCCTTTGGCTTTTGTTTTGACAAAATGCTGCATGAAGTATTTCCTAATATTAAAACCTAAAAGAAATGAGTAATTAATTCAAAATTCTGTGTTTATTAGAATGA
The DNA here is from genome assembly GCF_017590055.1 of Onychostruthus taczanowskii. Classification (NCBI taxonomy): domain Eukaryota; kingdom Metazoa; phylum Chordata; class Aves; order Passeriformes; family Passeridae; genus Onychostruthus; species Onychostruthus taczanowskii. The sequence goes on along the minus strand of NW_024498585.1, from coordinate 460,503 downwards.
AGCATTTAATTTTCACTAAATGCAGACAAGTTAACTGTAAAATGTTTAAATCTTTGGTTTCCTGGTAGGAAAACTCCTGCACCAAGATAATAAAATGCTGCCAAATTTGTTGTAGATTTTACTGGGGCATGCACAGAGGTGCCAGAAGTTTGGTAGAAGCAGCAGAGAATGAAACAGGTTAATACTTGCAGGGTTTCATTGGTCTTCTTTACTTGTAATCTGAAATTATTTTCTCTGGTTTTCCAATCATTTTTCACTCTCTGATATATATGTTTTCTCTCTCTCAGATGTTTACTGTATTTTCCCAGAAAGGAAGCAAGAATAGGAAGCAAATGCCTGAAAATTCTGATTAATAATAAATGTCAGCCAAGAAAATATGGATGATTTGGAATTGGGAGCATCTTTCTTTAATAATTATGAAAATGAGGTGACAGAGCCAATCCATCTGATTGGGAATATGAGAATATTCCTAATGGTAGGAAACAAGTATTCTATCAGTACTTGTATTGCCTTTCTTCAGTCATTGCTCAGTAGAAGAAACTTGATGACAGTAGAGTTAATAAAAGCATTTAGTGTTTCTTCTGGATTTTGTACCATGACTGCTTGAACGTTGATAACAGCATAATTTTTATATCCTTAGGGATCTGATACTTCTGACTGAAACTCAAGTTAAAGCCTAGAGTCAAATTCACACCAAATTGTGAAGCAATGTGCAGTGACATTTGTCAAATTCAAAAATTAAGAATTCAAAAATTAAAAGTTATTAATGTCTGGCAATTTATATAACCTGAGAATGTAAGAGAAACATATAATATCAGAATATAGTAGTTAATTGTAGGAGTAGAGTTCTGGAACATGTATCAAGACTTAGCTCTTTGTCAAACATGTTTGTACAAGTGTTTGTACAGTAAACTGGCTCATGCACTGCAGTGTGAAGCGATAAGGGTAACTTTTGCAAAAGTTTATGTGTTCATCTATTGTCCAGCCTCTATGAAAAGGTTATACTCTCCAGAGCTGTCTTTTTTAAGTATTACTTTTTTTTTACAGGCATGATAGCCTTTGGAAACTGTCTATGGACACACCTATGGTGTGGTCTTCAGTGTCCTAAAGAGACTTGGATTTGCATAGATGATCATTCCCAGGTACTGAGGAGCACATTTAATACCTCTGGAGCAGAGAGCTTATGAATGCTTACTAAATGTTTTGTAGCAGCAGTCTGGTTACATGCTGCTTGGAGGGAATCATTGGCTTTTTCCATAGGAAAGCTAATTTCTCAAATGGTTTACGAAAAATGGCTTCTCTGCAAAATAACCAAGTACAAAATTTGTCTCAGTCTGACATAGTCACTGCTTGATTAAATTCTTCTTTGTTGTTTCAGAAGAATTAGAAGAAAGTTTTCATAAATATCTTGTTTAAATCATAGGTGTATAGCAAGTTAGAAGTTATTTGCAGAACTTTCCAGTAAACTTCCCTGGACTGTTTTGTTCTGAAACTTGCTCAGACTGGATTTTGTTCAGACTGGATTGTTCTGAAAACCAAATATTTCATTTGAGAAATGGGAAAATGTGAATGTACATGAAAGCATGTTGCAGGAGAGGAGAAGGCAGACAGGAAATGAAAAAAATAGCTGATGGAGTGACTTGAAAAACATCCAAACCATCTTGATTTTGAGTCTGGAACAGATGTACGTGCAGTTGTAGCATATAGTGATCGGCAGAAGGAACTGCAAGTGGGGCTTCTACTTTGAGGGACTGAGAACTCAGTGAGCTGTTCCATGAAGTATAAAAAACACATATTCTCTTTTTATCTTTATTTCTGCTTCTCTATTATTCTTTTTACCTCAGAAACACTAGATTTTGGGTTTTTTTCTATTTTTAGTAGAGACCTAGTTGGAGGGTGTGGGCAGGAGAAATTTGCTTGGAAGGCTGATTTGAAGGGGCTGCATGGTTCAAGAAAGTTATATTCAAGCTTGTCAGAGGTATAAAGAGATAGATTAAAGCCCTTGTCTGACTTTCTAAAGTACAGCTTTTATGTAATCTCATAATAAAGACTTTTGAACAGAAAATGAGTGAAGTAGTGTTCAGTAGTATTCTTTATTCCATCTTGTTTCTTCGAAGTTCAGCTACACTGGCTTAATAAAAGCTGTGGGGGCTTTTTTTTTGTTTTTGTTTTGCTTGTAAGAAAGGTGCTGAACTTCTAAGAAAGAACTCAAAACTCCACCTCATTTTGCAAATATGTTGAAAAGAATGACAATTGGAGATGTGGTATTATCTCGTCAGAGCTTATGTGCACTGACTACATTTTATCCAGATTTTATTTTATAATTGTTGTCATTAGAACAGAGGTTTAACCAGCAGGCTCTTTTTTCCACATGAAGAACCTTTTAGTCCTGGTTAGGTAAATATTTCTTTCCTCGATAGTTTGTTGTGTTCTATTTGCAGAACCAACTCTAAATACATATTTCTGGCATAAAACTGCGTATGCAACACAATCTTCTGTATGTATAGGAAGTATAACTGACTATCCCAAAGTTTATTATGAAATCAACACATAATTAATTTAATTGTACCTTAAATTGATTTAATAGCATGCTTTGGCACAAGGAAATGCAAATTCAGGATTTTAAAATGCATTTTCTTAATTTTGTAAGTCGTGAAGAAAAGTTTGCTGATGCTTTTGAAGTATTATTCATTCTGAAAATACATATTTCAGGTGTTCCTCTTTGAATTGTATTCATATAATATATGATTTTTCCTATTTGGATTTGTCTCCAAAAATTATTTGTGAGCTACACCTGATGTTTGCAGATATATTCCTCGTTGAAAATAGCTCCGAGTTAGACTTGCTACTTATTTGACATATTCAACAATAAAGATATGGGTGTGGGTTGTTGTTCTCTCTCTGCTTTCACAGAGCTTAATAGTTACATGTGCATACACAAAATTGTTGTTGCTTTCCTGCCCATCGTCAGCAGAATTATGGAAAGTAATTGTGTCTTTTTTCTGTGCACACAGCAGGATAAATATGCTTTTGTATGTCTTCTAGGTGTAGAATCACAGGTTAAAAGAAACTTTTTCTGACAGTAAAACAGATTAATTTTGAGTATGAACATATGCAAGAAGAAGATGTAATTTTACACAATATTTTTACAAAGTCACTTTCTAGACCATTGAACAATAAAAGCTACAAAAAGTGCTTGCCTAAATGAGATCAAGTGGATTGGACTGACTGATGTTAGCAAAGATTATTTATCTCTCACATTGCAGATGAATACATAGAGTTTCAGAAAAGTAGTTTTTCGTTTTCTTTCAATTAGGTTTTTGTACTTCAACAGACTGGTAGAGTAAAAGAAAATGTACTTCGATATCTAGTTTAAAATTTGATATTTCATCTGCAAATACTTTCTGAATAGAAACCTGATATCATAATTAGATTTTTAGCTATATAGCCTCGTAGATTTAGGAAGTAAAAAATTTCTCTCATTCAGCTTCTGATCATCATCATGTCAAGTTAATGATTAACTGTGTCTGTTTCCAGATGGTTTTGGTTTCTTCTTCCTCCACTAATACTGACAGCTTAGGTGTCAATTTTAACTATATCTAGACCATAGGAAAGGGGCTTATTCTTTCCAAGGGCAGTTTTATCATTATTTCTAGAATTCAGGAAAGTATTAGATTGCTTTACTTACAGTTAATAATCAGTGCATTTTTTTTCTCATCCAGCCTGTATTTGTTGCCTCTCTTCTTGAGTGGCATTTACATACTCTGAAATCTTTTGCAGAGCTTTGTAGGCAATGGGATAATTGGGCTCAGCCTTTGAAATGTTATCTCTCTGGATGTCAGAAAAACTTAGCAGAAGACATCTAATTATAGAAATGGGTTCATATGATGAACAGATATATTTGTTATTATTATATATATTGTTACAAATATTTTATATTTGTATTTATTTAGATCTATGTAGTGAAGTTGCTTGCTGGCAGAGCAGTCCCATGAAGGCAAGGCAAGCAAGGCATACCGTAAACAGCTCTACTTCTATTGTGCTGTATTTCAGAAGCTCCTTGGAGAGGCACAAATGAATGAAAAGTGTCTCGGTTGCTTTCAAAAATTATAATTCTTCCTTTTTAGAAACTGATGAATTGTTTGAATGATTTCTGACAAAGAGACAGGTGGTGGTTAGAGGACCATTAGACTGGACAAGTTAAAGGAAACATTCTCCCTCCCCAAATATTTTTCCAAGAGGCAAAAAAAGCTCCAAAACCAAGAAAACCTGAAAAGTCTGCAGGATTTATTTGCTTATTCATATGAAATTTTGATTATTGAAATTGTAATATCAAAGGACCCCTAAAGGACAGCTGGTCCAACCCCTACTCAGTAAGGCACAACTTGGAAATTACATTGTGTTGCTCAGAGTTTTATGCATCATTATTTGCACATAGATAATGCTGCTTGTTTGTACTCTATAAATTGGTAACTTTTAAATAATTGCAGATCTTTCTGGTATTGGAGCTCTGATGCATCTGGAGATGCTTTTCTTCAATGCTTTTCTGCCTTTGACAGACTTCAGGAATTTGGGCAATGATAATGCTGAAGACAGAAAGTATCAAAGGTGTTGATTAGTAAGCAAGTAGAAAGGCTATAGCTTTAGGGTACAGGAGTAATATTTTGACAAATAAATACAAAGAAATATGTACACTTCAACTTTTACTATATTGTGGCTAATGCAGCATATTATTTAACTACAGGATAAAGGTCCAAAGTAAAAGTAAGGTAAGAAAAAGAAGTAACTGCACAATACAATAGTTTTTCAAATGAAATTACTTAATTTAAAATAGATATGTATTACAGAAAAAATCTGAAAGGTTGACATGTAGAAGTAATATAATTTTTAAAAGCCTAAAAATATATTGCTCTTTGTTATGAAAGAGAATATTTGATTCTTCTGCAAATGTCTCTTTTCTTTTTCTACCAGACCTGCGGTAAATATGATGGGGGGAAAATGATGTCCTCCCACAAGTTTGTCAGTTAATATCCTGATAACATTCCTAGCGTTGACTGATCCAAGGTGATCACCACAGTGAGACATGCTTGGACCTATTTCTTTATTGTCATGGGTTTATCAAGGTAGAATATTTGGGCTAAGGCTGTGAGTGTTGTTCTCCTCAACCTCTGGACTGGACTTACTATCTGGTACAGGCTCTGGCCAGCTCCTTTGGAACCCTGTCTATGGAAAACACTGGCCCCAGGCAATTAATCTGAGTCACTTATTTGCTTGCAGTGGTCCTGCAATGACCTCTTTATGGCTTCTAAAGCTCTTCTTTGGCTTCCCTTTTTGTGGTACTTGAACGGGGTTATCAGTTGTGATGGGAAAAATGGCCAGACTCCTCCCTGGATCTACAGTGTTTCTGCTGGAGTGGAAGAAGTTGTCATTACTATCTGTTTGGACTTTGTTCTAGCAGGGAAGAAAAGGAGACCATTCATCTCAGTGAACTGTGGAGAAGAATAGAAAGAAAGATGAGGTCGTAGATATATATTGCTAGAAAAATAGAAGGCTTGGCCTTGAAAATCAGGTGCAGCACCTCAGCTACAAACTTCGCCTGTGATTTTGGTAAATCACGTAATCTTGAAACTTTTATCTGTGAAATGTGACAGACATAGCTGCTTGATTGAAGCACAGTGTGGGTAAAGATCATTCATGTGAAGGATTCAGGTGTAAATATGGCATTGATGGCATTGACTAAAATCAATGTAGTGAGAGTTCTATCGCTTTCTGGAGTACAAGGTCTATATTCTAAACCTTTGGGAGGGAGAAGGAAAACTGCTTGAAGGAGTAGTGCCTTATTGTAAATGAAGGATAACTTACTGGATGATGAGAAAAGGTCAAAGAGAACTAATTTAAACTTGCAGTCTTTTTAGGATTCTCTTTGGCTGGTTTTCTTTAATGTGTTAGAAGCATACCTTCCCTTCTCCTTACAACTCTGAAATAGAGGCATAACACTGTATGAAAGAAGGTAAAGACATGTCTTTCCACAGCAAAGCTTCTACAGTTACAGCATCAGATAGTTTGTGGCCTGTGATTTCTGGAATGTGTTGCAAAAGCATTAGTGCTTTTTTCCTTGTAGATCCCAGGAATCTTTTGTCCATCCCTTGGGATAGTTTTGGTCAGTGCAAAGCTTAGCATAAGCTGGAGTCCTCTAAGTCTTTATGAAAGCAAGTAAGTTTCATTTTAGACAATGTTGGCGCTGTGCACTACTCTGTACTGCCATACATGAAAGTTGGCTGTTTGCCTGGAAATACAATATTCGTGTGAGGATACACTGGTGCAAGGGAGAAAAACAAGGTCGACACCCTCTGCCACTACTCCAGAAGGTCAGCTTTATTCAGAGGGACAGCAGCAGGTTGCTTCAGCTTATTTATGTTAACCACCTTTTCAGTCCTTTCCTTTCTGAATAGGACTATTTAACCTTCAATAGAAATCTGCATTAAAAGAAGACAGCTAACTTTTTATTGCATAACTTAAAGATATCACTGATCTTTCTCCCTCCCCCACACAGACAAAGCTGTCAAATTGAAAACGTTTTCAGCGTGGAGCACAAGCCTACTCCTTTCAAACCTCATCAAAATTAACTTCAGAACACTTTTAGAAGAAGAGAAATGCTGCAGAGAAACAGCTGCAGCATGTTTGATCCTCCTTTCTTTTGGGGGACCTGTGGAACTGTCAAAGCTTAGATCTCTGAAAGGTAACGATTATTAAAAAACAAAATTGAGCACAGCTAATTGTGAAATAACTCTTTCTTGATTGGGCTCTGTTCAGTAGTCAGTCGATGGAAGTAAGCAGATTTACAGAGGAGATTGTTTTCCTGCTGGCATGGATTCTTGGAGCGTTCATATGATGTGTGTTCTCCAAGAAGAGACAAGTTAGACCAAAAGTTTCATCCATGTTAACAGAAGTGCTGGGAAGAAACGTTTAGCTACATGGATCAATAGGTTACATATTCAGCTCCCTTGCACAAGTCCTACCAACTGAGTTCAGAGGAACTGCAGAGAGATTGCTGAATGATGAAGGCTTGTGTTGATTGATGTCAAACTACAAAAGGGAGAATATTCTGGATGCCTTGCATCTCAGCTTAGGCACCATCCTGAGCCTTCACTCCTCCAGTTTATTCTCTTGCTCTGAATTTCCTCTCACATGCACAGCATATGGAGTCTAATAAGAACTGCCCTTCCCAAATCAATCAATGGTGTTTATTCAGCAATAATGCTTCTCTTTTTGGGATGATTCTTGCCCTTTCCTCTTCCAAGGAGCTCTCCAGCCAAGAGATGTCCCTCATATTATTTGTTCATGTTTCCTCACCTTACATGAAACAGTATGGTATATAGTGTTTGCAGTTTTTCATGCTGTCTTGTGGTGATTTTCTATAGGTTGTCTGATCAAGAAGAACTATTAATAGTGCAACCAAAAATTCTCCTGAAGGATGCATTCTAGGCACGAAAGACTTTACTTTTCAAACTACACCCTTGTTAATCTATACTATTTGAGAGAAAATTCACCTTTTTTTAAGACGGCAGCAGTTTGATTTGGGCTTAGAATGGGTTTAGATGGAGACAGCTAGAAACAGGTGTTTATTTTAAAATAGATCCCTCTTCTGTGAATTAAGATATGACACCTCTAAGTTATAATCTGAACTTTTGGTAGATGGAGTGCTTCTGTGATTTTTTTTTTTTCTTAAATAGAAAGATTAATATCTAAGAACTGGATTAATAACTAAGAGCTTAAGGCATACTGACATAGCTGGTATCTGTAAGAAAACATCAACAGCTGGGTGTATAGCACAGCTGTTTTTAGCTTTCCAAGCCCAAACAATTTTTGTTAGTGGAAGCTTGCCCAAGACACCTTACTAAACATATATTGGGAGATAAGGAACAGTTCACATTTTATCTTTCTTCTGTTATTCTAAATCCATCCAGGTAACTGGGTAACCATTAGGGTTGGGATGGGGAATCCTGCAGGAAAGGTTTGGTATCTTACAGGGCAGTAATTAATTTCTTTACAGGTTACTTGTTCAAGGACAATGTCTACAACTCAGCAGTGACCTGGAACAAATTCTCCATCATGAGGGGAAAAGAATGCTGACTAAATGCCTTCCTAATGAAAACAAAACAGAGACAAATTCAGAACCTGAGTTACAAAGCAGGAGAACCAGCGGGGAAAGTGAAGCAATAGGAGCTTGGCAAGAGGCAGCAGAAACCCTCCCTGAGTGCATTTGCCACACAAAGGTGTTGAAATGTTGCTCGCTTTCTAGGGATAATGCAGCAGCCTTTTTAATCATGGTTGTTGCAGATAATGTGGCAGCTATGATGAAATATAACCCAGGCAGTGAAGCTTCAGACTTGTTGGAGTCTTAAGAGAGGAGGGACAAGCACCAGAGAGGTTAAGTGGCATGTTGAAAAGAGCTGAAAGACATCCAGTAATGAGAAAGGTAGAAAATTATGTAGAAAAATTCATGCTTGTATACTTATGGTCTCATGTCTTCCAGAAGATCTCTCTGACACCTTGGACAGAGGCTTCTTCCACTGCCATCCCAGCAGTGCAAGAGCTTCTTGCAGTCTAAAGCACAGTTTTCCATGCAATGTTCTCATTTTTCATGCCTTCTAATAGAAAACTGAACTCACCATTGGAATGCATAGAAAATTTGTGGCGGGACTGAAAACTGGCTTGAAAGTTTAAGATCTTATGAACCTTTGTGCTTCATTTGTTTTTACTTTGTAAAAAATGTAACAAACATGGTCCAGCTCATAGAGTGGTAGACAATTTTACTACATTAATGTGTATATACAGAAGTAGCAGAATTGAACAGGTCATAAAATACTCTGTTTGATTTTCTAAATATTGCATTAATTTTAAAATCATGAAGAGCATGGATATAATGTCACAATGCTTTTCCTTCTCATGCATAGCAAATTGTGGATTTCACTTCAGCTATTCCAGGCATCCTGAAATCTTGGTAGTTTTATAAGTTATATTATTTATTATTTACTCATTATTATTCAGTATTATTTATTATTATTTATTATTTATTGTTCTCAACTATAAATTCATTTAATTTTCTTGTCCTGATGAACTATGAAAATTGGCAGGGCTTTCAGGTAGATATGAAATACACATTTAGTAGAACTCAGGATCAGGCCAAGATTGAAAGAATATCAAAAGCAGAATATTTCCAATCATGGGCATTATAGTATGACTACTCAAATATTTATATTTTGTTTTACTGTATAGAATAAATTTTAGTAACTTGTATTCAAGATGGAGAAATGATTATGGGATCAAATTTCAGCATATATGATCTTGGTCAGATGAACTCTTTTGCAAGTTGGTGTGATGCTGAATTTGCCCTTCTGCTCAATCCATCTGTCATCATTTCCATAGTGTGTAAATGTTCATGTGAATGATAACATTTCATTCCCATCTTATCCCAGCTCATGTTACTGCTTTGGGAATATCTATTGTAACTCTTATCCTTCCGTACACTGTGCTGTCGTCACCACCGCTGTGGCTAATCCGCTACTATTTGGCAAGAAAACTGTTTAGCCATTCTGTGTTAGGGTAGATAGCTGAAGTAAAAGCTGGAGGAGGAAGCACAAAATGTAGTACATTGTGTTTGTTCTCCAGTGTATTAACATGCTAGCTGAGCTGACAAGGAGGAGATGACCAAGTGTTTTGGTTATTAGACTAATTTTGTCATGGTGTTTGATGACATACTACCAGATAAACTACAAGGATACTGTCACCAGAAGTAGCAGGAAAGTAGTAAAGACCATGTTCCTGTAGATTTCATAACTATCCTGCACTTTTTCCGTAGTTTGTTGTGTCAGTCACTTACAAAGAATCACTTACACCCTAAATACTAACCTTGATCACTTGAATTGCTGCATTAAAGTAGGAATGTTTATGGTTCAGTGTCTCAATTTCCTCCACTTTTGACAATCTTTGTTTTGGCTGCTAATGGCTCATACAGCAGCCATTTTTGATACCACAAGTCCCAGTGTTGCATAGAGAAAGAAACAAGCCAAGGACCATCCCGTCTGAGGAACAACAGAAGCAATATTTACCCCACACTCTTACTTCTTTAGAGTTTGAGGTTGTTTGGTTTTTTCCACTCTGTTTTTCAGAGTATGTTAGTTTATTCTATTAGGTGTTTATGCTAGGAAAAAAACAAACCAAAAACTAGTTGCCCTATCCACCCTCAGGAAAAAGAGACAAGAAAATTATCAAGGGAAACTTGATCTGTCTCTCCAAAAGCTAAATTAGCAAGTACAAAAGAATGGACTAAAGCTTGTTGCAACTCATATAACTATTTACTACTTTAAATGCATTGCTTCCATTTGATTCTTCTTAACTAAGAGCTACTCACCATACTCTGACTCCTTGTGTTCTTGCTGATTAGCAAGAAATCATATAGCTGTGACTTTGTTCAATATTTGTGCATTAGCCAATTTTTGAATGAGTTTTCCCCCTCGACTAAGTAGTGTCTGTCTGTCCAGCTCAGCCCTGTGATGGCAATGGTTTTCATTCTGCTGTGTTCTAGGTAGTTCTTGGGAAGATGCACTGTATTCCTTTCACCTAAGCATTTCTTATTGTCAAACAGAAGCAAAGGGAAGAAAAGCCAAACAACCCCCAAACCATCAAGGTCTTTGATGGGAAAGGCGTAGTTAATATTAAAAAAATTAGGAGAGAATACTTCTTGCAGCCTCATTTCTGACATTGTGTCTGTGTGTTTGACAGTAGCCTTCATGTCACTGAGCACACATACTGCTTTGCCACCCCTGCTTCTCAGGGATCCCCCGTCCCTGCCTGCACAGGAGCCCACCAGCTGACTGCCTCTGTGCTGCCAGTGTGCAGCTAGCCCAGGAGTTGGTGGTTGAAAGCAGGCAGTGATTGACTGTACCCAGGAAGCATTGAAGGAAGTGAAACAGCAGGAAGAACCAGAGTTTTATCTTATTTTTTTTTTTTTGGCTTGCTTTTTTTTTTTTGGTCCTAACTCTAATAAGCAAGACTGAAATAATTGCAATCTGGGGCATACAGTCCTTATCTTCTTTTCCTGTGTTATTGATTAGGGATGATGCAGAGAATGATGCATGCTTATGAAGAGGGAATGTCTAGAAATTTTAGTAAAGGCTTTGACAAGGTTCACTGAGATTAATGTTGTGATCAAAAATGGTTATTTACTATTGCTCCTAATATATTCCTTTCTGAATGAATATTCATTGTGCCAGCATGTCACTGTCATGTTTTCTGGAAAAATCCCCTTGTCCATGATTTCTCTCCTGGGAAGCTGAGAAGCTTCAGGGAAAAAGAAAAACAATATTATCCCATTTGTTTCTCTTGTGTTTTGCTGCTTTGGAATGTAGTTGGAGATTGTTTATGCAACAGGTGGTTGTTTCATTGGTTTCATGTGAATTGTTTTTGACTTATTGACCAATTACGGCCCAGCTGTGTCAAACTCTGGAGAGAGAGTCATGAAGTTCTTTAATATCTTTTAGCCTTCTGTCTATATAATTTCTGTATTCTTTATTATAGTTTAGTATAGTTTTCTATTCTTTAATATAATGTAAATCATAGAATAATAAATTAGCCTTCTAAACACATAGAGTCAAATTCATCATTCCTTTCTTCATCTGGGAACCCCGCAAATACAAGACCAGCAAGCAGCTGTGGAAATAACGGGAACTTTTGTCTAGATTCAGGCTTCTGTTGCAAGCTGTGCTGAAGCTTTTTCTCTTAAAAGAAGTTTCACCTTTAAAAGCAATGGAAAATGCAAGGCAAGTTCAAGTGAGATATTTATTAGCATTAAAAAAGAGTATTAGGTTCTTCCTTCATTCTGAATTTCTCCTGGCCACAGTGTGCTCTCTAAGGTCTTACATTAGAGAATATTCTGTTCAAAAAATTGAAATATGAAAAAGGAATACATTATTCTGTAATTATTTTCCAAATAGCAAATATTTCCTTACTCTATGACCTTATTTATGGAACTAAATGGTCTCTAGCATTTTTAAGCCTCCAATACATTTAAAAAAGGTCTTATTGTTAGTCTTAATATTCCTAGCTATTTGTGCTTCATTATTCCTTCGTGCACTTCAAGTACCATCATTACATTCCTTTGATTTTTCTTTTTAGAAGTAACAATGCTATAGTTTTATGCTCCCTGTAATTTTTAGAGCTCCATTTTTGCTTGCAATTAACTTAACCAACTTGTCACTCAGACTTACTGGCTTTGAAATTTCGTGCTTAATTTTGCATAATAGTACATACTCCCCCTGAGCCACCTTCATCATGTCTTTAAAGTTTAGCTGAACTTTAACAACTTACCAACATCATCACTAATAAGCTCTGCCAGATTATTTCATTCTTAATTTTGAGATTGCACAGTTTCTTTTATTCAAATTTCTAGCTGAATGTCCTTCAAGAGCTGCATTAGATGGTAAATTGCAATCCTGAAGCAGTCCCTTATTCTGAGCTCATCTCTGCTGTGTAAAACATTTTAAAAACTCTTTTGCTTTCTATTATCTGCAGCTCAGAATGCTGTGAAAGCAGAGCTTCTGCAGGACTTGGAGCAGTGTTCCTCAGGGGATCTTTGAATACTGTGTTGTTCTGAGTTAAATTTAAATTATTTAGGTGCATTTTCTAACATCACATCAGTCGTTTGTTCAGCTGTCCCCACTGTGACTCCTTCCTTCCTTCAGCAGTTTCTTCACAAACCTGGGGATGAACTGCAGTGGCATAAAGGTCTGCTCTGAAGGTAGTTATAATAGCCAAAACCAGCTGAAGGCATACCCAAGGGTTAGAGTTTACCTCTCTTGTGGTTTAACCCCAGCCAGCAGCCAAGCCCCACTCAGCTGCTTTCTCATTCCCCGACCAGCAGTATCGGGGAGAGAATCAGAAAGGTAAAAGCTGAAAAACTCACGTGAAGAGATGAAGACAGTTTAATAGGGAAGCAAAAGCACACACACAGACAAAGGAAGGCAAGGAATTAATTCACTGCTTCCCGTGGGCAGGCAGGTGTTCAGCCATCTCCAGGGCCTCATCATGTGCAGCGGCTCCTTGGCACTGCACATGACAAATGCCAGCATTCCATATGTCACCCCCTTCCTCCTTCTTCTCCCCACTTTATATACTGAGCGTGATGTCACAGAGTCTGGAATATCCCTTTGGTCACTTTGTGTCACCTGTACTGTCTGTGTCCCCACTCAACCTCCCATTTACCCCCAACTTCCTCGCCAGTGTGGCCACAGGAAAAGCAGAAAAGGCTTTGGCTTTGTGTAAGCCCTGCTCAGTGATAACAAAAACATCTCTATATTATTAACATTGTGTTCAGCACGGATCCAGAACCAGCCCTATACCAGCCACTGCAGAGAAAGTGAACTCCACCCCAGACAAAGCCAGCACAAATTCACTGGTGCAATAGGCCTCCACTCTCTTGTGGTGATTTACAAAATAAGTTTAATTCATGTTAAACCTGATAGATATGGGGTGCTATTTGCCAGCTAGGGGCTAAGCAGAATAATCTTGGAGTTGCTTCACATGTGCTTTTCTTTAAAGACTGTTCCTCTCCCTCCAGCTTGTGTAAAATATGAGATCAGATATAAGTTCAGATCACAAGTAGGATTCTGCAGGGCTCCATCCTTGAGTCTGTGCTCTTCAACATCTTCATAAATGACTTGGACACAGGACTGGAAGGGATACTAAGCAAGTTTGTGGATGATAAAAAACTGGGAGGAACTGTTGAGTCCCTTGAAGGTAGGGGTCTGCTCTGCTTTGGGCACCACAATGTAAGAAAGACAAATGCAGTTATTGTTCAGTGAAGTAACTTCAAAAATATGCAGTGACTGCATTTGAGTCAAATACCAATCTTGTTGGATTTCAAATCCCTAACTAAAGGAAGAAGCATCTGGTATGTGGGTGGGAAGCCAGTGCCTAAACCAGTTCTTCCAAGAGTTTTGGGAAATGGACAAGATGATGTGCTTAATTTTCAAACAGTTCTGATACAGTAATTTCTCAGGAGCATTATTATTTCTGTCAGAAGAAGCAGTTGTAGTAATTGTAACAGTACGATTTGTTACAAGTAACAAAGACCCTTATTTTCTATTTTTTTCCCTACACATTTATATAAACATCTAGAGAAATCATAGGATTTATATCTGTCTGTCTAGTTATAAGTATTTTTCTGCTATACAGATATTTCATTAATGTGTTGACAGTAATCTCTTGGGTTTTTAGGAGATCTTGGGAGATCCACTTGGGAATTAGTCTGAAGACCATGTGCTTGTTTGCCATTGTCCAAGAGCTTATAACTAAGTAGAGGGATCTTTAAAGTGATCTAAGAGTAACATAATGCATATGATAACATATTTTGGAGTTTTGAGTCATTAGGATGTAACAGAACCAGGCGTCTGGGTTTTGTTTGTTTGTTTGTTTCTCTGCAATTACTGGAGCCAGAAATTGCTATTTTCTTAAGAGTCTGTTCAATCTTATAACTCATCTGACTGACCTGACTCTGGGAACTGGGACTTGATGATAAATATACAGTTATAACAGCTATGATAAAAATGCTGCACTGTGTACCAATATGTTGAGAGGAGGTTATTAAAGCAGGTTATTTAAAATTTACTTATATTAAGAAATTTAAGACATACAGATTATTGTCCTCAGGAGGGGAAAATTACTTTGCAATTGCAGAACTTTTAGCTATTTATCTCCTTGTAATGTTTGGCTTTTAACTTTTCTCACTGGCTGGCAGTGAAAGTTAAATCTTCTGTTTTAAATTAGACTGCTTTCCTCAAAATCAAGGATGTTATACATATTTATGCATAGCATAAACATAATAAGTAAACAAAATAAGAAGAAATTTTTTAAAAAATATTCTAAGTAGTATATTTTGCAGTTAGGTAATAGAAAAGGAAACTGAATCTACAAGCCAACAATATGAAGCACCTTTCATGGCAGCAATCCCCTTTGAAAACTTGTCAATAAAATTTTTAAATTTTGGATTTCTTCTGGATTTTGAAGAAAGCAAAAAGTTTGGTTTTTTAAAAAAAAATTTCTTTCCTACTATTGCAAATTTATAAGTGTTTATCATACTGATTTCAGTTCACAATGGTGCAACATTAAGGTATTTCAACTTTTTGAAACAATTTAGAAACAAATCTTTAAACAAAAGAACATACTGGTTTTTGTGGCTGTTCTGTTACAAAATCTTGAACTGTTTAAAAGAAATATTTGTAATATGCTGCACAACTATTGTGGAACATTACTAGTCTGTTTTAAATTCTTCAGCCTCTTCAAAGACAGATGTTTACCTAACTTGTCCATGCTTTGAGGTATACTATGTAGGGATATATTCCATTCTCCAGAATTTGTTGTGATACATTCAAGACATGTTATTCTCTTAGTTTTTTTTCCTACAATGCATTTTTTCCTTTGGCTTTTGAAGCATGTGTGGATTGGTGGTGTATGCAATTACCTGGAGTTTGCAGTGTCCTAAAGGAGCTAGCATGATTTATATGTGCAAAAGAAAATATTGATGGAGACAAATTACCTGCTTGTAATGTTCCAGTACAGTTTGTACACCTTTCATGAGCTGTTTTATGCTCTTCCTGAGCCTTGACTTTGCCAATTAAGAGTCAATAAGAGTGTAAACTTCAGCCTAAAGGTTTTTGCTTCTTCATTCCCTGTTCCTTTTTATCCATCCCTCCTTCAGTCTGCAGACTAAAACTGTAAAGCTGACTATTTATGTAAAAAGCTTGTTAGGAAGGTTTACTTCTACTTCTGCTTCAGTACAGCTAAGACAGATTTCAAGGAATTTAATCCCTCCATTTGGACAAATGGGTTTGAAAACCCACACCACAAAGGGTGAGTTTAAGTGTTACTGAAATGGGAGTTGCATTAGGATGTCCAAGCTGCATCTGGAGAAAAAAAATTAGGAAGATGAGCAATAGCAAGAAATAAGTCAGACCCTTGAGGGTTCCAGTCGTGTGTGTGTTTAAAAATATCACAATTTTCAGCAATTCTGTATTAAAGCTGAAAAACCTCTGTTTTTTAAATTGACAAAGGGAGGTTTTCCTTCTGCTTTTTATACACTGACTTCTTTCCTTCAAAGATTCATTTCTGTGAAATTAAACTACTTTCTTCCAAGTTCTTGGCCTGAGACAACTTGAAAATTGGAGTCAAGTTCTGAACTTGGTTTTCACTGGAACTGAGGAGGGGAAGGCGATTGGGTAAAATCATCAGGACTAATTAAGAATTTCCTTTCCATCTCTAAGTCTAATAGGAGACTTAGATTCTCTGCTGAGAAAGTTTGAAAATTTCCATTTTCCAAACTAATGGAGGATGCTCTGGGGGAGGGAGTTTGCACTCTCCTGTGCAGAAGCTGTCCTAGTTTGACAGAGGTCTGAAATGTGTAGATCCCAACTCCCATGCGTGAGTGATGTAATAAGACCATTTCCCCCTGTGTAGCTAATATTTTAGAATGGCTCTAGTAGGGGATGTTTCAATGGATATTCCATGACTAGAGGCTTGGACATTTTTTCTGAAACAGAAAATAAATAATTCAATTCACATTGGGAAGTATAAAGGATTTGAAGTGGGTATTGAGATTGAAGCACAATGTGTATGTGTGAGTGCTCTGATCAGTCTCTCACCAGTTTGATATGGAGTGAAGATATGGGTGACAACTTCTCAAAAATTGCGAGTCCAGCCCTTGATTGCCCTTCACTCTTGTAATAGCTCAAAACAAATTGCATCATATGTGTGAGTGGCATATTTTTTGTTTCAATACAAGGACAGACTAGAAATGAGAAAGAGGATTTCTTGTATTGGAAATTTCCTTGTCCTTCATCATCTCTCTCTCACAAAAAAGAAATGAACTTCAAAGCTGGTTTAATCCAAGCGCAAAAATGTTTGTTATTATTCAACAAGTGCATAAATGATTCAGGATTAAATTCTTAACTGTAACATCATGAAAAACTCCCAAACTGCCAGGAGAAGTGACTGGAGATAAAACTCCAGGAAGAAAGAAAAAATTGCTATAGTAGTAGAGTATATTAAGATTTTAATAGAGGAGCTTTTTGGTGGACAAGGAAGATAGGTTTTTTTTTAGTGAAAGCATCCATGTGAAGCCTCAATTTGTAAGGCTAATGTGAGAAGATAGGTTTGCCAAACCTTTAGAATTTAGATACATCAGGTTTTGTATATAAGGCTGAAAATTTCCTGGTATGTAAGCACTACAAAACCAGAGGTATGGAAATATCTGTGTAGCTTTTAATAGTTGAAGTAATTGAAAGTTTTTTAGTAAAATGAACTTTTTAATAGTGTTATGTGTAAATAGAGATCATTAATTTTAAGTGAAATTGTGGAATTGAGCAAAGTAATCTTTCCCTGAGTTATTTAAACCCCATTATTTTTTTTCCAATATGCTTCATAAAAGTCAGGGAAAAACTAAACTGATTAGCCATGTTTTTCCCCAACAGCCATGGAAGTAAAGTTTTTTACATTTCATGCTTATGCATGTAGTGTGTTATAAGCAAATATGAAAACATTTCCCTTTTCATGAATAAGGTGCAGTCTAAGGCCTGAGCCTATAGAGATGCTTAGTTGTGATTCACAGAATCATCCCAGATATAAGGCCAGCAGGGATGTTTGATTGTCATATGCAATTTGTTTTGTAATATGAGCGGTTTCGTGCTACCCATCTCAACTGTCCTATACCAAGAAACATTTGTTTGGCTAAGCACCTCTTCCAGAGAAGTGCTCAGACATGATTCAAGGATCTCAAGGGGTGAAGAGTCTGCTGCTTCTCTTGGTAGCTATTCCAGTGATTAATTATCTCCTCTGTTTAGAGTTTGCACCTTATTTTCAACTTGCATCTGGCTTCAGCTTTCAGGCTCAGGGCTGGTTCTCTGCTGCCCAAGCTGTCCTTCTTGAACTCTCAGCATCATGAAACATATTAGTGGTTCTGGTGCAACCTCTTCTGCTCTTGCATACATGCAAAACTCTTGGTGGGGTGTGTTTATGCCTATGTGTACTTTGGGATAGAGCAAATTTTGCTGTCCTTTAAAGCAGGAGTTAAAATCAAATGTTCCTTGCAGTATGTTAGGAGAAGGAGCAGTATTTTTTCTGTTTCCTGCCTACTGTATATTTGTGCAAAGACCAGCTGTGACCTAGCTTTGAATGGTTTTATTATGGAAAATAATTAATTAGGATTTTCTTTAATCTGTGATAATTAAAAACAGCATTTGCTTTTTACTTCTAGAAGAGGATTAAGGGGAAACAATTTTTCTGGCTTTGCTGTTGAGCATTTCTTAGACATGCTTGGTGAAATATGAATCTGACCCAAATGTATCTTAATGGCACTTTGTGTATGTTACCAAACCTGTAGGACATGCCCTTGGCTAACTTATACTGCATGTATAATTTCTTGTAGTTGATATCTGCATTCACTTATCAGAAGTTTCATTCTTTATTTCCTTTCCAGATGCAAAGACGTTGCATTTTGTATTTGCATGCTCTTGGTTACTACTTGCAGTCCTGTATTTTTATACATTCTAGGTGTCAGGAAGGCATTTCCTGCATCATTTGGTTTGTTTCCACACATCCTGCATGATAATATTCTCTAGATAGTAAGGAGCTTTTGACTCTTGAATTAAAACAATTTAGTTATGTTTTAAAAACTTCTCTTGAAGTCTAATAATTTCTTTTAAGCTGAGGATGTTAATCTGTCAAAGATCGAGTCACCTCTAATTATGTTAAAGAGAGGCATGGCTGCACCTGCATCACACATGAGGCATGCACTCCTTGCACACTTCTGCTAGTGGTAGTAAAAATCTGCTTAAACCTCCTAGAAGATCTGCACTTGTCTATATTTTCATTGTAAGAAGAATAAAATTGTGCTTTTTTGCTAATAACTAATGTCACATATGGTTCATAATTTACAGCCCAAGTAAAACAGACACTGAATAATAGGTAAGTCATTTGTGACACTTCACTGTTATGTTAAAGTATTACTGAATTACTTGTGTATATAATTAATTTCTTTTCAGAGTGCCTGATCATGAGATATATTGCTTAATATAATTTCTGCTATCTTTGCATGTATGAGAAGTTTTTAATGGTTCTCAGTTGTACATGAGCCATGACACTGCAAGTGATTCGCAGAGGTACAGACAGTCATGAAGCACAATTTTGTGGGGCAGCTGCTTGTGCCCACAGTATTCAGTAGACTTGAGGTAGTTTTACCTCATGGGACCAATGCTGTCTATACAAAAAAAAAAAAGCCTCACTGTGCCACCCATGCCATCAGGTATTCCTGAGCCCAGTCTGAGGCAGTGTCAAGTGAGCAAGGTCAAAAGAATGCTATTCAGCAGAAGTTTACGACAGGAGTGTTTAGGGACCTAAGCTCCTAGTAGTAGATTGGTTGTCTCATATGACAACTTGTTTCCTCTTCCTCTGCTGGGCTCATTCTTAGGAGGAACCAGAACAAGCATGTGGTGAAGTGGAACTTACGGCTTCCCTAGTCCGCCATATTAGGATGCCATCCCAGGAACAGATATTTTAGTAATACTTTGCTGGTTTAAAATCTCCTCAGCTAACCTGCCAGAGATGTAGAGTAACCATGAGTTCCCTTGTGCATCCCACTACAGTTTGCATGTACCAAGAATTAAGGATCAGTTGTTAGGTTCTTTGAAGAAAGGATCTGATCTTAAATCATGGTGTTCATAATTCACAGGAAGCTGTAGTGCTGCACCTGACATACACTGTTCTGATATGGGAGCATAAGATATTGCCAAATCCCTGATCAGCCTGGGGATTGATCAGACGGGAACTGGCTATTCAGAATTCTTTCTGACAGTGTTTAACTTGCACATTATTGTCCAGGTCACCTGTGTGTATATTTACTGAAGTGTCTGCATTATTTGGCATACCTAATTTTTAAGAATGTGGTGTTCAGGCAAGCTGGCAAGCTGAATTTTTCAGATAGGTAGGCAGATTCTGTTTTAAAATGTGGTTCATAAATTGGGACCCCAAATCTGACATGCACAGAACAATTATCAGTAAAATATTGCATTCATGTGATGTTTTGCTATCTAAACTCCAGTACAAGGTTGAATTCTTTTGTGCTCTGAATTGCACAGAACATAATTCAAATGTCAGTTTGTATTTCAAAGCATATACACTTAGGCACTTACTAACAATTTGCTTTAAACTCCATTGTGTTGAAGGCCTGCCTGGAGAGAGAGGTGTTATTAATTAAACATTTAAAGAAAATTGTGGATTTAGGCTGTGCCACATTGAAACTTTTGCAAGGGCACGCATCTTTATGAAAACTCATTGAGAATGTTGCTGAATAATGTACTTACAAAAGACAAAACTGAATGTTACATGAAATGAGACATCTTGTCAATGTATTTAACATGCTGCTTATGGTTGGCATTTGAAATTTATTGAAACACAGAGAAGTAGGGTACACATCAAGATACATATCAAGTTTGTGCATAAAATGAATATTTTAATAACAACTTGATTTTGTCTTACATGTTTTATTTTGGTTTTTTTCTGTTTTGTTGGGATTTTTTTTTAAACTTCTCCTTCTTCCACTTTACTCAGTGGCAGTTGAAAGCCAATAATGACTAAATGTCATCCTTTTTCAGTATTATGTGATTAGTATGCAAACAAACACATCAGAGCAGTATAATTCTCTCTGTCTGTGATAGTCTCCTGGCTTGCATTTCAGAAGTGTTTACATCTCTGTTATAAAAAATACTTGACTACCCTGTCTGTATATCCATGTTATGGCTTGGAAATGCATAAGAAGGGTAGAGTTAACTGAATTGTTTACATAGAATGTAGGAAAATGGAGCCTTGAAGTCGGAACCTGAATGTTATTGCTTCTATTTACTTCTCTGCATTTTAACTAGAGAAATGCTACTGCTTCCTGTTGATGTTTCTCTTCCTCAAAGTTGTTCAGAATTTTAACACAGTACATCACATGTTACACAGTCAGTGGTAGAGGTCCTTAAAATAAAATCTGTTGCCTTTCAGTAAGACTTGTGTTTAAATCTACACACTTTAGGAAAAAGGCTTGTATAGACTTCTTTGGGTTTTCCTTTTGCTGTTACACCTGTTGTTAGCTGAAACATCATTTAAGCTGCTCAAGCTGTGAGGTGCAGTAAGTGTTATGTTCCACCATAGGCCAGCATGTAACAGCACAACCCAGCCCAAAGCAAAACCAGGTAATGGCCCCCTTGGTTCATGCTGGAGTGGTGGCCATGGCTGGATCTGTAGCTGGCATGTAGGGCTGCAGGAGGAGCTGGAGAACTGCAGAAACTGAATGCGGGTTCTAAACCTGTATCTCCTAATTATTCATCTGGGTAAAATGTCTGTGGAAAGGTGTTGTGGATGTCTCACAGTGCAGCAAAAAATGGTCTCCTGCTTGCTTCTCATTCCTCAGTTCCACAGGAAGCCAAACTTGGATATTACTGGAATTCATATAGGATTTTGTCCTGGTGGCCTGCTTCCTATCAGTTCTTCCCTTGAGGAATGCAAGCTGTAGCACCCCAGGGAGGCTGACAGGACTGTGTGCACACACTAGTAATGATCTGACCGATCAGTGACTACTAATGAGATGACCAGTCCTTGTCAGGGCCACATTCTACTGTTGTTTTGACATTAATAGGTGTGAGATAGAACTTCTACAGATCAGGATACTTCTGATATTTGATAACCACTGAAACTGTTTTAAAAAGGAGTTCTCTCTGTTGAAGAACAGCATGGGTGGAGATATTTCATTTAGCAACCGCAGGCTTTACAGAAAGTATTATTTTCTGCCCATAGAGAAATTTGTCATTCAACCTTGCTAGACAGCACACTGTCTCAGAGAAATAATTTCTGGAAGCAGAAAGCTTAAACTGGAGGTGAAGTAAGAGGGTGATCCATGCCAAAGAAAACAAACTAAGAAGGCATTCCTATTTGAGGTACAGGCCAGCAGGTCATACAGATTATCTGAAACGTGCCAGGACACTGTCTTGGGAGTGATTACGTATTTCAGAGAACATGTTCTTGCTCTTGCGTTTGCAGAAACACACAAGAATAATTATACTGCCCACTTGTTTTTTCCTTGCTGGAATTGAGATGAGAGAATCTAGTAAAATTACTTTTTCTTCAGAGGCAACTGAACTTCACAGGTTGGACACATGACCCTAAATCAATTTTGCCTGAATTTGAGGAGATTATCAGTAGTATTTAATTGGTTCAGTCCATCTTTGATATTGCTATGGTTATTCTATATTTTAATATTTTTAAGAGAGAAAGAATGAGGGACCCACCCTTGTCAGTTTGCCTTACAGTAATTTCACTGTAAGGACAATTGCAATTTTCCTGTTGCTGTTCATTTACCAGACCTGTATCTCACACAGTGTGAGCTGCCTATTCTGCAGGCACTATTGTGGGAACTATCATGTCCACTGTTGCTAGCTGCTTGATCCAAATTCTGAACAGTTCATATAGCACTGTAAGCTATATGAATGTTTGGAAACCTAGGTTTCCAGGTGAAACATGCTTACCTGAGGAATTCAGGCTGAACCTACCTGTCCAATATGCAAACATTTTATGTATTTGGAGAACAAACAAAAAAGATGTTTTGAAAGAACATTGTCTCCTACTCCTGCTGTTAATTAACAACTGCCTAGGCAAAGAGCATACCTCCATGGTAAAACCTGACTCACCATGGGTAATGAGCTCTGTTGTGTTTTTCTGTCTTAGAAGGCTGTAAAAGAGTAAAGGCTTTTCATATAAGGCTGTGCTAGCTTCCAGCTTCCTTGTCCAGAGCTTTCTTGTAATCTAAGTGAGATTTGCATGCGCATATTCAGGAAGAACATGCTGCACCTTTAAATATGGGTATTTAAGTTTGTAGCCAACATATGTTCTCCAGTCTGGAGATGATTCCCTTTTCATTCTCTTGAAAGGATTGTAGACATCTTAGGTGATGTAAATCTCAGACCACCTCTGCTTTTCTGGAGTGACTGTTGACTAGCAGTCAGCAGTGTGGATAGGATATGGAAGTGTGGGCTTTAGGTTTGCATTTTGCTGCTGAGCATCTCAGCATGACTGAATCCACTGCATTGAACTTTGTTGGATTGCTGGGGTTTAAATTGTCAGTAACAAGTGTGGATTCTAGGAGCTGTTATTTGAGAAGTATAAGAAAAAAGCTCAGGTAACATAATTTAATTTCCACTTAAGATGATTCCTGTTAATGGATCCCACATGTTTTGTATGTACTTATGTGGGGTTTAATTATGGTCTACACAAATTCCTCCAGTCGGTACGCAGAGTTCACACATACAAAAATAATATGCTGGCCTTCTTTCAAATTATGATACGAGCACAGAGATGGCTTCATTTGACAGTGATGAGGACACGGTCTTTGAAGCAAGCATTGTTTCTGATCTCTTTTCCTATATTTGTAGGTTGATAAGATGAAGAAGGAGGAGAATATGGATTTGTACCAGTGCAACAGCAACTAAACCATGAAAATGGATTTGTCAGAACTGGAAATACATAGTGTTTGAAATGAAACATTTTTAAGGACTGAATTTGTAAAAGAATGTGTATTGTGAACATAGCAGGGAAGGGCCTTCTGAAAACCAGATACATTCAAGGCAGGTTTTCCATTCCACTGGTAACTTGACCTAGAGGTGTTTTACAAGAAAGGAATTGGTATTAATCCCTGGAAGAGGTTTGAGTGTGTCTCCACTGGATGTCAGTAAAAGTCAAGGAACAGAAAAGAAAATGAGGTATTGCAAGTACGTTGATCTCATTTTCAGAAATGTCAATCGTTATCCACAAATTTTCAGGCAGGTGAATAACATTTTACCAGGTACTCAAATTATGGGGTACTGAACACTTTGCCCTTGACTTTTCAATGACAGACAAATCTTTCCTTTTCTTAGAAAAAGTCTCAAGGTTTTTTCAGACTGTAGCCAAAAAACCATAACAGTGCAACCTTTGTGGTGTTCTTCACCTGAAAGGGTCACTATTTGTTTCAAGCTGGTAAAAAATACTACTTCCAAAGAAGCTAGAAGAAATAGCTAACATACTATTTACTGTTGCACTTGTTTGTACTTCAGTAGGATTCTCAGAGATGCTGAGAAACCTCAACACTGGCTTTTCTGGAAAAACATCATCCGATATATCATAAATTATGTAGGTAATAAAAAGACTGAAAACCAGGGAATATACAATGCTGGTGCTATTATTTCATTCTGCAGAAGAATCAGGAAGTGCACTGCTCACACTTTTGAGGATTTGAGACCTTAATGGAATAAGCTTTGAAGACCTCTCATTCCAAGAACTTTAAACTGATGGGTTAATTACCACTGAAGGGAGCATTCATTTAAATTGGCAAAAGAGCAGATTGGGATCTACAGAGCTTTAGTTTCAATAAAGCTGTCCCTATTACATGCCACATGTATGCATGCAAAATAATTTTATCTTAAAAAATAGCTCCTGGTCTGAGCATGTTAACAGGCTAAGGTTTTTTTTCCAGGAGAACTCTAGGGTAGATGAGATGAATCTAGCACTGGATTTTATACCTGCTCCGTATCTTGTAATGTATGGGTTCTCCCACTGCTGTTCACATAAAGGTTTTCAAAAATATCTGTGAAGTTTTCTGCATTTGGGCAAACGGAGCTCTCACCTGATGGTGCTCCATTTCAGAGCAGGATTTCCTAAAGGTCCCCCATCTTGAGACCTATAGATTGGTCAGAGATCATTTAGCCTCTACGTTGAATATTAACTTTCTGGATTCTTAGCTGAATCTCTGGTAGTCTAAAGTGTAGTGTGGGTGGCTGACTCAGTAGGTGCAGCAGTTCATAAATGGAGTGAAAGAACTTTTTGAAAGTCTTAAATTCAACTCTTGATAAGGATGACAAACTTGCAGAAGCTGATTAAATTGTCAGTGATTCATGTGATGACTTAAGGCTCTGTGTTTTACAGAAACTTCATAAGGAAATCCACTGTCATAAAATTTCCTTGGATTTTTATGAGTTTTTTATGGTTTTGGTTTTGTTTTTTTTTTTAATTTTAGTTTGAAAATATTCAAATGTTTTAGCAAAGTATACCCACTGAGGATAATCCAAAGTCCATTTTTAACAAGGCTAATGTAATATTTGTCTTTATGTTTACCTTTCAGTTGCTTCACTTATCTGCAGATAACTGCTATTTGTTTAAAGCCCTTTTCCACATATCTGATTGGAGGGCCAGCAGAAATAGAGATAACAGAAAAAGAGAAAAAGAAGACAGATATCTACAGAGAGTCAAAATAATCTCTCCATTGTAAAGGAGGTTATAATCATGCACTCTGTTTTCCCAGGACTAGCAGTCATCTGGTCAAGCAGCAGTGTGCACAGGTAGCTTCAGACTGGTCAAAGCATGTGCTGCCACTTGGCTAGTTCAGCATGAAGTGTTGGGGGAAACACAAGGGGAAGGAAAGACACTTGGCACACAGGAGAGAGAGTCAGCTAAGCAGAGAAAGAAGCATTAGGAGTTGTAGGTTAGGAATCCATAGATAATATGTTTCAGTAATTCTATTTGTAAAATGGCTCCTTGGGGTCATAGCTTCCCAGGAAGATTGGCTGTCGGAAAGCAGCAGGAGCTGCTGGAGGCCCTCTCTTTGAATGTAGATGATCACTGCGAACAATGAATCCTGCTGGGGGCTTGTCTTCAGTGGCTTCTGTGACAAACATCCAATTACCTTTGCAGGCAATCTTCTCTGGTGTTTCATTAGCCTAAGCTTTGGTGTTTTACCTAATGTCTAGACCAAATCCTTCTTGCTAAAATTTAAGCTTATTACTGCTTAGATTGCCCATTGGGAATACACTGGACTCTTTTCATGTATTCATGTATGCAGAAAGCTGTCTTGTCTTCAAAACTAATCTGTATTACTTCTTCAGGATTGGATCAAGTTCTGATTTAATTTCTGAAAAGTTTCTGGTAAACATTCAATATAGAAGTTGGCTATAGTGGTAGACTATAATGCCCATCATACCATTTAAAAAGCATTCACAGTACCATATGAAAAATTTTCAAACTATTTTTTATCATAGCCCATGGCTGTTGCTTTTTACAATTTTCTTTAAAAAAAAAAAGTTTTCTTCCTGACTCTCATAGAAAGTTGTTTTTTTCTTTGGAATTTTCTAGTAAAACTTGCAATTTGGCAGGAATAAGAATGTAACTTGCATAGAAGAGCTATATCTTATTGGCTGGTATTGGAAATGTGAAACCACATTAAATTATAGAAGTTAATAACAGTTTAAATATTAGATAACAGTGAATAAAGGTAATATATTAAAACTATTTGTTAAAATATGGTAGGGAGAAGGGCTGGATGAACTAATTTTTCTTGTAGTCTAGAACATATGTGAAGTTTGAATACCTGAAATATATAAGACATATCATGTGGCAAATTTAAAGCTGCTTCTGAGTTCACCTGAAAGATTAAATTTCAGGAAAAGATTTTGAATACTGAAAGCTCCTTTATAATTTTTTCCATGTAATAAGAATAATACAGTCTATAAATGAATAAGTGTATTTTTGCTAGCCCATTTTGGAGCAATGCACCCGTCCTCAGTATGAACTAAGCATGCTTCTCTGCTCAGGAGGGAAGTGTAAAGTGCTGTTCAGAAAATTACCCATGATCCTTCCTCAATGCTTCCTTTTTCATCTGGAGCACAGACTTAAAAACAGTAAGTCAATGCCTAACTACTTGGTGCTAACCACGAGGCCTTTCTAACACAGACAAAGCGTCATGAGCCATGTGTCAGCTGGTTCAGTGTAGGACTTTTCGCTGCACTCCTGTGTTGCCAAACACATCAGCTGTGAGAACTAACAAAGTGATTCATGGTGTGGTCTTTGCAGCACCTCTGTCATATCATTTTGGCTGCCTACAAAGAGATACTGGCAGTGTCAGGGAAGGCTGTGGTTAGTGGATGTTGGGCTCAGAGGTCTGGTAAACATGCCTATAATCAGCATTTTTAGTACTTGCTTTCACGTTGTTGGTGTTGATATGGTGCCCAAGGACTTCCTTAGAAGTAGGAGAGCAAAACAAGTAAAGGGAGAAGCCTGGCTGTGTAGGGCTTTAGCTTTAGATGCAGGAAACAGTAGGAAGAGGCAAGAAATGAAATAAAATTTGATACGGGAGAATAAATCATGAAGCATGTGGTTTTTGGAGGCTGCATGTATTTCTTTATGTGTTTTATACCCAATCCTAGTTGACATGCATGACTGTACAGCCTGGAATGTGTTAAACATTTTTGAAGGTATTTAGAAAAGAGCAAGTTGGGTTTAGTTGTCAGCACAGCA
This sequence comes from Onychostruthus taczanowskii, assembly GCF_017590055.1. Classification (NCBI taxonomy): domain Eukaryota; kingdom Metazoa; phylum Chordata; class Aves; order Passeriformes; family Passeridae; genus Onychostruthus; species Onychostruthus taczanowskii. The sequence continues at coordinate 433,095 of NW_024498585.1, read as the reverse complement.
GTGTTACCTGCATTGTTGAAGTACTGCATAATCTTGCTTATGTTTTATAGCAGGGGATGGATTATTTTAAATCTGATACAAAAATGGGTTCACGTTTGCACTTGACTGCTTTAAACATTTATCATGTATAACATATTTTCAAGAATAATCAAAGTGTTAAAATATACTTCAATGAAGATTCCTGGAACAAACAGTTATTAGATGCTTTCATTGAATCTTCTAGTTAGTTTTCTAAAACTGAAACTATCCACCCCTTAATTAAAATCTGAATCTTAAAACTGCTAATTATGATAGGTAATGCTTGGTTGCTGATGGTTTGTTGGACCTGCTGCTTTTCTTAAGAGGTAAGTCTTCTCTGTGGTTTCCATTTGCTTTGGAGTAAAGTGATTCAAAGAGGGCTAAGTGCAGGTGCAGTTCTAATTTTCTCTGATGGAAATATCATTCTCCTAACACTGAATTTGATTTTGCCTGATGATGACTGCATTCTGGCAACACCTTGTGGGTTTGTCAGCTTCTTTTGTGTTATGTACAGTGTACACATGTAATAAGAAAGATGCTCCTTTTTCCTCTTGCTCAGGATTTAAGTTTTAAGGAACTTGAAAAACATGATTCTTGTGACGAACTTTGAGAGTGGTGTGTTTTCTTTCCCCATTACAATTCCATAAACTCTGAAAGCATGTCAACAGTGTAATCTTTTAATTCAACAGTAAAAGAATATACTAGAGATATTATTGTGAGGAATGAATGCCCTGGTAATTGATTGAGATGGTAATTCATATCTGGAGAGTCTTTTGTTCGGATGCAGTTTTGGAATGCTAAGATTTTGTTCTTATAATGGAAAAAGATGGATGAAGTATGAGCTATGATGGACAGAGAATGAAGGGCATCATTATGAAAAGAGCAAGAAGAAAAGAGACTTTGAGGCTTTTGTTTGTTGTGGGAGCCTTAATGAGAGAACATGGCTAACAGAGGCATGACCTCAAAGTCTATGGTGGCAGGCATCAGTGCAAAATCCAGTGATGAATATTTCTTGCTGAGTAGAGCAGAGAAGTAGGAACTTGGAAAGCTTGGAAGATGGGCAGTACAGGCTGGCAGCAGGCATTTGCCATGTACATCAACAGCAAAAGCAGAGTTGGGAAAGAAGGTGCTGCATAGAGGACATGGGCTCATTGAGACAGAAACTGTGATATTTTTCTTCATTTCTTTTGCTTTGGAGTGTGAGAATTTCACATCATTGAGTATTCAGGAACTAAGTGCAGCTGTTTTCAGTCCACACCCAAAATAAGTGAAGCATAGCAATGAAATGAGTGACTCAGAGAAATTACTGAGTCTAAATCCAGTGACTGACTGGATGGAATACTTTCCTGAGTCTTAGACATGTGTATCAGACTTCTGAGCTTGTTTTGGTGCTTGCTTTTCCAAATATCTGGTAGCTGAATATTTTCCAATCCATATTTGGAAATAGTTGATTCATTCATAAGGATAATATTCATGCTATTCAGGAAATGCAGTAGTTTGCTCACAGATCTCATTCAAATGATGGTATAAAACTATCTGTTATTTTAATTTCTAAAATAGTATCAAATCATTTACTGAGACCTCTAAATAAAAATACAAAGGATAGGAGGAGCTGCCTTTAAGTAACTCAGATAAAACAGAGGAAATGCTGTTCTTTTATTTTAAAAAGTTGATATTTAGTTAGCTGCTCCTTGTCTCAAAATGTAAAATATTGCTAAGTGATATTTCCTTTCAAAGATAAGAAGGGATCCTGTGCATCACATTAGTTGGAATACCTCCCAGAAAAACCTCAGAAAAATAAATTGGCCACCACATAGTCTACTCTTTGCTTACATTGCAAACTTGCTGTTGTGTTTCTTGTGGGATTAAGAAGGACTCTGTGTGTGTAGGAGGGACCAGGATATAATTAAGCAGTGCTGTTAAAGGAATATCAGCTTCGAGTGATAGGAACAGGAATATTATATGCAATATTGTAGTAACTTGTATTGGGCTTCAGGTCAGAGCTTTGGAACAGATCTGAAGAAAGCCAGATCATTGGTTTTTGGAGTACTACTGGTACTAGTGCACTTTTAACTCAGGTATCGTCCCAGCTACAGAGCAGGGGGAGAGGTTTCTCTGCCAGCTGATGATGAAATCCTGCAAACATCTGCCTGCAAATAGTATATTTTTTTAAACATTAAGCTTACATTTGTTTCTCTCTCTTTTCACTCTTTTTAAAAAGTAATCCATTACTTCTTCCTGGGATTAAAAAAAAAGAAAACAAAAACCAACAACAAAACAGCTTATAAAATAAAATTTTTAAGGTCAAGTCCACAGAACTGGAGATGGGGAGTTTTTTGAAAGAACACATACTAGTGGGAGACCCAGTTTGCATCCAAAGTCACTGAGAAAGCTTATGGCAGAGAAGAGAATACAGGTGATGCCACCACAGCCAAAGACATGCCCTCTTTTTCAGTTTGGGATTTTTGGGTTTTGTTTTTCCTTCTTGCATTTTTGTTTTTCTCCCAATAGCTTCCATGGGTCTGTGTGCCACAAAAATAGTCCAGAAAAACAGCTTTTATTTCTGTTTTCTTGATGACCTTTTAAAAGTTTATAAACAGTCAGAATAGAGCTTGTTGCCATAAGAATCAACTATAGAATCAATAAAGTTGAGGGGGTTGCTAAGGGAAGGCCATGTACGGGTATGATGTAAGCCTGAGTGCCATAGCCTATTCTGTAACAAGAGAGGGGCTTTATGGGGTGAGGAGGTGTTTGTGTGTGTGTGTGATTCTTCAGCAAGGAGGGCTGCTGACATCTGAATTCAGCTTAGCAGTGTTGATTTAATGTACCTTTCTTTGTTATGGCAACAGAAGGGAACATGTCTTTTGAAATATCTAATCTTGCTTCCCTTGTTGACCTTGCTCTTGATAAACAGTATTAAATATCCTAGTAGGAAATATGCTTTAATGAGTGTGCTAGAAGTTTGTGAAAATGCATATATATAGCTGCAGAAGTGAAGAGAAGCAAGCTACTTGTAATACAGACTGAATTAGCCCTTCACCTTTTTCCTTTCAAAGTTCACCATTTCAAAGGAATCACCCCAGATACAACACCTTTGATGTTGTGAGAGGTGAGTTCTCATCCTTGGCCATTTTGGAGGCTTATCTCAGCATGTAAAAAATTCTCCATGGTTGTAAAGCTTTAACTCAACAGCTGCTGTACTTCAACTCTTCATGGTGGCTGAAGTCATGAAGACTTCCCTTCATCCCTGCCATTCCCAGCATATCTTTTAACCTTTGGAGATTTTGGCAGCTGGTCTTACTGAAAAGGACTAGGTAATTGGCCTTGCTAGCTGGGCAGTGGCATGACGATGGCCAGAGAATCAGTTTTTGGGTGCCTGCACTTTTCCTCAGCTTTGTGGTGTGCTTCTTGGCTGCAGCTGGACTGTCAGACCATTGTGTATTGAACAATTGCTGAACAAAATGGGATTTAAAAAAACACAACACGCAATATGGATTGTCAGCCCAAGGTTACTGCACAATCAGAGTGAATAGTTAAGTTAAAATGTAAATATTTTTACTTCAGATGTTTATAAATGCAGTACAGAGAACAGGATATCTCAGAGGTGTTTAATGAAAGAATTAGGAATGGTTCCTTTGAAGATCTCCAAATCAGATCTCACTTAAGGTAGCAGCAAGGTAGCTTGCAAACAGTGAATATTTAGCACAGGAGATAAATTATTTAATTGATTTCTGGTTGTCGTCACAAAATAATAGCACTGGAAAAGGGCTAGCTACCATTCTTAGAGAGACCAGCAATTCCATCAGCATAGAGATTTAACCTCTCGAGCTGACGTTTTCCTGAGTCAGGGTTAACACTCTGGCTGGGCTGCCTACTTCCAGTGCAAAGAGCTTTTGCTCTGGAAAGGTTAATCAGCCAATCTGGAAGTCAAGCAAGACATGGAAAACAAATATCAATTTGCAGTTTGTTCCATCAATGGTAATGGGTATTAGTGCTAAGGTGCCTAGTCCTAGTCTGAAAAATAAAGAGTACCTCATGGATGAGAGACCTACAGAATACAGATTTGTGTAAAACAGGGTTATAAAATTGTTTGCATATGCAATGTTTGATTAGTAGTTGTCTTCCTTTTCTTTTTACTCTTGGGGTTTTCATTTTTTTTGTTAGGTTGGTATGAGTCACTGTTGGTGACAGTGCAGGAAGGGGTGTGTTTTGAAGAAGAGAATATAAAGGCCAAGAGATAAGCTGCATGCATTCCAGGTTCAGGGAGTATATTTTGTAAGGTTTTGGTACTAAAAGTGACAAACTGTAAATACAATTCAAGTCTTTTGGTATTACAAGCTTTATTCTTTTGCGTCAGCTGTCAGTAAGCAGTCCTCAAAGAAATCAGTTTGAAAGATTTCACAAAGACTTACTATTTCCCTTGTTTTACTGAATTTGACTTTTTGTTTTGGAATTTTCTGCAGGACACCTTGTTAGTATGTTGCTGATGATATTGCTGTGGGCTGGATGACACCACAGAGCACAGCTGGAAAATACACACTTTGCAGACTCTTTCCTTGCTTTAAACATGCGCTGCAGGTTTAAGATGGCTTTCTGCACTTTTTGGGTGGCCCCTCCATGCTCCTCACAAGTGCCTGGCCAGGTGGCCATGCTGACCATGTTGAAGTAGAAGGGAGAGAAACTTCTCCTTTCTTCCCTACTTTTTCTTCTTAACAAGCCCTGGGCAGGAGCTGTGGCTTCTGGTGCCTGTGCTACACCCATGACCTGGCATCTGAGTAGCTCTGCTTAATCTACATGTGTGTAAGTAGAGCTTGTTTCTGCTGCCTGTGCGTTGCACTATTGATGATAACAGTCTAGCTTTTAGAGTGTTTTCTACTTGGCAAAATCACCCATAACCAACCATTGTTTAGATTAATGCTGACCTTGTAACTTGTGATGAACCCAAACCCTACGCAAACAGAAAGTGAATAGCCACAGTTGAAAAGTATCTTATCAGATATTTGAAATAGTAAACAAGAGGAAGTGGGTAAAAGAATGCCTTTCAGTGAGACCTTATTAAAATAGAGCTTCATGGCCTGGCTTCTGTGGTGATAGGTCCAGTCAAAGATAACACTGAACCAGTGCTGTAGCACTTTCTTTGAGGTAGTCACAATCCTCCCCTCTGTCACCTGGCCTGTACTGATGCAAGGATGTCCACGTCACTGTCCCAGACTTACTGCCTAGCATAATTTCATGCCTGCTTTGGGCAGCCTGGGTGATATTTTTGCACTTTTATTACTATATATTTGTAAAATGCATTTACATAATTGTACTTCAACATAGAGTATAATAACTGATCATTTCTTGTCTTTGCAGTGTTTGGTTTGGGGATAATTTACAATTTCCCTGCAATTTCAAGGACAGTGCCTAAAAATAAAGACTTTCAAATTCAGATTTTCTTTTACTGTGTAAGTTCCTCTGTTGTTTTGGCTCCAGGAGCCACGTTCAAGCGGTTTGTCAGACTTTTGCCTTTGGAGAAGGGCTTTTCAAGGCAGGTGCAGAAAGCCTTAGCTGGCATTAGTGTATCTGGCCTGCCACAAACAACCATGGTGAATAAATTAGTAGCAGCTCTGCTCTCTCACACATGCTGCCTTTGTGGCCTCCTTTGGGTGCTTCTTGTTTTAAATAGTTTAAACTGCAAAACCAGTCCAAGGCATAGAATTGATCTAAATGGTCATCTGAACATCTAAAGCCTTAATGCCAAATCAATCTGTAACTGTTAACGTGAGTAGTTCTGTTGATGTCAATGGGTTTTCTCACTTAATCATACTAGATTTGATAGCTAGGTTAGAGATTATCAAGATTTAAACTGCTTAAGGGGGGAAAATCCTCAGCTAAATGGAATCTCTTGGTGCCCCTTAAACTGAGGCAATGCGTGTTGGGTTTTTTGGTGGTGGGGGGGGGACTCAGGGAACAAGAAGCATCTGGAAATGTAAGCAGAGCAATGTTTTTGCTTTCTAAACTTCTGTTTAAGTGTAGTAACTGAAGAACTGCATGGGTACACAAAGGTGTGCCAGCACATACCTCTGAAGCCACCCAGGCTTCTGGCTACTTTTTCTTGACTGTGATTTGATGGGTTTCAGATGTTTTTCTTGCCAACTGCAGCTTAGGAAGAAAGGAAAGCAAATGAAAGGTCTAGTAAATGCAATGAAGAGGAACAAATTACTTGAGATTAAGATGATACTAGAAACTGAAGATTAAAAAATGTACTTTAGCTCTCAAATTCCCCTGGTGAAACCTTTAGCTTCCTAAAATCTGAAAAAGCGCTCCTAGTGCCCAGATGCTTTTCTTCTTTCCTCCAGCTTTTTCAGTTGAACCTGGTAAAGTATTGATACTTTCTTCAAACTTTGCCCTGCCATACTCTTACACCAGTGTGCTGTAATACTGCTACTGTTTTAAACCCATAGACACGTATCCCTGGGAAATGCATGTATGGAGAGCAGCAGAAAGAGCAGCTCAGATTATACAGCTGCACCTGGGCAGTACTGGCACAACTGGGAGAAAAGCACAGAGAGGAGGCTGCATGTCCAGCCTTGGCTTCTTCCGTGTCTGCACATTAGATGCCTCACCAACCCAACCTCTTGAAAGAGGAATGGCTTTTGCATTGAAGAAGCACTGATTGCAATCCACTGAACAGAGTTGTGACACTGTGCACTTTAAAAGGAACATTTTGAAGTTAATCTCCCTGGCAGCTCTCTGCAATGTGAGCTTGAGTTTTATGAAGCCAGCGCTGTTAAATGGAGCAACTTCAGGTTGGTGCAGTACCTAAGTAATCTCAAGAGCACTTTGCAAAGTGGCAAAGTACGTATGAATACAGCATGTGCGTAGGCAGGAGATAACAAGGAGCTGAGGAGCAGAACAGTTTTGCTGGGGAGGAGGTGGAATGAAGTGGGAGTGGGGCTCCCAGCCCCAATGCTGAGCCTCTGCAGCACCTTTAGCTGTTGCATAGCCAGGCAGGAATGAAGTATGAGGTGCCAAGGGGGCAGCTGGTGCAGGCTGGGTGAAGCAGGGTGGCCATAAGCAGGACAGGAGTGTGTTTGGCAGGACCAACCTGATTTTGTGTTGGGCTCTGGGCATCTTATTTCCCTTCATCTCTGCCATACCAGTTTGCAAGACATGACTGGCAGCTTTCCCTTGCAATTTATTTGATCATGGTAATTTTTTTTGACAGGCTTCCTTGTGATTTTTTAATATATCAAATAGAGTTTAATAATAGCCTGCTATTAAGTCCTTTTGTTTTTCCGTTGGGATTTTCTTATGACTGTTGCCTCTCTTACCTATTTGAAGCTCTGAATCTCTTTTCCAACTGTGAAGAACTTAGCAGTGTGAGTGCATGCATAATATGTAAAAAAATTTAGCAAAATTGTTGTTATGCTTGGGAATTTATGAATGCCAGTATAGAGGGTAATGGAAGGATAAATCAGAATTGCCTAATTTACAGGGGTATTCCTATAAAGTTCAGCGGGACAGGTTGGGTGCAGGATGGTCTCCAGAAGGGTTTTATTTTATTTTTAAATTAAAATTTTATTTCCACTCATATTTTGAAGATGAATTTTATCATTGGCTCCAGGATCAAGTGACCTCTGAAGAGAAAAACCTCAGTGAGAGCAAAAGTGAGCAAACAAAAGTAAATTCTGCAGTATACATAATGGCTTTGAATTATCAAAGACAGTAAAAAGAAAATGGCTATATGCATTTAATCAAAGTAGGGTAAGGACATCTAAATGGCACCTGATGCGACATTATTATATTCTGTATTGCAGGAGACAAAATCCTCTTGTTTTCCTTATTCCCCTGACACTACTGGTACTCTGTCTTTCACCACCTGTTTTCTATCTCCACACATGGTAGGCCAACCTGGTTTTTTCTGCTCTTTGCTTTTACTGGTATTTTTCAAGAAAGTAATAAATTCTTGTCTTCTACTCATTCCCTTTGTATGCAGTGTTGAAATGGGGATAGTGCAAAGCCTGATCTCACCTGTCAGTATTCAGGTGCAGAAAGGGAGACTCAGATCTTTCCTTATCTCTTCTCTTCTGCTTGCGACTCCTCTAGTTGTTTAGCCCCTGTGTGATCATTCAAATTCTCCCCCTTCTCCTCTCCAGCTCACACTTTTCTGTGGTCCCTGCCAGAAAAGATATGTGCCAGGTACAGCTACATTTTGCTGAATTTGGAGTCAGAGTTCACAGGTAGATACTGGCTTGTGCTAATCCCTCATGGTGTTTGCAGCAGTGTGAGAGTAATGTAATACTGTTAAGCCTTGCATGCCAGTAACAGACACAGATTTGCAGTTGTGGTGTACTTGTGGGAGAAGGCCCAGCATTAACAGGCTGGTAGGAGCTGTACCAATTCAACCCTCTGCTGCCTATGTGTTGGAAGGATAGAGGAAAAGGTACCTAAGTGTGCCCACCCACATCAACAATAAGGATCATATAAGAGGAACTGACAATGATTTGCAGAGTAATCTTTCCTCTGTAGAAAGCTTAGACATGCAGAAGTCCTCAGGTTCCAGCAACTGTCTCCAAAACCAGTCAGTTCAGAAGAAGATTTTGTGGTGTGATCTTACCACTGGAGCATATATGGATTGAACAAATTTCATTATTTAAACCTTTATTAAATGGGGAATATTTTCCAGGATGTTATGCAGCCAAGGATTATTCCTTTGTCTGCAGTGTGAAATTCCTTTAGTCTTTTTACATTTTCTCTTTTGTCTCTCTTTTTCCTCTTTGTTTGCAATGACATTTGTTATGGCCATTGAAAGTAAATGTTATTCTGCTTAGCTAGTATTTTGGTTCCTCTTGTATAGTTAGGGGACTCCAGTGGAAGGATGCGTTGAGGTCACACACCACAGCTGTATGGCAGTGACAGCTAGACAAGAACTTCCATTTGTGCCAAAGAGCATGGCTTAGAAGAGCCACTCACAGTAAAGGAGACAAATTGTACATTTCAAAAAGACTGGAAAAATAACTTTCAAGGAAGAAAATGACATCATAGAATGGTTTGGGTTGGAAGGGGCTGTAAAGATCATCTCATTCCAACTCTCCTTCCATGGGCAGGGACACCTTCCACTAGACCAGGTTGCTCAAGCCGCATCCAACCAGGCCTTGAACACTTCCACAGATAGGGAGTCCGCAACTTCTCTGGGCAGCCTGTTCCTCTGTCTAGATATTAGGGTTTCATGAGTTTTCTCACAGGCTTTCTGAAACAATCAAAACCATCAGAAAGACCCAAATCCAAGTTAATTTTGAACTAAAAGCTATGAAGTTTTCAGAACTCTTAGGCCATTTCAGGGAATGCTGCATTAGCTGTAGCTATATACCGTTTTTCCAGAGCACTGATAAGTGATTGATGACGCAAAACCAGGCAAGTTAATAGAAAGTGACATGTGTATTTTGTAACCAATAGAAATACGAAGTAAAGAAGAAAAAGTACTGCTTCCTTGGTGAAAAGATACAGGAAGAAACTTCAGTCCCCTCCTACACATCATGTAGTTCTGTTCCCCAATGCAATGAAGACAAGAGAAGAGGGATCAGAATGTATTTATAATTTTGTCACCAGGGTTTAAAATAAATGGCTGAAAGTCTGTGGAAGTTCTTTGTAACTTTCTGGATTTTTAGGTATGAATAGAGTGTATGGAGAAACTAGTATGCACCCTTTTTCTTTCCACTAGTTTGTCATTGCCTCTGGATTTTTCTGTCTCAAGTGCCTGCTTATTGCAGGAACCAGGGGACTGAATCACTCCAGGCAGCCCACAGGTCTGGTGACTTCATTTCCTGGGTTATATAAAATCCAAACTTCCTAACAAATTGTCTGCAGGAAGCATTTACCACATTGATATAGAACAATTACAGTGCACAGAAACCTGGCCAGGTTGAAAAAACAATGATGTGAAATATTGGCATTATTTATAAAGACCTTTAAACACTGCAGAGGGATTTCCAGCCAGTGAGCCACCAATCAACCTACCTACCTGAGTTCTGGAGCAGAAGTGTTTAGTTAACTGTCAGGGCTAGATTTAGTGTGAAGGGTGGAGACCTGTGTGGAAAAAATGCAATAAAGGCATTATGTCTAGCTTGTTCCTTTCTCTCTAATAAATTGCTCACCTGTGTAGAACAAGAGATCTTTTATTAATATTTGTTAACATGGAAATTCAGTATGTCTGCTGAGGTCCCTAGAGTTTGGATTTAAATAGTCGAACTAACTACTGAGTATGTTGTTTTGTGTGGGGAGGTGACCTCCTACTGCAAAAAATTGCTCCTGTTCTGATTCATGAAGAATGAGAGCTCCCTGCACTTTCATGGTGATGCTGCAGGAAATAAGGTTGACTGAAACAAGAACCACCCATTAATCTCTCACTCCACAGAGTTACTAGTTAGACAAGTATTTCCCCATCCTATGTAGTCTACAGGCTCTTGGGCATATCTTTCACACAAAAGTGCAGCTCTTGCCTGACAAATCATTCTTTATAATAAAAGACAGCAAGAAAACAAAAAGAAACATAAACCTGTTGGCAATATGCCACTTTCAAATTCATGGTTTTGCTTTCTAAAGACCCCAAGTAAAACAAACAACTCCTTATGCAGCTGTTATTGGCTTCTTAGGTTTCTTGTGGAAGCCATGTTTGCTAAGCCTTGATTCTCTGACCAAATTCTGTTAGTTATTTTATGGTTTGCAAATTTACATCAGGATGGCAAGCTTCTGTTCACTTAACATTGTAAATTATACCTATCAAGAGAATTTTTATCAGCATGTGTAAACAGAACCTTGGCCTGAAATTTGAAAAGAAGGTTACAGCTTCTGTGATGCGCTGTCCAGCATTACGTTTATGCAGAAGATGAAGCAGCAGAGAAATCGGGAAAAGTACATCTTCACATTCAGCTGGAAATGTGGAAATGCAGAAAGCAAGTCAACAAGCTATGTAAGTGAGCTGGTATTTGGCTGTTTCAGCGTAACTTTAAGATCTGAAACAGATATTGCTTTGACTGCTATTTTTGTACGCAACAGTGGAAATTTGTTCTCTGAGTCATGACTATCTCAGGGGTTCTTGCTTGGAGGTGAGGAATGCTCACTTCTAGGAAGTCCCCAGTGTAACTTTTGGTCCTTAGATTCTTAAGTCAGAATCGTTAGTGCTGCATAGGACTTACTAAAATTCAGCCACTAAGGGGATTGTCTTACACACTGGTACTGTCAAAGGATTAAATTTCCCAAATGAGCCACTTAAGTGGTTCATAACTTCTTTGAGCCACATATTATCTGTTATGGAAATTCTGTTTTAGAACTATTTGTCAGAAGGCTAATTGTTTAATCTTTGGGATTTTTTGTTTTTAGTTGATAGCATTCAGATCTCTTGCTATGAAATTGCAGCTTTCTTTAGTTTTCCAAGAAAGCCTTGCTTCTGCTAAGTATCTGGTTAATTTCTTGCCTAACTTCAGTGACATGTTTGGCTATTGCAAGGTCTTTAATGTGTTATCTTTGTAGAAGGCTGTAATACTGCAGTCTGCATATTTCCTATTAAAAGCAGCCCTCTTTTTAAGACCATCTCCATTTGTATAAAATGTCTTTCTCACTTTAAGTTTTCTTATCTGTGAAAGGATTGTGATATTTCATTATTTCTGACAAAATACCGAAACCTCTGGACAGCAGGACTTGTATGGCTCTTAAATATCATGCTACAATTAATTCTGTATCAGGACTCCTAAATAGAAATAGTATGACTTTCAAGATGGTGAGCAAATACAGCTGAAATGAACCCTGGGACATCACTCTGCATACATTAAAGTGCTTAACTGTATTGACTGCTGGAAACAGGATCTCATGAAGGAGTATGGATTATTATTATGTGCTGAAACTGTCAGTATTTAAACTGAATGTAACCAAATACAGGGCTAGAGACCTAAGCTTTTGCATCTGAATTTAGAGAGAGTTTGACATTTACAAAATTATGAGCTTTTATTTTGTTGCAGTTTTGGCAGACCCAAAGCATCTCAGAGTGAGCATCTAAAATTACTAAATACTTTTAAGCTTTTGGCCTTAGAATTTAGACTCTGCTACCCATTTTGTCTTTGCTGGGATGCAGCCAATTAAAACAGAAGTTTTAAAGATTCAAATAGAGATATCTTCTTCAATTCATGTCATAATTCATGTTGGTATCTAAATTAATGTCCTCCAAGTTTATGCTGAAATTTGTAAAGAGACCATGCTCTTAACATATGTTTCATGTTAGAGAATGAAAAGCCTTTTTGCAGTTTGTCTCAGCTTTAAGTTGTATTGCAGGCCGTGAATATGCATGAGGACATACATACATGTAGACTGAGTTCTTGCTTTATCAGTAAAAATTATATACCTTTGATGCATTTATTGCATGAATCAACCTTTAGTGCTATTAAACTGCTTCTGGGGAATTTTTTTAAGACTGCTTGAGACCTCTGAGATTTCATTCTCTCTTTTCTCCAAGTCTGTCTGTTATTATAAAACAAACAAATAACTTCCCTACACTGCTCACCCCCAATCAATCCTGAAGAAAAAAATGTCAGCTTTAGAAATCAGAAATGTCTGGAAAATACATATGTAAAGAGCTTAATGGAAAATAGAGCATGTATGTTTCCCCTCTGAAAAAAATACAACAAAGTAATTCTGAGTGTCTGGGTAGAAATATAATGGAAGAAAAGGTGATTGTTTACAATGTAGTAATAAAGCCAGGAAGGGTGTTTTCCGCTCTGCTTGCTCTGCTGCCTGGCTTTTGAGCTATCATGGCAGAGTATATGGGAGAAATTGCCATTGTTATAGCCAATCTGGAAAAGGAGATGCAATTATCTACCTGGGATTATTGTGCCCAGGGAGTTGGGAGTCTTTAATCTAGCCAGGGTGGGGTCTGATTTAGTGTTTGGCTCATAGATCTGTCACTGACCTGCTGTGTCTGATCCCTTTAAGTGGTTTCTCCAATGTGTTGTTCTGGTTTTGCCTTTTCTGATTGTGAAAGGCTTGAGGCACTGATGCAGAATCAGCTCTCACCTCATATTGCCCAGGCATTCCCCTTAAGCTGGAAAAAGACTTCCATGCACAGATTAGGTAGTTCAGTGTTTGCTGTGTAGTGCTTCATATGGGCATTCATGGAGTGTGAGCTGATTCACCATCTACCTGTTGGCATGTGTGTGCATATTTATATTGCAGATACTTCCTGCAGGTATTCCTTGCTGTGAGGAATACTTCCCTGCTTACTCAACAGCTTTCTTACAAGTTACTGCTCTTAGCCACAGATGAAAGACCTGGCTGTTGGGAACTGTGAGGTTCTGGCTAAGATGCAGGGACACAGGGTAGATAAGAAATAATAGTGTATGGGAGCAAATGAATGCCAGCAATATTCTACAAGTACATATCTTCGTTGTCTTTACTCAGCTGCAGAAGTCACAGCCATCAGTGTCAATGAAACTGTCCTATAGAATAAAGGCCGTCATCTTTTGCCAGCCGTGTAGCAGGGTGGTGCTCTCATTAGCTGTGTCTGAGGGAGCAGTCTTGAGGGAAAGGTTCTGTCTGGCTTTGAACATCTACAGAATCAGAGCTCTGCATCTTGGCGCTGGTGGGAAAGAAATCTGGCCTTCAGGCATTACTCTTTAAAATGCAAGCAGGTTCTCCTTTTATTTTCTTTTAGTGGCCAAGATGGAATGCTATTTTGACCCAATCAGACAAAATTAGTGTGATTCCATTTGTATCTGTCCAACTCATCTTAACTGCAAAATAATTTGTTTATCAAATTACTTGTGAATATGCATGTCTTCAGTGTAGAAGACAGAACAACTCTGCCTGCCTTTGAAAAATTCAGATGGGATTAGGGCTTCAGCAAGAGTAAAACTGGCCTTTGGTTTGATGGAGAAATGCTAGACAACACAGATTATATCTTTCTTGTTCTATAGCTACTAATGTAAATGCTGTATGCTTCAGTTTCTGCCTCCCTTAGCATGACTTACCAAAATTAAACTGGTATAAAGAAATAAAAAATATGGAAAAAAATGTTGCAGAGTGTGGTGTAACATTTTAGTTAAATGGTATGCTCTGTCTCACCCCTCAAAAATGTACAGTTTATTCCATGCCTGTGATCCTCCCGTGAAGTATCATGTATCTGTAATCCCATTGGCCCAAGTCTTATTCTGTGCCCACTTTGAATTTCCCTGTTAAGCTGTGCAAGGGAGACTAAGCATGCTCTTGGCCCTTTTGTCCCTAGGCTCTCCCTCCCTCCCTCCCTCCCTCTTCGCCCCTTCTCCCTCAGAAACCCCACTGCTCCTGGGGGTGGGCCCCCCAATAAACCCTCATCTAATCAGCACCCTCAGAAGCTGTGTGGAGTCTCCTTGCCTGCCTGCTGCTACCAGCAAACACACAGCTTAGGGGGCCCCCCAGGGACTCCCCAGGGGCCCTCAAACAAACAGCAACAGCAGAGCAGAATAATTTTCTCTGTACATCAAAAGTATTTTATCCAAAAATCATAAAAACTCTTATTCTTGAGACTGAAAACAAGGACATCAAATGAGTCATGGTACACAATCTTGTGTTTAAAATCTCTCTAAAATGCCAAATATCAGTTTTCACTCTGAGATAAACATCCTTTTTAGCAGACTTGTACAAACTGGCAAGTGGGATATAGTTTTGATATGCCTGATGGTGCACATGACTACCTACATGGCCCATTCACCTCTTTGATGTCAGTTATAGGTTCTGAAGGAGTCAGGGCTTATCTGTTCTGTTTAATTTTTTGTGTGATATACAGGAAATCAATTCTGGTTTATATTTCTGCCCAATTAGTATAAAATGCAGAGAGAGAGGTGCCTGAATGCTAGAGAGATAAGTCCAGGTAAATTCTCTAGTAGATTCTGTGGGCTATCCACCTGGCTTGTTGTTTTTGGAAAGAAGCAGACCTGCTTTTGATAGTGTATTTTGTGTGTGATGATGTTGCAAATAGGTAAAAGACAAACATTTTTGTTTCGCCAGTTGTGTTCAACTTTACAAAAACAACATAGTTAGAATTGGGGTTGGGTGAGATTAGGTAAACCATTTAAAATGAAGATAACCTTTTTTGATAGTCTGATTATCTAAGTGAAAGTAGCTGTGGGTGGATGCTGGGAGGTGCAGAGAAGCAGGCAATGAAGGACACCCGGGGGGAAAAGTGCATCTCTACCAAGGTGTCATCCCATGGAAATACAGGCTGTCCCCCCAAGGTCTGCAGCTCTTCTGCATTTGCAGAGCAGTGACTGCATGTGAGAGGAACATCCTGGGATTCCTCTCTGTGGTGCTGTGCTGTCATTTTTAGCAATGCCACTGCTGCTTTCTGTTTATGGGAAATTCATAGTGGGAATAAGATTGTTTTGCATTACCACTCAAATAAACTCCACAGAGCCAGAACTCTGCCTGTTTCGACCACATCAGTAATCCACTCATGTTGCTGTAACTCAGCTTTTCCACCTTCCCATTGGTGCTTTCTCCTGCCGGGGGCTGGATTTCTGTCCCATCAAGCAGTGCAGGGCTTGGTAGGGGCAAATCCTTGATATTACACTACCCACCTGGTTGAATTTTTTGGTCTGTGGCTCACAGCTGATGCAGACATTTTTACTTTGGTTGTATAAAATAAACCTAGGTGGTTTCTCCCATCTGAGGAGGCTAAGCATCTCAGTTACTGCCTGCAGGAGAGCTCACTTAGCCTATTGTCTTTCCTCAGTGATTTCCATATTCCTCTTGTCCTTACTCTCAGGAATTGCGTAGTCATCCTGTCTCCATGTGTTAGTACTGGCCTTAGTTTCCTACGATCTTTACTGTTTTTGAGGTCCTTGTGAGCTGTTTCACATCATTATTGTTAAAAATGAGTTCCTGCTGGTCTGTCACCTTAGTATTGGGTTGTGGTGGTCTCTTGTCTTCTTATCAGTCACTGTTTGATAGGGTGAAGGATCACTAACCAAAATGCTTGTTATGGAGAGAAAAATTGAGGATTGCCAATGAAGGATGCCATGCAACTAGTAAAGATTTTCTCGTTATTCCTTGAAATATCAACGTCCCTCTGCATTTTAAGCACAGGAACGGAATTAAAGAGATAAAAGATCCTCTTCATTATCATTAAGAACATTGCTTCATGGCCTCTTTTATAAATCAGTAATAGAGGGTAATGGAGCAGAAGGTTTTCTCTGAGATCTTAATTAATCCAAGCAGAGATGTGTGTCTGTGATGTGAGTTAGGATTAGAAATTAGCTCTAAAACCAAAGCAGCCTATGCAAAATTGATGAACACTGGTCTATAAAACAATTTAGTGAATGAGTTCCCATCTGTAGTGTGGCATTCCTTGAAATAATTGGCCAACACAGTCTTCATCAGAGGAGGTCATAAAGTCTGAATGAATAATTTTATCACTTTAAGTTAATTTATGATGGTGTGGAGAGGGTGACAGATACATTCTTTCACTGAGCCAGACCCTAGTATGTTACTGTGGCCTTATAAGAAGATGCTCTTTCTTCTTTTTGAGCTGCACCTTGAATACAGAGGCCTGTGATCTGCTTGGGTGGCTCAGCCAATCTCTGAGGGAGGGAAGGTATCCAGGAACAAAGTGTAAGAGTGTGTATGTGGGCATTAGAGAAGAGAGAGAGGTTGGAGGAATGACAGGCTTCCACGTCAGAAAGTGAACTTCTTCCCTATGCACGCCTGCAGGAGTGGGTGTTGAGGGGAGGCTGACTACCTGACTTGCTTCTGGAAATCTTCCATGTTTTCAGCAGGGTGAAAAGAACATTATTTTTATTGCTATTAAAAAGCTCTCCTGCACTTAGAGTGTCTGTAAGTATTACAGTGCTGCTCAGTGGAAGGTTAGCTGAAAGTCACAGGATGTGTTTAGTCTGATACCTTGGGAAAGCCTCAATCTGCATTGCATCTGTAATGGTCTCAAAACTGAGTACAGAGGATTAGGAGGCTCCCATGGTCAGTAATAGGACACAGAAGACCTTCACATGGGTCAGGGGTGCTCTTTGGTGAGCTGTGGGAGGGGAAAGTGAAGGCCATGAGGATTATGAGCAAGGAAGGGCAAGAAAAAGCATGTAAGAGGACACAGTATTATCCAGGGGAGAGAAAGGTGACTAATGCTCATTTCCAAAGGTTCCAAGTATAGTGTGGCCTCTTGGGATCAAGGCTAGTGTCTGTGTGTATGGGCTGGGGTATGTGGCACCAGGACTGAAGAACAGTGGTGATGACAAATGAATGGTGGTGACTCCTGTGTTTCTCAGGAAACTTCCTCAATGAGAGGAAATTTTTGCAAGGAATGAGTGCTGCCAAACTGTTGATTTTAATTTTTTTTGGTTGTTGTTTTGTTGTTGTTATTGTTGCTTTTGTTTTTTTCACTTGCTGCTTTATTCTGTGGAGAGACTATGTTGTCCAACATTTCCTGTTGCTGTTTGGGTAAGATGTCTCATTTCAGCCCAAAGAATATGGGAAGATGAGAATGATAAGGTGTTCAGTGGCCAGCTGCCCTTGTACGTAATAAGGGCACAGAAGACAGGGGCTTGCCAGATTGGATGGACACTGTTGCTGTGGCACACTCACTCTGCCCATCTTGAATGTTGCCCTGCTAGTCAGAGAAGTCAGCTGCTTCCCTTTGCTCCTCATGATAGCATAGCAAGTTTCATGAGTGTGGTACAGTCTGAACAACAGGTCTGGTGTGTTACATTGCCCTGCCCAAACTGCAGGAATCAAGGGCAAGACGGCTGAGTAGGTGCTTCCAGAGAGCCCAACCACCTGCACTGCCTACCTTATTATGCCTCCCCTCATTTCTTCAACCTTCATCCATCTCCATAGCTCCCTCTTAACTAGCAACTGGTCAGGGAAAGGTGGGACTAAGCAGTTTGCTTAGATGCCTTCCTGAGCCCACAGTGTCATGGGGCTGGAGTGTCTGGAGGTGGTTATGCTGAACGTGGTCTTGTTATTTTTAGAGTTAGATAAGGTAGCCTTCTGTGCTACCTTTAGGCATTTTTTGTACCCCTCTCAGTATTACCACCCTGGTGGTGTCAGCCAAAGCAGGGTGTGCCAAGTGTGCCACAGAAAAATGAGCAATTGTCGACAAGCCTTTTCCTTGCCAGCAACACTGAAGAAGAGTATTCCCGGCAACTCTGTGTGCTGCAAATAATCTTTGTTACCAGCAATTAAGGATTGGATGTGATTAAAAAAAAATTATATGGGCATCTGTTAAACTTAACCCTTTCAAATCAAGTCATTATTTGGCACAAAACATGCTTTGTCCTCTGCAGCTAGTATAATGAAGAGGTTGAGAATGCAAGTATGTATCAAAGCAGAAGAAAATTCGTGAGAGACATGACTGTGCCTCTGGTAGCACTGTGGTACCTGAGGGGACAGGGAGAAATCAGAAATCCTCTGCAGGGAATTTGTTGGCTTCCCATGGGAAATACCTAATCTGGCAGGTCAGATCCACTCTCATTCTTCACTTTTCTTAACATTCTCCCCTCTTATGTCTTTTTAGAGTCAGAAACCTAGTCCTCCAAGGATATAGAATGGTTGCCTCTAAAGTATGGGGTGGTGCTCCCCACTCTATCCTCAGTCTTCTTTCTTTCTAGCTCATTAGGGAACCCTTGCCAATTAAGTCTCCCAGGAACTAGTTAGACAGGAATAGGTCTGCTGTGAATGTATCAGATTAACTGTATGTATTCTTTATATTGCTTGTGAGTAAATGGTTGTGTTCTCTGGGTAGTTCATAAATTTGTCTAATTCTTCATGTAATCCTCACCAAAAAAAAAAAAAAAATCCCAAACAAATGCATAAAAGAGTACTCAAGAGCACAATTACTCAGTGGAATAAAAAGAATGCAAATTTTTTAGCCCAAGTTATTTTAGAGGGCTGACAATCCAAAGAGTATTTAGTAGCAATTTTGAACACATAATCCAATGCTCTTTTCTGTTTATTTTGATTCCTTTCAGCTATTTTTCTCTTTGGTTTGTTTTGGTGTTTTTTCACTCCAATTTTATCAATTACATGCTCAAAATTCAGGGATGAATTAAAGTGCAGGAAAGATTAGCTCCAGCTTTTTTGAGAAATAATTCTTACTCAGTGAGTGTCAAAAATGTCCAAAAGGAAGAAAAATGAGTGTACTCTTTTTGGACCTATACCTGTTTCTAGTGTGGCTAATTACTATTAAGTAATTACTAACACTTCAGTAGTGACCATAACTGACTTTTATGAGCACAAAAGAGCATAAGGCTAAAAGAAGCAGCAAAGTTTATTAAAAAAGAGTAGAGTGGGAAAGTCCTGCACCTCCTCTGGACATGTTCAGGGTGTGGTGAAGATCTGGTGTCCCTGACATCCTTCCACTAGAGAAATGTGTCTCCTAGACAAAATGCATGAAGGACAGCTTATTTGATGCCTACCAAAATGTATCTATTCCTCTTTAAAGTTTAGAAGTGAACTGATGTCCTGGCTTGCCTCTGCCAGTGTCATGGCAAGTGCTGTGAAGGCAGGGGTGTGGAAATGTTCCTTGTGAGCTCAGTGCTTGTACCCCAGTAGCTGCTTTGGAAGGATGTGGAGAGGAGGCACAGGTTAGATGAGATTTGTATTCTTGCAGCAGTGGGTAAGCATCCTGATCTACCTGCTCTTCCATATTCCTGCCCCCCCAAGCTCATGCAGCATATTTCTGGTTTTCATATTGTTCAGCACTGTATCTGTCTTCTTCCCTCATTCTTGTTCTAACATAATTAATTTTGTTCCACAGAGCTGGGCAAGCCTAGCAGTAAAATAAAGCAATGGTTTACTAATCAAAGCCCAAAACAAAACATTAGTGCTTAGAAGGCTAATGACTATAGGAACAAGCTATGTCTTTGTTTAAATTGAGATGCCTCCTTAGCTGTCTCAGTACATCTCACTCAAAGGCTGTGTTGCACATACTTGAGGGAGATGACCTGATCTCTTCCCACATCAGATAAATTCTTCAAAATTTGGGGGAATTCAATTTCCTGTATAATGCTGCTGGTCTTATTTTTCAATAACAGGCCAGTAGCAAAGCACTTTGCCAAGATCTACTGCTGTTCTCCAATAGTCAGTCTCTTGGTCATCCTCTCCCCAGCACAAGAGAAGGTTTTAGGAGAGAGCATTGGTAGCTCCGTGATGGACTCGTGCGTACACTTGTGCACATGTTTCTGAGGGCAAATGGCATAATTTCCATTGGCTCTTTGTGGGGTGAAAGGACAGGATTGCCAGAGAAGCTTCCCTGAGAGACATGACTGTAGCAATAGTAGTGACTGCACACTGATGGTGGATAGCTCCTCTGAGGGAGGAGCAGTTGTTGTCTGCCTTACATCTGGATTACCCAAAAGTCATGCCAAACTTAGCTTCCCAACCCTGTGCTAGTGAGTAGATACCTTGCATTCCTTTCCCTCCCATTTGGAAGCACTGAGCTCTGGAAGGGTGAAATAAAGGCTGATTGTTTGTCTAAAATGATAATCGTGAGCACAGTTAGGATCCATCTACTCATTGTACCCTGTCAGAGCTGGTGTTGACCTCTGCTGCCAGCCCTTGTACCATTGCCATAATTCTCTAGGCTGCCATGCAGAAAACATGTGTGGGGATGTATGCAACATAAGCGGAAGAGGAAGGTTTGCTGGGTGTGGTAAGGAAAGAGCAGGCAAAAAGCTTCTGGTTTAAAAAGGGATGAGTAGTTTAAATGCACATGTTGCCAAGAGAGGTGAGAAGGGTCAATAGATTGGCCTCCCATGACCATCTGTAGTGACATGATGGAATCTGGCTAGAAATATGCAGAAGAGCATGATTGAAACCTGGGGTTTCTCAAAACGAACTAAAATTCTGAGTACCATATCAGTAGCTGCTTTGCACAGGAAAGGAGACCTGACTTTTGTAAATAATTTTTTTACTTATCTGTGTCTCTTTAACAGAAACTGGATATCTAAGGGGAGAAACTTAAAGCCTTCTGAGAACCTGAAGTTCAAAAAATTATCAGGACTAAAAGATACCAGTAAATATCTAAGGTTTTTTGAATAAATAGTGTGGACTTACAAAAATAATTAATTATGGGCTTCACCTCAATCCTAGTGAAGTCCAGAGGGGTCTCAGCATGCTTCTTCAGATGGAGGATGATATCCTGAGTAAGAAATAGACTTGTTGGTTTCTTTAAAGAAACAGAAGCTTTATGAATAACTTGTATTTTAGCCAGTTATAACTACCTGTTTGTGATGAGGGGAAGTTGTTGTTGTTGTTGTAGTGCCTGTTATTGACTGCTTGCTGAGTCACTTAGAGCATAGTTAGAGAGATGAAAGGCCAGTGTAGGGTCCTGAAGAACCAGTTCCTGGCCAAGTGCCTCTATCTTTCAAGACCTTTTTAGTGTACCTCTTTGATAAAAACTTTGAAAGCAAATACAGAGCTACTAGGCAAGAACCCTATTCTGAACTGATGAGGTAAGATTTGGAAGTGCAGATACCTGCTATTCCAAACAAGGGGCATGCTCTGAAGCCACAGAATAAACAAATGATGACTGGCAGCAACTCAGACCAGGCAAAAGTTAAGAGTGAACTCATAATTAGGAGAAGTTGCTACTTGAAGCAAGAGCATTGTAAGGATTTGAAGGATTTGTAAGAGGGAGTAGAAGGTAAATTGGGAACTAGTTCTCTGAGCAGGAAGAACACCAGGCACAGAGAGAAGCAGGAGATTCCATATTAGCTGAAAACCCTACAAATTTTGAGAGATTTCCATGAATTCTCCTAGGTTTCCTTCTTTCAAACACTTACAGTTTCTTATGAGTAACCTGGTGGGGATATTTAGGTATCACAATAGCCATTGGAGTTGCTAGGATACTCAGTTATATTAAAGAGGGGATTAAAATTCAACTAGGTGTAAACCTACATAGCATAGAATTGAGGGCAGGCAGGGATATCATGTGAAAGATTGCCATCTCTTCAGTGGCAGCAGTGAGAAAAGATGTGATAAAAGTGGTCACAGGAGGAGGCAGGATCAGTGTGTAAGCGATTTTAAAGCAAGGTTACAGGAGACCGGCCTAAGGCTTTCTGAACTGTGAGGGAGATCATACCTAAAAATATTTTTAAAACCACAAAACCTATGAAGGGAATAGTGAAACATTTTCATTTCCTTCCTAGTTTTCTTCTTGAATGAAGGCCCTTTACACTTCTTATTGTAAAGTTAGTAGAGTAAATGTAGAGCTGATCAAAGGATATACTTCTTTTCCCAACACCTTGTCAGCTGCTGCAGCCTGCAGTTGCAAGAGGTGGAGGCACATGAAATAGACACTGTGGACTTACCATTGAAGTACTGGCAATTTTGCAGCACAACGCAGCATTTGTATCATAGTACCCAAAGGAATAAGTGATGGTGTTGCTCCCAAGCAGGTGTTGGGAAGGAGCTCATGCACAACCTTGCACAATTAGCTGGCTATTTACCTCTTCCCTTTTGTCACTCCAGGTCACATGCATCATTTCTCTTGTGCTTTTAGAAATAGCTACAGCAGTGCTGGCACAGCAGCCCCAGTGGACTACTCATCTAATCTGTGGCAATTCACCTTCTATGTAGGCCACTGCAGAACAAATTAAACTTTTGGTGTTTTCATTTTCTTCTGCAAATGGCTTCCTTCTTTGGCTCAGTTTTTCATTTGTATCAGCATTCACTTTTTTTAACTATGTGGCTCTGTCTGTCACCTTTGGCCTTGCAGAGAATCCAGTAACTGTTTTCCTGCAAATGGTAAGTGTATTTTCAAGGCCTAGGCTTTAAATGGTTGTTCTGGCAGAAAAAAAAAAAATTCCTCTCATGCCCTTGACATGAAAATAACAATGTGAACAATGGGAGCTGGCTGGAGCCAGCCTGACGCTGGAGCACACCACGTGGAAGGAGGCTGAAGAGGGAAAAAAATCCTCTACATGCCATGGGGGGAGGATGTTCAGCAGACTATTTACATCAGGGTTTGAGAACCCACACAATAAAAATGAAAGTGCAGAGCGCAGGCCAGCTGCCTGAAATAAGATCACATTTTTGGAAAGGGGAGAAATGTACTGTCTCCACACTAGCTGGGCAGGCGGCAAAAGTACTCTGTGAAACAAGTGGTGAGATCTGATGTGCAGCTGCTCTTCCTTGGTTGCTGACATATTGAGTGATTTTGATTGATTTCTGGATGTCATGGTATGCCACAGCCAACCTGGGAGAATTAAGCAGATGGTGTAGCATGCAGGGAATTGTGTGGAGTGTGGATATGGAGGGCAGCTAAAATCAATCTTTTTTAACAAGTAAATGCAACTTTGTGGAGTTCCCCAACAGTGGTAGGGCCACAACTTATGTGATGGCTTTATTGCAGCTGTTTGTTGGTGTGTTTGGCCTCAAACAGGGAGGAAAGAAGCCTCCTCTGTGGCTCAACTAGAGCTCTCATTTGTTCTCTGCACAGCTCTGGGATTTTGTTCCTCACATCTGTGGCAAATCATCTTATTTACCACCTCCAATGACCAATTCAGATGTCGACAGAAATGTCAGTTTTAGAAACTCACAGATGCTATTAGCGGTAATGAACTAGTTGGATTTTTAATCATATATTTAACATGCACTGTGGTA
Organism: Onychostruthus taczanowskii; assembly: GCF_017590055.1. NCBI lineage: Eukaryota > Metazoa > Chordata > Aves > Passeriformes > Passeridae > Onychostruthus > Onychostruthus taczanowskii. The sequence continues at coordinate 409,458 of NW_024498585.1, read as the reverse complement.
AGACTACAGAGTTGGGTTTGAACTCTCTCACCTAATTTTTAACTCCAGGGTTTTATTAATGAAAATTGCTAAAAATAATTTTAATCCCCCCTAAATTACGTTTAAAATTCTCATGTGCCTTCCTCAAGCATTACAGAAGATTGTGGAGCTGCACTCTGTTTTCATTTAGTCTGAGCTCTGTTCATCATCTTGTGTTGCTGGCTAGTATTGGTGGTTTAACTTTATGCTCTGTGGATGATTTCCTGGGCCTACTATACTACTTTTATACTCTGTGAGCAACTGATTTAGCCTTTCAGTGTCTTTATGATTCCTACTATTTAAAACAGTCTGCAGAAGGAGCTTTTGGGTTTTTGGATAAAGGTGTTGTAGAAGGAAAGAGCACCTCTTCAGATTGCTGTGCCCCCAGCTCTGCCAGATCAGCGCTTGCTCATCAGCCTGTTGCTCTTCATCAGTTACATCCATGTTACGGACAAAAAGAGCTCTAGTCAGTGGGTAATGGGTGAAGACTGTGGCCTGCAGATTAATTAGGATGTTTGCTCCCTTGGTTTAATGACACTTGAACTTAAGTAGGTACATCCCGTAGAAGAACATTACTGTAACTCTGTTTCCTGGTATTTTAGAAAGTATAACCTTCCTCACTCAGCTGCATCTCTAGAAAATTTACTGAGTTTGTTTTTGAATTCTAGCTCTTGTTTGTTTCTTTTTCTAAGTGGGCTTTCATATACCAAAGTGTATCTGTATGTCGATTTTTCTGAACCATGCACAGTAGTAGGGAAAAAAGTCTCCACTATTCTCTAAGATTATCTTAAAAATAGTAGAAACATGCAACACAAATAACAAGATACTGCAAGTTCTAAGAAAAGTTTGTTTAACTCTTTTTTTTCCTCCTAAAGAGAGACTTTTGCATAATTCTTTTCTACAGATATGTGGATTTATTTTTCATTATTGTTTTTATTGAATGAATTGTGTTTTAAGAATTGCTCAATTTTATTAATGTCTGAATTAATGTCTGAATTGTCATTATAATGTAATTTTTTAGGCTGAAAATCCTTTTGGAATGGGATGCTTGTAGCCTAAATTGTTTCTTCTATATAAGGAAATGGATTTTATTTAACTTTCCCAACCAAGTCTATGTGCACAAGAGAGGAGCATCCAAATTCAGACTAAGAATAGAAATTTTCTAACTGCATTAATGAGTTCCTGCTATGGCTCCGTAGTTAGTAGTCAACAGTTTATATGATTACTCATCTCTGATTTCATGAATGCTAGAGGTTACAGATGTGCTTTCTTAGCAATTTTAATGTATTGAGTCTTTTTGTTGCAAAGTCCCTGTTGGCAGCTATTTGGGGGTGGCCTTTGCTCTGTCTTCTCTGTAGTTGTTCCTCCCACTGTGTTGGCTCTGAGCTTGGGTGGTGAAGGCAAAGGTAAGGTTCTTGTGTCACAATCCTAGGACTCTTGAAATCCCAGTCCTTGCCTTACCATCCCGTGTGTCCTGAGGTGGACAACAGGTCTAGTTGCTGAAGACCAAGATGCCAGGTAATACACACAGCCCAAATTCCTGATCCTTCATGTGTGGGCTGTGCTGGGGTCTGTGACACGTACCAAAATCAACTCTTGAGCTTCCTGGCTCAAGCAGCTATGCCAAATGGTGGGATTCAGTCTCCTGAGATCAGCTCCTCTGGTGCCAAGGGGATAGCTGGTGGCTCCTTCATCATCTCTGAGTGAAGGGGATGCAAGATGCAATGAAGTGGGAGCAGGCAGGCTGAATCTGGCCCTCTGACTTCAGCATCTGCCTGACTGTGATGTCAGTTGATTTTCTGGGCTAAGAGTGACCCTTAGCCACCTTCCCTCAGGGCTGTATCCACAGAAGGGGTGATACTGCTACTATGTGCTTATAGATGCTGTATTTTGCTTGTTAGTGTTTCACTGGTAGTTGAAAGCAGAGATCTGCGTCAGGGAAAGGAAACAAATCATGCCCCATATTGAGCCAAACATTACATCTTTCTGGTCCATGAAAGTGAGTTTGTAGCTCCTCTTTCCCTGCGCACCCTCCCTCCCTGCTGATTGGGAGACACTGAGGCAATGTAAACCACTTTGGTAGCCCAAGGCATGGTACAGAGGTGTGGTGCCATGCCCAGCTGGCTGTGAGCCAAGTCTTGACTGTAGGAGCCCACCAAACCTCTTTTCACTTGCTGATGAAGCACAAGAATTTGTTTCACACATCTGCTGAGATGCATTTCTTGTCCTTGCAATGCTTCACACTGATTCCTCTCTCTAACATCTGATTTTGCTTTTCACTGTAAATTGTCACTGAGTGCATTGGTATTGGGGGATTTAAATGGTTTCAACCCAGCAACAGGAGACTTGGACCTGCAAATCTGTGGCTGAGGTGAATGTGATGTGATGGCTGGGTCCATGTGCAGTTCTTTACAGCAGATATTGCCGTTATGCATAAAGGATACTTAACAGCCAAAAAGAGCTAAATATGCTATAAATTTTACCTCCTCCTCTCCCCCAGTAATGTCTGGCTTTGCCTGTCCTGTAGTGCACTAGATGAAGAAATTTGGTAAGGAAGTACCAGGATATGAACAAGTAGGATCAAAATGGGCACCCATGCTGCTGTTGGCTTTGTGCACTGTGATCTGATTTCCCCCAAGACCACAGCTGCCCTTCTCTGAAGCTCTCATGAGGCCATTTGGGGTGAGTATCAGTGACAATGGTGTGGTGTGGCATGCTGTGGTTTGCCCCCTACCTTGATGGGAGATACAGATCCTCCCTGGCCTCTATAGAAGCCCATCACATTTAGAAGGGATCTTTAAAGGTCATCTAGTCCCACCCTACCTGCAGTGAGCCTAGGTCAGGGTGCTCACAGCCCCATCCAGCATGACCTTGAATGTTTCTAGGGATTCCTGTCCCTGTAGCTGTCTCCCAGCCATTGCACACTGTCAGTGAGACTGCCATGGCTTTGGACAGGGAGCAGGAATCATCTAATCCAGCCCTGCAAGCTGGATTAGATGCCCTCCACACCAAGCTACATCACTGGCATGGGATAACCCAGAAACCCTCCCCACCATCTCTTTTTTCATGCTGTAAAATGCACAGGTTTTGAGCTGCTGTGGGAGACTTTCAGTGCATCAGCTGTAAATAAACTTCAGAAAAGTCTTTTCTTCTTTTCTTTTTGTTGAATTTGGCTCATTGTGGTGACATGCATTGAGACCTAAATGATTCTGTAATTCTGTGAGACTATTAGTAGCACATCCTACCACATCTTCCTCCTACGTGCAGAAAGCACAAAGACTCCCTGTCAGATGGCCCCACACGTGATGGACTTGCTGCACTTCAAGTTAAAAGCATGGTACCGACAAATAGAAGAGTTTAAATGGAGCCACAGGTGAAGCAAGACATTGTGGACCTACCATGTGTCATAGGACTGGAAATTACTTCCTGTCATGTCACTGTGGAGTAGCTCAGTTTATGACAGTAGTCTTATTGACAAGGACAAGCAAGGTGCCCCATGAGCTTAACCTGCTTTGGCTCCCAGCAAGTGCAGGTAAAAGTTTGTTGCATCAGTGGCTTTTGGCACCATATATATAAGATATAGTATAGTAACATATAGTATATATAAGATATACTTATCAAGGAAGAGCAATACAACAATGGCAAACATTTAACACCTGGACCCCTCAGGTAAAAAGTTAATTTGCCTGGAAATTAATTGAATTTGTATTTTTTCAACTCCCTTAATTTGTTACCAGAAACAGGAGGAGCTTGTTCGTATAGGGAAATTTTGCTAGTCACACTTGCATAATTACAGCAGGATTGTTAGAAACATCATTCCTTGCATAAATGTTTTTATTCCAGTGTAACAATGACTATTTGATAGAGCTTATATGTCTTAGGACGACTACAATAAATTAAGAAGTTTCATTTTAGTCCAGGAGTCATAGTGGAGTATCTCTAACTAACCCAGCTCTATAACTTTTCTGGGTGGCTCAGATAGAGGTGTCTGTAATAGTCTCCTTGATAAAATTATTTTACTGAGAAGGGCATCATGTAGCAATGCGTCTAAAATTTGCAAGTTTACCCACTAAGCCACAGATTCTTCTCTTGCCTTTGAAAGGATCATGATTGAATTTGCCTGTGTATGCTCATTTGCCATCTCCTAACAGCTAGGAAAACCTCTTCTTTTCAAGTCTCCCAGGGTGCTGCCAGGTTTGAGTCATTAAACTTCAGGTCTGTGACTAGGAGGCACTATTAGCTTTACTGCTTGATTGTATTATCCTATTGTTTATATGACTGGTTGTTCTTTAACAAACACAATGCTATATAATCTCTATCCTAAAAAATCCCATCTCACAGAGAAAGAACCATATGCTGTAATTGCAATTAGGGTTGCTATTAAACACCAGGCTGTTGTTAATTTTCTGCTGGTGTCCAGGATCTCAGAGGAATCCCCTTATTTTGCTGCCTGTGACTGGGAGCAGTAATGAAGAGTGACTGGGACAGGAAGAACAGTGAGCCTGGGTGGGCTCCTACACCATCCCCTTTAAAAGGACACATGGATCCACAGGCAGCAACCCTTGTAATAATGAAAACTGCTTCTCTGTGGATTTGTGTCTTTGGGAAAGGTTGGGCGTCGTCTGCACCTTGGTGTGTTCTCAGTTGTGTAGTAAGGGTTATACTTGGAGGGTATGTCAGGGAAGGCACCAATAGGGTGATGGTCCAGCTTTCCTCCTGCTTAATGTGGAGACCTCTTGGATCATGACTGGAAATGAGTGTTAATAAAGCCAAGTTTTCTCCACCCCTGTAGAGAAAAGCACCTTCCATTTCAGCAAAAATGTAATTTGGATGATCTGAAGTAATCTAAGACCACTTAAAATCCTCTTTCATTGATAATGGTGTAACTTTATGGTCTTCTCTGTAGTACCTTATAATTTACATTGGTATAAAGGAGAGATAAATCAATTCTTATGTGCATTGCTGACTGGGAGAAATAAAAATTAAACACAGTGTTGCCTCTTCCTTTTTGTCCCCATTTCCCTGTGGTTTCCTGTTGAGAGATTCAGATTAGCTCCTTTTCTTTGTCTTTCTTCTCTCATCCATTTCACACCTTTTTTTAATAGTCCAAGTACCCATGTAAAGGGCTTATTAGAAGCACTTGAGTTTGATAGCTGTATCATTTGAACTTATCTGGGCTTCTATTTAATCTGTGCTCGTGGTTTGTCATGATGAAGAATAATGCAGGGGAAGATGACACGTCCCTTATTCAATAGCATCTCCATTATTCTCTCTACTGTAGAGTGAAACAAGGATAATGAAGTTTAGATCTTGTCTCTTGATTGCTTAATTCATTTTATAGCTATATATTTGTAACAAGTTACACTTTGACAAATATAACTTTGGTAGAAACTCTGACCCAGTTCTTGTCTTCATGGGCAGAATATTGAATTTTCTTACAAATGCACTTCGTTTGTAACAGGAATTTTTCGTTCTTGCAATTCATTTTATTGTCTGGTTTTTGTGAGGAAGATGATGTTAACAGGATCACAGTAAGCAGGTACAATGGAGAATTGTGAATACAGTGCAACATGTTTCATTGTAAAGCAGTAGACAGGTTTAAGAGATGTTATGTCTTAAGACCATATATTTGTTCCTCAAGTGCCTTTAATCACATCCTAGGGGAAAATGGTTTCAGTAGAAATGTTAAAATCATGAATTCCATTTCTAAGCACATTAGGAATTATGTAGCTGCATTTGGTTCTTTAATACAGGGCCTACATTTCTGACATCGAAGGTTCCCCCTGACACTAACATCATTAGCATAATGGCTGTGAAACATTTTCAATTGATTGTCATTTTCAAATTGCTTAGCATCTTTTCTGCAGTTACCAAATGAATTTTTTTTTCTTGGACTCAAACAGTTGAGCAAAATTTCAAGGTGCAGCAGGCTATACTAATGAGGATAAGCAAATTATGTTGTGAGTTGTGTATCTGTGCCTCTGCCCTGCATGTGTATGTCAACAAAGAATATGTAGAATCCAGTATTGCTGCACTTAAGGGGGTGGCGGGGGGGAGAGATGGGACAGAACCCACAAAATAGGACTTATTTAAATGGAAAACAAAATGCTGCTTGAGGGGGTAGGGTAGGTGAACCCACTGCTTAGTCATGCCATGCTCCCTCTGCTCGTCTGCCTCTCTAGAGATTACTTCAGCTTTTTTGTTTGTTTGGTTGGGTTTTTTTCTCTGTTTTTTCAGTTGTACATCCTCTTCTTACAGGAGCAGTCACTGAAATAGCTTTTTCCCCCCCTAAAGATGTATAGCATGTGCTTGTGTTCAGGGGTAATTTATGCCCATGTTTAAGGAGGAGGTTGCCTTTGTTTCTGATGCTTTATTCCGGCAATAAAGTTAATTATGTTGGATTTTTTTATACTTTTTCTACATACCAGGTTGCTGTTAGACTCAACACATTTCAAAGAGATTGAATACAATCCATTACAGCATTAAGTAATTACTTATCTGTTGTTGCAACAAGTAAACTCATCATAGTGATGCTTAAGGAGCTTGTGTTGATAATGTAGGAGATAAAATACTTCAGAAATACCACTTAACACTGCTTTTTCTCACTGGTTTTAATGCAAAGCATAGTTTCTGTCCTTATTTGTAGCCTCTATTGACCTCTATTTATTTTTTCCACTGGTGTATTCACCATTGCTGGATGTCCCTCTATAATAGCGTGCCTATATGATGGTTATTTCCATTGTTTGCCAGTGCCCTGTCTACCTATTACCACTGGTTTTCTGCCATCTCTGGTTTGTGGCACTGAGGGTTCTTCTGGGCTGTTCTGTATGATGAAGCTATCCCTGCAAAATTCATTGCATGCTTTCCCTGTATAAACATTATGCATTTGCTGTTGTAAGCATTTGAAACAGCTGGATCTTTACTGTTTCATTGCTTTTATTAGACACAGGCTCTGTTGAGAGAAAAGAAGGATCAAGAAAACTAAATTTGAACTGTTTGGGGTTCAGAAAGCAGAACAGTATCCCCAAAATTGCAGGACACTTCCCCTCCCCACTCCTATCCCCCATACAGACCCCACTGCTGCTGTGCAGAAAAGCATTAAATGGCTTTTCTGCCCTGTGCAGTGCATGCCTGCCTCTTTCATCCCAAACATGGGCTTTTCTATTTGGTGTCTGTCTTGAACCAGACACTAACCAGATGTGGACTATCACTGTTTCAGCAGGCTGTAAAACAAAAGGAAAGCAGAAGAATTCAGTGGAAGTGGAAAAGTTTTTCTGGTTATTAAACTCAGTGTCAATGCTTAACAATATCATGTTATATCTCTGGATAGAACTTTTCCTCTCCATTCAGTCTGGATAAGGTTTAAAAACAAAGTGCTTGTGGAGGTGGTTTTGCCTCCCTATTACCACTGTGGTCACTGATACGTAGAAAACTGAAATGACTGGTATAAAGTCAGTGTTGGGAATAGAGGGCAGCATAAATTCAATATACAAATATTGCTATTTCCAAAGGAAAGTTTTCCTAAACTGAGGATGGTTTTTGTCTAGTTGATGCATGTATTGCTTGCTTTATCCAAGATCCAAATTTTTGACATTTTAGCAAGCATAACTCAAGGTCATGCTTAAAACCTGATGGTGCTGACACAAGTGAAATTTTCATCACTGACTTTTGAGAGGCAGACATTTCCATGCTGAATTTTGTATGCACTTTTAATGCTGTTCAAACCAGTCCAAAGATGATGTATTGTTCAAAGAAACTGTGTGCCCTATCCCACAAGTTTTATTTTTCACAGTGGTGATCCTAACCAGACCTGAGGTCACAGTACTGACACTGTGCAGGAGGAAACCTAGTAGTACAGGACTTGGCAACTCACAAAGTAATTTGGGATGTTTGTTTAACATTGCAGACAGTGTGTTTGTAGAAATGCTGGATATTTTCCCCCCTATTTATTTTCTTTGTTTTTATTGTCTTGGTGATGGATTTTGGGCTGAGTCTGTAGGCTTGCCAGAGTATTTCCTTGGCTGTTTATACCTGTTACATAAATCCTTGGCAATAAGCTATTTTTCTCAGCTGTGGAGACATGTTGGTTTGAACTACACTACCTGCAGTTGTTGTGGCAGTACTGGGACTTTGTCCATGTGCAACAGTGCCTGTTCAAGGGTGTCCCAATCTCCAAGACACTGGGAGAACGGGACCCAACAGCCACACCATTCACCACCACTGATCCATCTGCCTTTCTGAGGCTGTTGTTGCAAAATAAAAATGTTAAATGTTTGCTTCTTTGTTTATTTAAGTAAGACTTAAGGTTAAATCTCAGTCTAAAAAACATGGAGAAATGCATGGGTCCATGTTTTCCAGGTCTGTAAGGCTATTTTTTGGTTTTAGTCTAAATATTCTGCAGTGCTGTATGTTGTATACCTTTGAGAGTGGTAGGCCTGAAAAAGAACAGAAGTGCTTCTGAATTTAACTTCTTTGAGTCTCCCTCCTTTGGTTTGACATGCAATACCAAGCAACTCTTTTGTTTATAATGCTTTTATTTTAATTACTTTTTTCTTTCATTATTCCTATTAAAAACATTCACTAACAGCCTCAGACAGTATCCTGTAATAAGTGGGAACTATCCTACATATCCTGCTTTAGAGTGGTGCAAGGGGAAGGGGAGAGGCAGGACATTTGGGACCAAATTTCTGTTTGTCCATCAGTGACACCCTGCTGGCAGCAATGCAATCTGAGGATTGTTTCTGAGGACAGGTGTAGACATCTATTAGCTGTAGACTAATAGATGTAAATTTCTCAAAACTGCAGTGTATTCTGTCTTGAAGCTACCCTCTGGTGTCTGGGTTGTAGTTGATATTTGAGAAGGCTTAAATCAGAATTGGTCTTAATATGACTGAGAAGTAGGAGAGGTCTTAACCTAAGGTAGGGAACAACACAAAGGCTTTTGATTTGGGAAGCATTAAGTTTTGACTGTAGCTATGATATTTTATAAAAAATCCTTTCCTAGGATTTTTCCCCTCCTGAAGAGCTGGGAGCCCCAGGAAAAAAATGTAAACAATAACTATCTGCTGCTGTGGAATGTAACAGGTGCATCTTCAATTGGTCCACATGGATTGTTTTCAATTGATGACCAATCACAGCCACCTGTGTCGAGGCTGTGAGCAGTCACAAGATTTTGTTATGTATTCTATTCTATTCTTGTTCTTTGTAGCCTTCTGATCTTTCTTTTCTCTCTGTTCATTTAGTATAGTTTTAATGTAGCATTTGAGTATAATATATGACATAATAAATCAGCCTTCTGAAATGGAGTCAAGCCTTGTGTCTCCACACACAGATAGTTCATCACAACATTTGACATGGGTTTTGGGAGAACCTGAAATACTCAGGCTTGTAGTAGTGCTCTCTGAGTGATATGGTCTGTCCTGGAGAGGTTTGCTCACTGTTTTGTGACATAGCTCAAACACATAGGTAACAGGGAGAGGGGATTAGTTATCCTCCAAGAAGAGGGTGAGCAAGTGTATAGCCAGCATCTCCTCTTCAGAGGTCCTTGCTACTATCACCAGTTTCCTGACTGCTGGAGAACCGGGGCTGGGTGCACAGTGCCCTCTGCCCTCTGCCTTTGCACAGAAACAGAATTCCTTCTTCAAGTTTGCAAGTCAGACAGTGCACCAATCAAAACCTATTTCGTTCTTGGTGATGTCAGAGGTGACAGAGGTTGGGCCAGGGTCAATTAAGGTTATGTCTGCCATTTCAGTGACAAAGACTTTTGGAATTGCTGCAAAGTGATGATATGATGAATGCTTCTGTTGCAGGGTGGTAGCTAGCAATTTACAGTGTTTATGCCATGTCTGGAGATGGATTCAGCAGGGCTGGTCTTTCCAAATCTGAAAAGCATTTCGGGAGTCTAGATGTAGCTCTTCAGGTCCTACTGTTCAGTTCTGGTTCATTGTTCTGGTTGTACTAATTTCAAAAAGGGTTAGAAATGTCTGAACAACACTGCTGATGCAATAGAGAGCCCAAATCAAGTACAGGTAGAGCAGTCACATTCCCCCAGTCCAGCCACTAACCCATACATTCTCTTGAGGAACCGTTACTTATTTTATTTGTTGATTTGAATAGGGCACAACATAAATGGTGTTCCTCAAGATACTTGGGCCACCTACAAGTCAGACTGCCTGGATGCTGGTTATTAGGTCTGTTCAGAGAGCAGATATGAAGCCCGCTGTGTTTATGTGTTCTGCAAAGTTAGATCTGATTACTTCAGCTGGTGTTTCATCAGTGCAAGCTTTTTGCCATACATGATAAATATTTTTAAGAAGCAATTATGATGGGGAAGCTTGGAGAGGACTGAAGTAGGCAATAAAATTTGAATGTTTGTATCAGTGCCCTCCTGAATCACCTCCTCTGCTGATTTGACCTTTGAGGGTTCTGGGCTGTCTCTTCTGTCAGGAGATATACGCTAAAAAAAGTGTTTGTCCATGGCTGGCATTAAACTGTATTATCAGATGACCTAGGACATACCTATGTGTTTGGTCATGATCTTTTGGCATGAAGCTCTAAGGCAAGAATGTCGCTGAGCACTGTGCTCCCTCTACCTTATTTTCCTTTGCTTTTTCATCTAACCAAGTTCTTCTTCACTTCTTGCTGCAGGCTGCTGTATTGTACATCTAGCCATTGCTCAGTACAGCTCTGATATCCACCAAGTGGGAAGACTGTATGAGTGTATGAAGCTGTGCGAAGGAATAATTGATATCTCTATATTATTGTGTTTCTGTGTATATACTGTTATAGCCAACGTTTGATTTTTCATTATGCACTGCCCTTGTGTATTATTTTCCTTGACTAATTGGCTGTGACAAGCAAGATAAAACCTAGGAAGACACTTGTCTTGAAATTGAAAATAACTGGGTAATCTTGATCCTAATTATTCCTGTACTATAGAGAACTCCATGGGGGTTTTTGGTGGGTTTTTTTTTAATGGAGGTTGATTTTTTTTCCCCCCTGCTTATCATTTGGTTTTTAAAGGATCTGACTAATACAAAATCTAAGTAAATCTCTGGTGATAAAAAATTAATGTAGCTTTTACTTAAAATCATATAAATGAGAACTCATTGTCCTAAGCTGTTTCTTTCAAAGCAGAACACAGCGAATTTTTCCAAGAGGCTAAATATCATGAGACTCATGTTGCAATACAATGAGAATGGGAGAAGTGGGGGAATTTAGCAATACACTAGATATTGTGGAGTTTAAAGCCACACTGAAATAAAGCAAGCCTTTCCAGACTTTGCAGGGAAATTCATGTCACATACGTGTAGCTAATAGATGCGTATGTTATATTAAAATAATTTCTTACACTGAAAAATGAACTCATCTTGTTATAAAGTCATTTAATGCTTTGAATTTAGCTTAATTTCATATTATTTTGTGTGCAAATTAACATTGTATAATTAATATCTTATTTATAAATAGAAAGAGTGGTTTTGAGTTCAAGTAAACTTTAGTGATGTAATCCTGGAAACATATTATATGTAAATGTAAAATTGTAAAGAAACTGTAAAGAGTACGCAGAGTTTGAGAAGAGACTATGATTCCTGCCTCTGCTTGTTTTGTTGTGTTTTGTTTTGAAAGGGCAAGCATGTTTGATGCATTCAGACATTGGAACAAAAGACTTTCTGCTAATCTTTAGTTAGGAGAAATCACCAGTGTTGGCTTTGATACCAGTTTTAAAAAACACAAATGGTGATGACAGCTTTGCTTGGTTTTTAAGACTCAGTCTGTTTCCGGATGCTTTTGCTGCCTGGGCTGAACCCTTGTCAGGCTGGGCTCTGAGCTCTGGGGATGGAGGGGTCTGGAACACCCTGGTTCCAGTGCTGCCTGCAGTGCGGTGAACTCAGGAGCTCCTGCAGTCCCTTCAGAAACAGCTTATGTAACTTTGGCCATGCCAGCAATATCCTACGCTGTGAAATAGTCTCTTCACTGTTTGCTGGCTTTATTTTTTTTTTTTTTCCTTTTTTCTTCTACTTCCTCCCCCCCTCCTTTCCTTCTCTGTCGGCGGGATTGCATCATCTGCCTCCATTTCACAGCTTGGGCAGCAGGGGAAAGGAGTTGAATAAATCGACATATTGCTTTTATCAAGTACATCTCTGTGAAGTGGCCTGGTCAGAAGAAATTTATATTCTTTGTATCTAAGATGTCTTTAAAGAATGCTTCACCTCTTTTTTCCTTTCAAGGATTTTTTTCAAGGCTTTCCAAATCACTTTATCAGAACTTGGGTTAAATTGAGGCTGTGTTTTCAACAGTTTGCTAGACTGCTAACCCCTTTTCTCAGAACTAAGATGGTGTAACAGCTAAGATAATCTGAAAATCTCCTTGCTCTAAAGATATAGTGGGACTGTTACCTCTATGAGAGGTAAACATCCAGCACATATCCACCAGTGTCAGTGGAGTTACTGTGACCTCAAAGAGATGGAAGGGAGGAGAGAACATGTCTTAACACTACCCAAAGCTAAAGAAAGTAAGATGGGTGTGAGTAAGTGATCAGCTTTTAGTGGGAGCAATGGCACCTACATCAGAAAAAAGCACGGGACTGTGATGTCAGGTTTTAGCATGCAAAAATATTTTCAGCTCTTCTAACATCTTAAAGCATGGAGCAATGGCTATAGTCACAATTTCAGTTGTTGCCAAGGATTACCTTGTTCCACTTGTTTGTCATTTCTGGTTTTCATGTTTTCCTGCTTCTTTTTTTCTTTTTTTTTTCTTTGCTTTCTTCAAAGAGGAAAAAAGTCGCATAAAATAGAAAGCTTTGCTTGGTTTCCAGGATTACCCTGTGAGTGTTGTAGGAGTACATGCTTTATGTTAATTACAGTTGGATACTTTTTTTATCAATGTATATTGAAATCTCTTGTTGCTTTTAAAATTACAAGATAGGATTTGGTAGGGGCACGAGGGGAGGTTGGTTTTCCCCTTGGGCAGATTTATATATATCAACTAAAGATCCTGAATCGAAAAGAAAAAAAAAACCACACACACACAAAAAAACCCCCTAAACAACAACAAGCTTCGGGCAATATTTTAAGCTTGAAAATACATTCTTATATTGGAGGATGAGTACCTATAGAATTGTTTAATCTCTCAGAGCTTCTTCTGGATCAAGCAATGGCTTGTACAGTCATTACAAGAACTTCATTATTTCAGAATAAATTTGCTCTAGTGGTCTCGCCTTCCATGTTGTCACTGCTGAAGCTCAGAGAGGGCCAGGGATGAATCTGTAGAAAGCCACATGTATGGCAAAGAGGAATGAAGTCCCTGTCTCCTGACAAACAAATTCCCTGTTGTTGCTTCTAAGGGCTGGATGTGTCTGTCTGCTGTGCTGCTGACTTTAATGGAAAGAGACTGGCTGTGCAAATAGTCACCATCTTTTTTTTCTTCATTATAACCCAGGAGAACTAAAAGGGCAGTGAAAATAGAAGTATCCTCACAAACAGAAAAGGAAAGACTAAAGGTAGCATCTATGGGCTGTGTTCATGTACAGGCTGGGATCTGGAGGTGGGTGTTTGGGTTTGATTTTTAAGGAAACTGCAAGGCAGTGCAGTTAGAATCTCTTATTTGAAGTGCTTGTTAAGAACATAGTCCTCCTTAAGGGTAATATTAATACTTCATTTGAAAGTCCTTGCCTGTGTTATGAACAATGTTTCAGAGGATGACAACAATAGTTTAACACAATGAATTTATTTTGTGATTTTTGTGGGTTTATTAATTTTTGCTTCTTTCAGTCTGCTAATAAAAATATGTATGTTTTTCTTTTACTTGTAAGCAATTACATGTTCCTTGTTTGGGACACAAATTCTGTGCTTTGAAAGTTGAATTTTTATTTTTTTTCAATAATTAATATTTCTATTTTACTACAGTCATTGTAAACTGTATTCCAGGATCCAATTTAAATTGTGTTATTTTAGATGTAGCCTTCGTTAAATATATAGAAGGAAATTGAAATTATTCATGTAATTGAGATATTTTCTCAAGGATTTGGCTTCCATCACCAGAAACACAGGAAAAGAATGCCAGGGACTTCACTGTGTTGGAAGCAGAGAACACTTAACTGCCAGTGAAGTATAAGATACCTTTATATAAAATAAACATGCTAGAAGAAGACCTTCAGCAGTATCCTTTGCATTTGATTTGCTTTGCTGAGAAAGGAAGTGTTTACTTGAGAAAGCATCTGGATTTTATTGTGTTCTAATTCATTGTGGACAGCCTGATGGAGTCTGGAACCACTTAGAATGTCACAACCTTTCATTGTCACATGCAATGTGGAAACAAAATGAAAAGCAATCCAGATCTCAGGCTGTGTAGCCCAGATTGTAATGTTTGCTGTGGTCTTCCTTCTATAAGACAGACCTCTTGAACAAATACAAATTTGTAGTGACAGTCCTTATAGTGCCTATTTGTTCATCTGAATAGCCCTTTGTGAGCCTCAGTCAGGTCTCTCAGGACTAGGAAACCAGGAGAGAACCTAGGTAAAAGAAAAAATGAGAAGAATCCAGTGACTAGTGTACCTTTTCTCATGAAGGAAAATGAGAGGAGGTGGTGCATCTGAGACTGTGTTCACTACTTTTTGTTCTCCTTCCCTGGTTCTCGTCACTTCTGTTTGTTATGATAAGTGACATCACAGGAGAGTTAACTCATTTGCAAGTTCAGCCCTGTGCTGCAGCATAAGTCTGACTTATTTAAATAAACTTTACGGGTTTTTTTAGAAGCATGCCTGAATTTTTGGAATTAGTTTCTAGTCCCATTTCTAGTGACTCATTTATGAGAAGGTAAGATTGATGTAGACAAACTGATTTTCAGTGAGCTGCATTCAGCAGTTTCATTTTTTATAAAATTTCTAGTTTGTCATTTAAAGGTAACCTGCCCACCTACATTAGTCTGGTGAACAGATAATACATTTCAAGAGCAGATACTTTCATTCTCGCTCCTCCTCTGAAGCCTGTGAAGTTACATCAGAAAACAATTTGGACAAATACATCTGAGCAGTCCTTTTGTTTAATCCACAAAAGAATCTGGTATTCCCTTTCTCTTCATGTTCCTGTTCTTCCTCTCTTTGTGTTTTATATCATGCTTCTCTGTATCAATCTGTTTCTAGAACTGGTGTTTTCATCTTCAATAACACTTTCTGGTGGCAAATCTTTTGCAACATTAATGCACAAAAATCTTTGTTGTGAAAGAGCTATGTTGTATGTTTGTGTGTATATAGCAACCCTGATGGCCCTAAGCCACAAAGACATAAAAATCAAAAGCTGATGTACAAGCAGCGTTGCTGACTCAAAATCAAAGAAAAGGAAGAATTTGGAAAATGAGGGCAGTTCATACCTTCCACCCACATGTCCATCCCTCTCCATTACTGCAAACCTCGTGCACTTAATTAGCGGAGAGAAAACTTGCCCTTCTGCACTCTCTTCACTAGCTCCTTCTCCTTCCCCACACAAAATTCAAACAGTAGAAGATACTGGCTCCAGCCCTGAATTGTAGCAGCAAAGGATGGTGTGTAGGAGATAACTGGAGTGGGGAAAAACTGATGCTGCTGTGGAGTCAATTTGAGACTAGGATTCATGATCTGTGATTCATGATGCTTGTGTTCATAGTAGCATCATCATATAATACCCACTTGTATGTGGACAGTTAGTAAATGTCTATTATTAAGGTGATTATCAGCAATGCTGAAGGTACCAAGATTGTTGTTTCACAGTGAATGATAATTTCTTGGTTCTATTGAAAGGCAGATCGGCAAGGAGGGCTCCACTGGGCAAAGATGTTGCACTAGGGGGAGCAGAGGTGCAATGAGAGTTTGATCTACCCAGTTAGCAGACCCTTGGAAGGAGAACTTATTATGATGCAATGCTAAATGGCACAGTTAGTTCCCTCTCTTCCTGCACTGTCTCTGCTGTGGTTGTGTAGGACAGTCCTGGTTTGAATTAGGGACTGTGGTAAAGTAGAATTACTAACAAAAATGCTGTTTCTCATGAATCTTCCTTTATTTTTATTTTCCCCAAAACCATAGTATGTGATGTTTGGCTAAAGATTGCCTGTAATTCTAACTTCTTTTAGAAACACTTGTTGTAAAAATCTTCTCTGTGTCTTTCTGTGAGGCTCATCCTAGAGCAGGATGGAAGACAGATTATGATTTTACTTTTTATTGTTGATGGGGGAAATCTAATAAACAATAAAATATCATTTTCCAAAGGGAGATCAGTATCTAGACACCAAGTGGGAAAGTGTCATATTAAAAAATATTCATAGAAGAGAACAAATGAAATTTCTAGATTCAGCAGTGCAGACACATCTTAATATAATATGCGTGTGATGAGTACATGTGTGTAAAGCAGATGCATTTTGGCCGCTGTATGATGCATAAAAGATGGGCTTGTAAAAAAGTTTATTATGGCTTCACATCCTCGTTCAGGATGTCTTTCAGGCAGAAGTCCAACTTGCAGTGCAGGTGTCATTCCTGCTGACTTTAAGGATCCCTGTGTGCACAAAGGGTGAACACTACCTGGGTTGCTCTGTGGCATGTAAGTCCAGTTTGTTGTGCAAAGTGGATTGTCATGAGTCCAGTAACATCCTGTCACATATGGGTGATTCATAACTGATGAAGGACAAAAGACTTCTGTGCTTTTCTAGTTCTTCTTTTGGGGCAAATGGAACCATATTTTCAAAGCATTGAGAAAGCTTTAAAATTACAGCAAAACTCTACATCATAACAGAAATATTTTGGTTCCATCTATGGAGGAGGCACTGGGCAATGTGGCTATACACATAGCATCTGCAGGATTGCATGCAACTGCAGGCCCCTGGCATCATATTTCTGTGTACTTTCTTATGAAAAAGCAGTTCCTGCACAGTTTGCAATTGGCCTTTTTAATTGTAACCTTCTGTTTATTGTTGCCTTGGGTGTTTTTCCTATTTGAACCACAGCTTAAAGGCTCAGGAATCTCTCGCGCACAGGTTAAAACCTGCTTTCTTTCTGTTGACTTAAAGAGACTAAAGTCCATCTGTTTCCCATTGGTATGGCACTACTGCAGCCTCTCTGAGTGAGCTTTGCTCACCCATGTGATTGTCTGGTGATCCCCGGGCTGATTTGTCTTTTGTTCCATCAGTAGGAAAAAGTAATTGCACACGTAACTGTCTTCATAAATAACAGGTTATTTTCTCACAGAAATCTTTTGTTTTTAAATTTATTTGTATGAATTTAAAATAATATCAAGGAAGCAATTCAATCTGAAGACAGACTAATATGTTGTGAGCAAGGCTTGTCATTGGTTTTGTTCTGAGCAATTTTACTGAGAAATTATTCCAGTTTATGAGGGTATGAAACCAATTAGCATGCTGCCCCTGTGGCAGCCTAATTTATCTGCAGAATTATTATATAGAACTCACCAGTAGTTCTTGTAGTGGGCAGTAAATAAATATGAAGTAGACTTAAGTATGGTAATGGGCAAGCACTAAAGAAAATTCTGCTTCATGTCACTCTTCGAATTCCTTAAATGACGTAGCTCCTTGGTACCTAAGTTTTGTGTCTTGTTTGAAAGAAATTATCTTTCCTTCCTGAGCTGTGGACTCTGTGTTTGGAGCAGAACCAGTGAAAAGCCTTCTGTAAAACTAAAAAAAAAATAAATTAGTTTAGTATGAAATTCACTTAACTGAAAGTGAGAGAGAGAGAGTTTTAACCCTCCTCGATGGTTCCCTGATTCAATAGTGATGACATGGCAGCAGCCAACAGTATATTTGACCAATCCAATTCCGGGTAGGTGTTAGATATGATTGTAAGTGCCAGGGTGCTTTACTGAAGGACCAGTGTCTATTGACATGTAGGGATGTGTATAGGAAGCTTCTACCCAAACATCTGGAGCACCACAAAATTCCTGTTTATATACTAAGGACACAAGTAATGCACATCGTCATCTAAAGTCATCTGCGCAACCTCAAGGTGGAAAGCAGTAAGTAGGAAAGATATATAAATATTTATACAGGGGATTTGCTTTCTTCCCTGTCTTCAGATGATGATAGTGATTCATTCCCCACCTTCAGGATATTGCACTGGTGTTACCTGGGATAATTTTGTCCACAGGTCATGAGTATCTGTATTTTGGATATTGCAGCAGTAATAATACTGTGTTTCTCCATGCTGGCTAGAAGTTCTAGTGACAAATACTGTGCATTGCTTGCTTTTTCCCCAGGTGGGCTGTGCAGCACTGTACCTCCCAGTACATGCTGGGAGCACTCCTATTTGAGCACTCCCCCAACAATCAGTGCCAGGTGGCAGCAGTACTCAGATGAATCTCCCTGAGCAGGCTGTTTCTGCAGGAGTTGCTGTCACGTGTATGGGCTGTAGCATGGAGATCCTCTTCTATCCTCAAAGATTCCCTATCTGTAGGTAGGGGCTTGAACTTCTTCAGATGTTTTAAAAAATCAATGGAGAAAATAAGCTCCTTCTTATTTTTTTATGCCTCTGTCATTTGATTCACATATATCAATTTAGTGAAACTTCAGAAAAGTCTCCCCTCCCAAAAGGCTTTTAATTCCTTTTCCTTGGAGCAATATGTAAAAAAAAAAAAAAAACCCAACCGTACTGGAGCCTCTTTTGGGAGTAGATAAGTCTCACTTAGCTTTCAAACAAAGGTGGTAGAAGGATACCTCTCAATTGATAAGATTTCTTTCTATCGTTCCTCTTTATTATTACAATATTAATATTATTGCAAAGTTCTTTGTTTCAGAAAGTCTTGAACTTGAGCTGCCTCAATAGTGAGTGCACAGATAGGTAAATTTCCTCTGAATGTCAGGTGTTGGGTAGTAAGGGCCACCAAAAACTGCTTTCTGTCTTGTTGGCTGTCTTTGGAGTTTTTGTTTGGAGCTTTTCTTAGCTGGAGAAAATGACTGTTTAATGCTCCAGCCATTCCAAATCCTCAACAAAAGATCTGAACATGCTTAAAAATCTTTCTGCACATTCAGTCACTAGAGTAAAAGAAATTTATCAAACCAGACACTATGTAACTTTCTTCTTTAACTGGAAGTCTAGGACTCAAAACTCTCAAAGCTCAACATTGTCACTTTCTTCTCTGCAGAGTGGTCCTATGAGGTGGTGAGTCACCGTATTTTAATATCTCACTTTTATTTAACTGTTTGGAAATCGTGGCAGTGCATGACTCTAAATAGTTACTCGTTTCAAGAAACAAAACCAACAAGTGTCCCCAGACTTGCTGTTCCTCTGCGCCAGACACTAAGCCAAAGCTGAGTTGCCCATGAAAGGAGGCTTTCTGGGTGTAAGAGCTAGCTGTGAAGAAAAAAGTAAGCACTGGCTCCTTGCAAGATGCTCATGTCTTGGGGAGGGAGCAGGAGGGGCTGGTGCTGCAGGGACCTGGGAGATGGCATTCTGTCGGCTGCATCTCGTGTGTCAGGAAGCAGGGAAGTGATGAGAACAGGGGCGTAGCCCTGTTACCCCACTGCCCTCACCATCCTCTCAGAATAGGAGATGTGGTGTCATTATTTGTCTGGTTTAGTGGGATACACTGCTGGGACTGTGATCCAAATATTGCCAGCCAAGGGGAAATAACATTAAAGGTTAAGAGGCAAAAAATAGTCAGGTCACTTGTAATTTAATTCAGTTTGGAAAGGGAGAACAAAGTCCAGAAGTTTCCAGACTGGAGTAGGGGGGGATGGGGTGGCTTGCCCATTTTTACCGGCAAGCTTAGATTTCTCAGGGGTTTTTTTTCCACTCCTTGTTACAGTATTTGCTGCTGGTGTTTAATGATTATATTTTTATAACTACTAAACTGCATGGAACGTGTTTAGACTCTGTATACTGAAATTATGGGAATCCAGAATCAGTAATTTAAGATTCAGAAGAGATGCGAAGGGATAATGAGTTTTATTTTCCTTTTTATTAGTATCATACCTGTAAAAAGGTAAGTGCATGTACTGTACTGCCCACTGTCACTCATTATGGAAGTTGCTGAAGCCCCCCCCATCAAATCTGAGTATCTGTAGCACTACAGGCTTAGTCCTGACATTGTCCTCACAAGGCTGAGAAGTGCATTAGCTGGGTTCTAAAGGGTGTCAGTAGAGGGATTAAATCATGCTGAAAGCCTCTTGCAGAGCCATTGACTGGATTCAGTTTGAGGCTTGAGGTATCAAGCCTGTCTTCTCAGTGCTCTGCCTGTGAAGCCATTTTCACCTGAATTGCTCATGAAAAAGTTATCTGCCTGCCACTCTTAACACCATGGTCTCTCTACCTCATGAAGGTGGGGAAAGCACCAGATAATGGTGTAGGGGAAATGGAAACTCTAACTATGTAAATACACATTGGAATAAAATTGAAAAACATTCTCTAAGCTTCCTTCTCCAGGCTTAGAGCTGGCAGCCAGAAGGTCAAGTGTGTGCTGCTCCTGTCTCCCCCATAGCTAGGCTGCACAGCTCCTACAAATAGCAAGTCTGCAGCATAAGGCAGTATAGCAGTATTTGTATTATTGTCTGTGCCTTTATTGCTGGTGTTGGCTCACTGTTGGGTTTCTATGTCCTGATGGAGACAAGATGATCCCTTGTGACTTAACAAATTCAGAATACACTGCCTTTACCTAAGCTATTACCTGCTGTTTCACCCGTGAGTGTGTGTGTTTGGTCAACTAGTGAATAGTATCTTTTCCCACCACTCTTAATAGGACAGTATGGATGAGCCCTAAGAAGAGTTTGGGGAACGTAAAGCACCTTTTACATGTCTCACTGGGAATACCATCTTTGAATGGACTTGTGCACTACAGGCTGAACTGCAATGTACATCCTTTAGTTTTCACTGTAACAAAAATATTCAGAGAAACTGCAAATATAGAACACAGTCTTCCCACAGGTCTTCATTAAAAACAGGGGTTCTCAAATTATTTGTTTCATTTTTTTTTAATAGTTTTGAGATAATTCTGATATCTCCTACTGATTGCACATGCCAGTACCTTGGGCATTCTATGCAGAAGTTGCTTTTGAATGGTGTTCCTTTAGCCGTGTGTGGAGTCTACCTTCTAATTTGAGACTATTGCTTATAATTTTCTCATTCTTTTGAGAGAAGTGATTACAAAGACTTAAGATGACAGTACGAACTTAGTTGGGGCCTAGCATTTACTTGTTGAGTTTAATGTATAACCTTGGATTGCAAAACTAGTCTTAAGCAAACTATTTTCAAGTCTTCATTTTCATGGGGAAAGGCTAGAAAGTGGGTTTAAAAACTTTTAAATTCTTCCTTTAACCCTGTGAAGGCTCCAAACACAGAAGCCCCATGTCAATGCCTTGTAGCCAGAAAGTAAAATAGTTATCGACAGAAAATCAGGTTTTCTAGAGCATCTTCGGAAGAACGATCACAGAAACTCTGCCTTGTGAAATAGCCCAGTGACTAGGCTGGGCTGGGTGGTAGAACTATACAAAAGTTGTTAAATCCACAAGGATGGTATTTTACTGTTTTGCTTTCAGCAAGTACCTTCTTGGTACACACCATATTGACCTCCAGGTTTTGTATAAATACTTGCTGCTATTTAGCTAGAGACACCAGATTCAATTATTCACAGCTTAGTGTAAAATAACAGTATTTTCTTAAGTTTGGATGGTTTTTTGTTTTGGTAGAATTTTTTTCAATTTATATACTAATATCCCTGCCTTATGCTTTTGACAAATTCCTTTGGAACATGAAATTTAACATGATTTTAAAACTTGAGTGATTAATTATTAGACTGCAGCTCAAGCTGCAGCTATTACCATGGCTTTAGAAAAATAAAATATTCTATGAGAAAATTTTCTGTGTTTTTGGACACAAGAAAAAAGAGGAATAAAAAAGCATATAGAAACCACCATCTGCTCCATTATAGGAATAAACTGAAGAGCTATGATTTTGAGAGCAGTTACTTCATTCTGACTTTCTCTACTTGGTACAAATAGTTCAAATGGACACATATGAAAAGTTGAAATAATCCTTGCCTTGATCAGATCAGGTTTTTCATATCCCACCATTTTTGATGCCAGAAAACCACAGCACATTGTGATTAGATGCATTACTCTTGCAATGTAGAAACTCTCTTGCTTGGGTTTGTAAAGCATGGTATGGTTGTTACAATCAATAAGCTGCTAGCCTTCCTTAATGCTGTTCTGCTCTGAGCAGAGAATGGGAGGCAGAACCTGTCAAAATCATCAGGTCTGGGATAGACTGGTAGAGGGAGGTGAAGAGATTGATGAGCACAGGGAATATGGGCACAGAGTATTTCTGATTATAAGAGCATGACCACATGGATTTTTTTCATAATGAAAGGTTCTAGAAACAGAGGAGAGATTTGAGGAAAAAATCCTGCCACTGCATTAGTAGGAATGATACTAGCAACAGAACTCAGCATGACCTTGCTAGAAGCAAGCACGTCTTTGAAATCCACTGATAGAATCCACTGATAGTTTATTCTCATCATTCCCACTGGGGAAACCATGACTACTTCCCCAGAAAAAACCCAGACTCGTGCTGTGTGGCTTGAGAAGAATGGCCAAGTCTTTCCCAGCTCTGTGTGTAACAGCTGTCTTTGGAAAGTGTCAGGGGAGCCTTGCCTGGAAAGTACAGTGCCAGGGATGGTGAAGTTCTAGTATTTGATGTAAATTATGAATGAATGGTGAGGATAGAGCCCTTTTGGTGGTCTGCTTCTCATCAGCTCCAGGGCACAAACCCTCCAGATTTAGGTATCTGCCTCCATACTCCAGTTTTTTTATATAAAAAGGTTTCCCAGTGGTGATAGCTGATGGGCTTTTTAAAATGGCAGCCACAGAATTAGGCTCATTTCTTAAAAATGCTATTAATGAATGAAGTGAATTATTTGGCAATCCAGTCCACATGGAACCTGATTAAAAAGCAAATATCCTTGAAGGTCTGTTAGGTCAGATCTGTTGGTTCCTTGCCTGAATCAAGACCAACAGCTACTGTATGAAAATGAACTTGATCTGATTTATGCTTCATAATTCCGTAGTGACTCACTATTTAAATTTCACAATTCCAAGTGCACCCCCTGGCTACTCATAAATATCTCAGAGGGTTTCAAAAAATGTAGGTGTTTGTCTTTCAGAAAGATAACATCAGCCTATCTTTTAGAATCTTTATTTGCTAAATGCTGGAACTATGGGGTCTATTTCCAAATACTTGGAAAATACTTCCACAAATGATGAATGACTCCTGTTTTTCATCTTTCATCTCTAGGTAACTCATGCTGACATAGCACTTGATCTCCCTCTGTGCCTAAAATATGCTTGCTTATCCCTCATTCTTGACTTACTTTTCTTCTCCTTGCACTAGTTAGTTCACCTGAAAATGTTGTCTCATTGTTAATATTTATTTTCTTACACAGAATAAAGTGGCTCAATCTTCCACTTTCAAATTAATGCTTGCTTTGTTATCTGTCAATTAGCCTAGTTTGTTCGTTCATTTTTCAGGTTTCTGTTTGGTTTATTTCTCATGCTATCATTTCAGTGGGCTCAGCCTACTTTCTTTTAACTTCTTTGATAGAAATTTCTTCTGCTGCTGCTTTTTGAAGGGCAAGCAAAGTTAGAACAAGAGACTGGGAGTTTATAATGCGATTTTACCTCTGAGTGTGATCTTCAAAAATGCCAACCCTGTAAGTTTCCTGGATAGTGTACTAGAGGCAGAAAGTGGTAGGTTTATTGGCAGTTGAGACAGTGCCATATTTTTGTAATTCATCTTTCCATCCTATTGTTTCCCCCCATTTCCTTTCTGGAATATATCCTGATGTTAAAATAAAGTCTCATTCTCTAGGGCTTCATCCAGCTGCCCACAGGAGTTAGGAATGATATTTATGCATCCTGGGAGTAGTTTTCACATGTTTTTGACTCCTCAAGGACAGGGAAGAATTGTAGGTGAGAAATCTCATAGTAGATAGTAGAGGGAGATTTTTAAGATACCTGTGTAGTGTCTTATAGTCTTATATCCCATGTGAAACTGCTGATCACATTTGGATCTGCCAGGGGGAAAAAATATTCTCCTGATCACTTGGTTGAGACCTGGAAATCAACTTGATTTTCTCTTAAGATAGATATGTGGATCACCTACAAGGAATGCATGGTTGTACCACACCTGTGGTTGCAAAGATTTGAGTTCTGTCCTTCTTCCTGCTCATAGTCTTGGAGCATGCAGACAGCTTGGTTGACTGAAGAATTAATTGCTTTATTACAATGAAAATTGTTATTGTCAATAGAAAGGGCAGTAGTGAAATTTAACGTCAGGAGGCCACAGTAGATCAGCCTGTGGTCTCTTCTAGCTTTAAAAACTAGGAAATCTCCCTCCAAAACCGATGCCATTGTTACTCCATAGGTTTGCTAGCAAGGACAGAATTTCAAGGCAAGCATCCAGCACCCACCACAGATTGTGTTGGCTTAGAGCCTGGCAGCTTGAGTCCCTTCCAAAACGTATCCAGATCTTCTTGTTAGGAACGCAGCATGTTGCTGTTTGTGACACAGATACAGCTGAGTTTACTCCATGTCTTATCTGTAACCTTTTAAGATTTTCACATGGCTTACTCATTTGCAGAAGCTTTCGTAAACCTGAAAACAGAAAGCAGCATGGGTTTTATGCAGCTACTGCTGTTTTCCCTGATTTAAGATATTCCCAGTCTTGCCTCTGGGTATCCTTCATGTTACTTTCAAACCTCCAAGTGTCTGCTGTTCTTGCTTTCTGGCCCGCGCCCATAACTTTTTCTGGGCAAACCTCCCTCTAGCCTGTTGCTGTTGTTCCTAATTGCCCAAAGGAATCATTGCTGAGCGGTGTGAGGCATTTCCTTCCCTCTTATTAAAAAGAACCAAGATAAAGCTTAGTCTTTCACAGCAGTGGCTAAATCAACCACATCTTAACACTGTGTTATGGCTACAGCATTTTGGACTGTTATTGTAAAGTAAGGTGTTTTAGATCAGGTTTTCATTAATCACTCCTGTTCCCTGACATTAGTACACACTGCATGTACATGCAGGGAGGCTCAGCAAGCAGCCTAGTATTCTCCTGACAAAAAAAAAAATGCTTGTGCCAAGGTCTTGTCACTATGGCATTGTAAATACTGGGAGGAGACCACTGTGCTACTGTTTACATAGGTTAGAAGTTGCTCCTAAACTCCAGTGAAGAAAAGTCAATTGAATTTTTTTTTTCATTTCTGTCCCCTGTACTGACCACTTGCTATTTTTTTTACAGAATTACCTTGCCCTGAATTACCACAATTACCAGAACAGAGGTCTGTTATGCTAGTTTTTCATAGTGCTTAAATGTGGAACAGTAGATTGTCCCTCCTTCAAAGCACTGATAAGTAAACTGGTAAATACAGAGTCTAAATGAAGTCTAAAAAAAAAAATAAAGCTAGGTTCAGGCAACTGCTACTTCATAGTGATACAACTCAATGTTCTTATTAATGAAAAAGAGTAAAAAATTCAGTAGGATTCTGGTAATTTTTTAGGAAATGTATAGTGGTTGCTGAACACAGTCTGGTCTCATCACTCCCTCAGGCTCCAGGACTGTCCCTGGGGTTACTAGTTTAGCAGAGATAAAAACTCAGGGAAGAATTGTTGATGAAATATATTTTGTAGTACTATTAGAAAGCTGCATGAGGCTTTACAAGTCCTTAAAAATCAGCTTTCATGGGTGTTAGCACTTTCTTGCAGTCAGATGCTTTGATTAATTACACCCTCTTTTAAAACTTCTCCATGAAAAAATCCCGTTCTTGACAACCAGTTAGTAACTGAAGGTCAATGAACTGGAAGGAGGAGTCTTGAGATTGCTCTCATGGTAATGGCTAGTGATAATCAATCAAAAGTTAAATTTATTTTCAGATGGAAGGTTGTGGTTGCTCTTTATGATAGAAATTCTGGACCATGAAAATGCCAATAAGAATCATTTAGGTTGGAAAAGATTTCTGAGATCAAGTCCAGCCTTTGACAGATCATCATTTTGTAATCTAGACCATGGCACTATGTTCATTTATTTCTTGAACACCTTCAGAGACGAGGACTCCACGACCTTGCTGGGAAGTCCATTTCAGTGTTTAATAACCACGAAGACATTCCTCCTGATGTAGAACTTGAACATCCCCTGGCACAGCTTGAGACCTATGTACTCTCTTACTGTCGGCGGTTGCCTGAGAGAAGATGCCAAACCTCCCTGGCTACAATCTCCTTTCACGCAATTGTAGAAAGTTATAGGGTCCTTCTGAGGCTCCTTTTCTCCAGGCTAAATAACCCCAGCTCCCTCAGCCATTCCTCATATGACACACTCTAGAGCTCTTCACCAGCTCCTTTGCCCTTCTCTAGGCCTGCTGCAGCACTTCATTGTCCTCCTGAAGTGAGGGCCCCAGAACTGTACACAGAACTTGAGGTGTGACCTCACCAATGCCAAGTACAGGGGTACAATAACATCCTTGCTTCTGCTGGCCACACTGTTGCTAATACAGACCAGGATGTCATTCTTGGCTGGGCACACACTGGCTTATGTTCAGCTGTCTGTTGACCAGCACTTCCAGGTCTTTTTCCACCAGACCCTTTCCAGCCACACTTGCCCCTGCCTGCAGTGCTGCATGGGATTGTTGTGGCCAAAGTATAGGACCTGTCACTTGGCCTCATTGAACCTTATTACCTTTGACCTCAGCCCAGTGACCCAGGTCCTTCTGCAGCTCCTACTTACCCTAAAACAGATCAACAGCCCACCCAACTTGATTTTGGCTAAGAATTCACTAGGAGTGCACTTGATGTCCTTGTCCAGATCTTTAATAAGTATATTGAACAGAACCGAGGCCCAGTACTGAGCCCTGGAGAATACCACTGGTGACCGTCTGATAGCGGGATGTGGCACCATTCACCTTCACTCTCTGGACCTGTCCATCCAACCAGTTCTTAACTCAGCAAAGAGTAGACCTGTCCAAGCCATGGGCTACCAGGTTTTCCAGAAGGGTGCCATGGGAGACAGTCTCAAAATCTGCTTAAGTCCAAGACAACATCCGCAGATTCTAGGTGAGCCCTCTGGAGATAAAAGGAGATCAGGTTGGTCAGGCAGGACCTGCCTTTCCCACCTCTGTGATGTCTGGGTGTGATCCCTTATTTATCCTGTCTGTGCTATGTGAACACATTTAAGATGACCTGTTTCATAAGCTTGTCAGGCACTGGGGTCAGGCTGGATCCTCCTTACAGCCCTTCCTGTGGAGGGGCATCACATTGGCCAACTCCAGTTGTCTCAGACCTTCATGGTTAGCCAGGAATAGATGATAAATGATGGACAGCGACTTAGCGAGCTCTCCAATCAACTTCCTTGGCTGAATACCATCTGGTCTTAAACTTGTGAGTGTCTAAAGGCTTAGCAGGTCCCTAGCTACTTCCTCCTGGATTACAGGGGGTTTAAACTGGGATGCTGAAGTCACCCCTTTGGTGGAAACTCCACCTGCTTCTCACCAATAGCTTGGAGAGTGGCAGGCCTAGACTGAGATTTAGGCTCAGAAGCAGTGTCATGTTTTCTTCTATACTAGCTAGAAGGACTCTTCCAAATGAAAAAAGAGAGTTAAGTCTGCAACCAATTTAGCCTAGTGTTTCTTCCACTGAAACTACCAAGAATGCTTGGTTATTTTTTATCCCAAATATGTATTTTCAAGGTGTGGTTGACTTGCCTTTCATAGAAATTATTTACCACCATTAATGCTCTATAGGCAACTAGAAAACCATCAGAGCACATAGAAAGATTTGAGCTGTGCTTGGCAAAAACATCTACCTGCACATGAAATGAGAAACCTTTCCTTAAGGGGTGAGGAGTGCTGTATTGAATCTTAAGACATTAATACTCATTTGTTAGTCTGGTCATTCTCAAGGTGAAATGCTCTTGCTATTTGCAGCCTCCTGAGTTATCCATTCCGCTATAGTTTTGTACCATTGCACTGATTTTGATGCTCTACCCTGCAAAGGAAGTTGCTTGGATGTGTTTTTGCTCTTCCTTTGTTGTTACAGAAACTGCTAATTCAGTACTGCGCTGCCAGCATGCAAGCACATGCTGCTTTTTGTGTTTGATGCTAGGCTACTATGTTGATGCAACCAACCTGTTATGCATTAATTGTATGGTTTCAATTTGCCATTGGGTACTGCTGAAGAAATAGGCAGGAGAGTTAGTTGTGCCTCTCTCACAAGACTTTTGGTTCCTTCCCCATTCACAGCTGGTCAGGAGATGTCCCTGCCTCTCATTCTTGTCCTTGGCCTCCGTGTCTTCCCTCTCTGCTTGCCCAAAGTTCCTGGTGGATTCTGCTGCCTTTAGCTGTGAGAGCAAACAACCAGTTTTAAATAATTTTTCAACTCACCCTTTCTGGCTGGTGTTTATTAACACAGCTTAGCTGTAGGATGTTCAGTAGTGTTTGGAGTTAGCAGGGTGTTTTGGTTCCATTCATCTCAATCCTTCTTTTTATCAGCATGCACTTTTTGATGGAGATAATGATGCCCTGAAAAGCTTCCAGTCCAAGCTAAAAGGAGACCAAACAAGAGAGAAGGGGGGGGTGGGTACAGGAATGGGATTGAGAACGGGGATCGGGATGGGAACGGGGATGGGGACAGGGATGGGGACAGGGATGGGAATAATGGGAACGAGAATGGGAATTAGAGGAATGGGAATGAGAACGGAGATCAGGATGGGAATGGGGATGGGGACAGGGATGGGGGGGTGGGTGTGGGCAGTGAGAGGAGGGAAGAGGAGAGAAAGGGAATGGCATGCTTGTTGGAAAAACTTACTCAGATGACTGATACTAGTGAGTTTTGCAGATTAATATAAATAAGTTTTAAGGCACTTTTATGTCAGTGTGTCAGAGACTGTTTAAGTTTCATTGAAGTTAATTTTGTGAAGGGTAATAAGTTGGGAGAAAGAAAGAGTGAATGCATGCCAGATGGGGTTTAAGAAGAGAAATCCAGGCATAGGCAGCATGAAAAGCATCCGGCATATGAGGGAAACACAAAGGGGATGGAGGGAGAGAGTGAATGGAGATGGGGGAGGGCCAGGCTGAGCAGATGGAGACAGCAAGAAGAGGAGGATGGGCTGGCAGGAAGGGGCTATCCTTGTAAAGAGACCCTGGAAAGTAAAAATAAGGAGTTTGACATTGACTGAGAGGTGGGGGAATGGAGAGCACATGGAATCCCCTTGGGAGCTGAATGCAGGTGAAGGTGCAGAGCTTGGCATCTGGACAAGTTTGGTGGCTCTGGAGGGGACTGGATCTCCTGGGGCCAGAGCCCACCTCAAACCCCTGGAGACCAAGGCCTTGATTCAGTGATAGCACAGTGAGAAAAGATTATGTTTTTTATAACTGCAGGGGACAGTATTTGTGTAAGACCTTTCTGGAGAGGCCTTCATTGTACTCAGCACTGCAGCCGTGATTCATGCACAGTCATAAAGATGTTAAAATGAAAAAAGGTACCAGCTCCTAGTAACTCACATGCAAGATCTGTCAAGGGGACAGCTCAGAAAGACAAGAAGGAAAAACTCCATGTACAAAGACTTGAAATATAAGGGCACAAAAATTACTTCAGTAACACACCTGCAGAAATGGAGGGAAGGCATGCCTAAGAGATTTCCAACATAAAAGAAATGGTGTAAGAACTTCTATCACCTGTTGCTGAGCAGTAACTCATGTTTCCTGGTAGTGGCAATGCCTGTCTGCCTACATGAAGAATCAGGAGTAGGCAGCGCAAATTTGTGTTGTCAGTTTTACCTCATCATTTATTAAGGGAGAGGAAAACGGACCAAACTTCTAGTAGTTGGGATAACTAGCTAAAACATTATGGTCCTCCTGATAGCAGAGAGCAGGATGAGACAGCAGGGTACCAGCAGGATTTACCATCTGAGAAACTGAGTGAGGAGGATTGACAGGAGAGGGGAATTCCTGTCCTGTGGGGTAGAGGGTGGGCTGCTAGAGGGAGACCTGATTTTGGAGCAGAGTGCTATCCCTAACCCAGGAGTACCCTCTCTGCCCTCTAAGTCTGTTTTCTTAGTTCATCTGCCCCTGAGAGAGGCTGCTCTACTGGGAGAGTAAGTAATTTTTTTCTTTAATTCTCATTTTAAAACAGATTCAATTTTTGGAACAGAGTAGAAAAAGATGCTATCTAGGTTTAGATGTATCAAGTTGTCCCAAAAATATCTCCCAGTGTGAATAGGAAGTGCAGGTTCTCAAACATGAAGATGGGGTCAAGAAAATATAATATTTCAAGAGATTTTGGGGATCTTTGTATGTCTACATGCATAAATCACCTTTAGTTTCATGTTTACACTTTTTTTGTTCCAGACAGCTTTAAATGTTTGGTTTTGTCAATTTTTTTCTTATTTGTTTGTTTTTGCAAACACATTGATTTAGGAAAAAAATCAAGGGGGAAATAATTAAACTTTTTAAAACATGGAATATTTTTCTCAGCTGAACTCAGCTGACCTCGGTGACCAAAACTGTGTGGTGGTGACACACATCTCCTTGTCCCTGAGCCATGTGTATATTGTTTGCAATCACCACATCAAGCAAACTGTTGTTTGGGGAATTACCTTTTCTATGAGTGTTGGCGTGATTCAGAGTGTGTTCAGTTTTGTGATTCATGGAGCTGCAAGGGAAAACTGATGACTGGGGTGGGGGAAGGAGTATGACAGTAAGGCAGAAAATCAGTGCCCAGAAGGCATTTGCGATAGGCATGTTTCAGAGTTTCTAACGATACCAGACAGAGACATTTGGCAACATCTACACTTATGCTGCATGCTTTAATCTTTACTTTCTGACAGTGTTTTAGTGTTTTACAAAAACACTATTGCTAACATATGAAAACTAGTATTTTTAGGTTACTTCCTACTCTTAGGTACTGTTTTATCACACAGAACAAGTTAAACCAACTGTTTCAGCCAGTTACCAGTTTGAGAAGGCACTCTGTTTGTTGGGCTTTGTTCTGAAGCCATTATTATGGAAAAGCTCTGGTTAAAACATGCATCCCCTTTTCCCTCAACAATTTTTTTCAAAGTTAGGGTGGAAGAGGCCATTGCAGATAAACCTGTCTGGTGGTCTTGCGCTGCTTTTAGAGAGTCCATTCTTAGAAAGTTAGGAAAAATCTTCAAGAAATCTCAGTGAAGTCAACTGTGGAACAAACTGTCATGGGAGAAGATTTTCTCCTAGTCTCATGCATTAAATTACCAGTCTAAATTCTGAAACTTAGGTGAACTTCTAATTTCAAGCTTAACCTTGTTAGGCAGATTTTTAAAATAGCAGTGATTCACACAGCATGGTTACACATTGCATATTCTAAATATTTTGAATCAGTTATACAGTTTTAGCATTTCTGGAGAAGAAGCAAAACTTTTTAGCTATTAACTACACTACACTGGGTCCTCAAGTTTCTGAAAACAACCAGGCACCATCAAAATGCACAAGTGCTTAGGTATACCTCAGCATTCAGTGTTAATTATTTAGTTAGTTTAGTGTGCATCGTAGTCATTTTTGCGAACGTAGTGTTCACACAGTCCTTAAACACACAAGAACAAAATGTTCCAAGGATTAAACATGGGCTTAAGTGACCTGTCAGCTGAGGATGCTCAGTCAATGCCTGTACCTGTAATATGCAAATCTCTAAAAAACCCACAATCAATAATATGTACTAATGGAGTAAAAAATACCATTTCATTGGGTTTTTATGGGAAATAGAATGCAAATAATTATGACAAAAGTAAAGAAATTCAGAAAGACTATTTTTCAAGTAAACAGAACATTGCCCAAACAGCAGGACATAATGGTTTTGAAGTTACCTGCAAAGTCAGAATGATTCCCACAGTAACTGTTGGTGAGTAGACTAATTGGCCAAGGAAGAATGAACTTCAAATAATTTCTCTAGTGTATTAAGTACAAGATGCTTTCATATAGCATCTGCTCCTTTTGTCCCACATGGTTTTCTTTTAAAACTATACTTATTATAAAGAACTGTAAGGAAATCCCTTTCATTATGCAGTTAATGGGCTTGAAAAATATAACTTATATCTAAATAGCCATTGGAGACTGTGTCTACATGTGGGGGCAATTTGATTTGATCTCATGCATGGAAAGCCCAATTGCAATTCTGCTTTCCCTGGCTTTCTGAGATGTTTGTTTTGTTTTGTTTTGTTTTCAAACAGGCTTGGAAGGCACATGCTGACGAATCAGCAAAATATGACAGCCTTGTTAGCTTTTTAAGTGATTTTTCATCTGGATTCATCTAATTGGAGTGGTGGGCTTGAAGTTATTTGCTGCTGTTCATTTTGTGCAATTCAAATACCTGCACGAGGATTCCTAGACTACCCCCACATCCTGTGCTCATAGAGAAATAGATCTACTCTTTGTCCCATATAACTATGGCAAATACTCACCTGCAGCATGCGGCTTAAATAACTTCTTGTGTTTTTTGCTCTTGGAAGGAAGAGACCCCAATCTTAGCCAGATCCTGTAAGCTGCAACTGGAGAGGCTTTGAAATGGGAAAAAATAGAAGAATCGTGAAGAGTGAATAAGGCAGTCAAGCAAGGGAAGGGCTGCAAGAAAAGGCCAAAAACATGTGGTCTGGCTCTTTTTGATTGCTATAGAAATAACCCAATCCATTGAAGTCCATGGCTTTATGCTGGCACAAAGGGGAAAAAAACAGGTGCAAGGTTTCAGGCAAAGCAAGGACACAATCTTTCATGTAGGTAAATGAGTGAATTATCATTGTTTGCCTTGGACTTCTCACCAGATGTTTTATGGTTTGGGAAGCAAGAACTTGAAGGGTCCATTAGATTAACATATTTCTGATTGCCTGAAACTGCTGCAGGGGTGTGGTAAGATTTAAAATAACTACTAGCTAAATGGCAAAAAACTTCCCCAGAGCTCCGAGATGACTCCACTTACTTTTCCATTACCTTTCACTAAATTTCCCTTCCTTCTGAATTTTAACATGCCATCTGATTAACACAGCTGTTTTTCCTTTTTCTTTTGTACTCTCATACATGAGAGTACATGTTTTCATACCTTCCTACATTTATTCTTGCATTTCCTTGAAATACTATAGAGAGTTAGGAATGTAGTGTACACTGATATCTCTTTTCTAAAATAGAAGTATCTTTGCTGAAACACAGGTATGCTGATTTTCATGGAAGAGTAGTAGTGTGAATTAACTTTTCATTGTTGTTATTCAAAACAAGACTGGTTTCAAAAAGTCTTTTGAAAAACTGAATCTGACATACAGTGTACACAGAAGTAGAAGCTGTAATAAATCCTGCTAGGGTCAGGCCATTTGTGTCCCAAAAAGGAGTACAGGCCAGTGCGACTGCAGCAGCTGCTGCTTGTATTGCTGCCTGAAACCCATCAATTGGAAAAATCTAAGAAAAACCTCAGAAGCACCTCAAATGTTGTGTCAGTCTTTGGCGCAGTTCATGCAGATCAAATATTTTCACTTGGCAGAGTAATGCAGTAATCTCATGAAAGCTGTTAATATTAACAGTGCACTAATCTCTAGGTGGGAATCTTCCTTCTACACTCGGGCCAGGCCAGATATCTAATTACAAAGAACAAGTTCTCAATTACAAGAAGGTAGGTTTAACTGGGGAGGTGGGGGCTTTTCTGCATCTCCCTATGAGCAGAAAGTAAACACGGGTTGGTGGGGATTGGGTGAGTTTTTTGTTATGGTTTGGATTTTTAATCAAATTACAGGTCAATTATTGTTGTTTGAAGTTTCTAAATGTCTTCTCAGATTAAATTAAGTCATTTACGTACATTGTAACTTAATTCTTGGTAAAGTGGCCTTGCACAGAAGACTGGCAGTTCATAGAAAAGCAGGGATGGTTTGATCTCAGCCATGAGTGTGGTTTTGAAAAATTACACTTCCATTGAGTACGAAGGCTATACATTTAGTGTCACGTATAGCAAAGGAAAACGGCCATGGGAAGAGGGACAACAAAGGAGAGCAGAAGTTTGTTTTCCTTAAAAAAGCAGACAGCAGGCACTAAAGACAAGACATGCACTGTGATCGTGATTTTGGTGGCCGAGACAGCAGGAGGCTTTTTAGGCAAGGCTGCAGTTGTGCTCTTCGGGTGGCTACCCTGCTGGAAGAACTTATCTGCTTGCCTTCATGGAAAGGGAGAGCAGGCAGTCAGGTGCCCTCCAGCAATCTGCAGCTTTGGGATCTGCTTACTTTTCCTCTGCCTGAAGCCAGCCCCATCCTGGACTTTGTCCTTCTACATGTGGTGGAGGAGAGAACAGACGGTGATGTTGCAGGCAAGGGAACAGAGGGGGGACCAGAATACGTCTGTGTCATTTTTTCAGTGGTCTTTTTATAACACTTCTTTAAAACTTCCTGCACAACTTCAGGGGGAAAAAATACTTTTGTGTTTCTTGCTTTGTAAGGCAGCATTAGTGAATAATGCTTCCCTGTTTTGCCGAGCTGCCAGGCAATGCCTTGAGTATCTGTGAAGTCTGCAGAAATGTACTGGGTGCTGCGGACCACCTGAGAACGAAGTGTTTATAGCTAAAGGAAAGACAAGTGCTAAGTTTGCATAAGGAAGGTTACAAATTGAATTTGGCAATAACTTGTTTGGGGACTGAACTGCTTTTATATTTTCTTTCCTACATGTAAGTAAGGGTGTGTTAGAGTTTATAGATTATAAAATTTGAGAGCCCATTTTCTGCACAGAGGGGAACTGGTGCAGACTTCAGTATGATTCAGAGAGCTCTGAAGTCTGTATGACTGGAAGCAGAATGAAACATAGCAGTTCAAAGTACAATATCATTCACCTAGGGACGAATATGAATGCTGTCTTTGAGCTCCTCAGCTGGAAACAATCAAAAGGAAAAAAAGTCCTCATGGCTGTGTTCATCACAAAATGACTTGGGCAGCAGTAACTCCTCCCACCCATCCAGCACTATGATCATGATGTATCAGGAAAAATGTCTCCAAAAGAACCAGAAAATGTTCAAGCTGTCTGTAAAACATTAGCCAGAGCTAATGTCTGTCTGCAACTGTAGCCACCTGCACTCAGGAAAAATGAATTCCAAGTGGAAGAGGCATAGTGAAGGCCTTGTAAGGTGAGACACCAGAAAACAGAACAGCTGTTATATGAAAGAACTAAAAGCTTGTGCCTTGATTAGTGTAGGAAAATGGTCTGAGAAAGATACTACTGTCTTTAAATACAAATGTCAAAAAAGTGGAAGATATATTTTAAAAAAATTTCCTGTCCCTGTTATTTCCTACTCCATTTAAAGGCTCCTGTGACTTTCTTTCCCCTTCATTTAAAGCCCTCCTCTATAGATAATTTACAGCTGCATTAATATTATCCTGTTATTTTAAAGCTCTATGGGGCTGAAATAGTCAAAATATTAACTCCCACCATTTTCTGGGTGAGAAAAATGGTATTCAATTTGTATTGTGATAAACCATGTACAGAGCACGTGCTGGTAAGCAAGAAAAGCCTTTGGCAGCAAAAAGTTTTGATTTTTCAATAAGATTAATCAGATTTTATTTAGTGAAGGCCCATTCAGCCAAACCACAACTTAGATTAGAGTAACCACTGGTGAAAACCTCACACAGAACTTTAGCTAAAAGAGAGGTTTGCAGTCTCACAAAGGAATCCTTCCTGCAGAAATAAACCCAGAGTTGTTCCTGCATTAATGGCTTGTTTTGTCTGGATGTCAACCTGTACTACAGAAAAAAAAAAAAAAAAAGGTGATGATAGGTAATTATATCCAAGTGTGTGTGAGCCATATCAGATGTAGAGATGGTCTGACTGACTTCGGTGTTGGGACTGCTGTGTTATTTACTTTTTCTGCTCTGGGAAAATGGGAGCTTGCCAGAAGCTTTCTCAGTGTATGGATTCTGAGTTATGGGTTTTGGTGGGAAGGACATTGTTTCTTTACTTTGAAAATAGTTATACCCAAGGTTCAGCATTTACATCTCTGCAGATTGTATCCAGCAAAAGAGATCTGAGCTGAGGATGCTGTAGAGATCAAGTGGGTTACACTGTGCTTTCCCTTCTGATTTTGTCCTAAAGGTGCAGGACATTAACAGAAAAAAAGGGAAAAAAGATAGGTTCAAATTAACTTTTTTTCAAAATTTTGTAGATACTCAGGTCTGTTCTTTCCAAATATGGCAGCAGTATACAGTTCCATTTTATTTTCTAAATAATAAAGCAAGCAATATATTTTAAAATCCTTGCCCTGCCTGGCTAGCAAGAATAAGAACTCCTGTCAGTTTTACCTATGGAATCCAGTTTTACTTTCTTTCTAAGGAGAACACATAAAGAAATTATTTGTGCCTATTTTATTTCTGGCCTGCTGGTCTTGTTTTATCATAGGAGTAGGATGTGTCCTATTTGTTCTGCTTGAACTCTGTGGCCTGTACTCAAGTATCCCACTTATTCATTCAAAGGACCTATATCAAGCAGGAGAGAAGAAAAACTCCCTGTTTCTGTGGCCAAGTTGATAAGATAATGCTGCTTCATTTCTGCCATCCTAAAGCCTCCTCCATAGGCAGCCCCAGGCTTCTGGTAGAGAACAAGCAGTCTCTGTCCTTCCCCTTCTACTTCAACAGCTAACCTTTATTTAAACCCAAGGCTTAGGAAGAATCTCCCTCCCCTTTTGAGGACCAGAGCTTTTTGTGGGACCTGCACAGCAGAAGGGCAGGAAGATGTACTTCTGTTGGAGAAAGACTTTGGAAGTAGTAAAGGGAAAACAGGCGAAGAGCTTGTTGGAGCTGAGAGAACAGAGATGCTGCCAGCTGAGATGTAGATGTGGCAGCATGGGGAGAAACAGTAAACTGGAGAGAAGAATGGATCATGCATGAGGGAGAGAAAGCTGTGGGAATAACAGGAGCTGCTAGATGATGGCAAAGGAGGTAATGAGAAATAAGTAAACAAAGCTATAAAAGCCTGTGAATAAAAGTATATGACAATTCTCTTATTTCTAGAGAAGAATTGTACTGAATCATATAAGCTGGTCTGCAATGGTCTAGGGTTGTGTATACAAGAGTATTTGTTCTGGGATGATGGCAGTAATAGCCCAGCCTTCTATGTGGTGGGTTTCACATGCCCATGTTAAAATATTGTGTAAAGAAAATCTATACTGTTAAGTTGATTCTGTAGCTAGAGAAATACTGTCTATGTGAAAAAGACAAAGAGAGGGAGAAGGAAAAAGATAAAAAAATGGGAGAAGTGGGAAGAGCAGGCAAGAAAAATATATCAAGTGTGTCCTATGGTGGAATATATGTCCTAGGATGGAATATAAAGAGAGCAGATGCATGTTTGTAGTGTGTGCATGTATGTTGCTGTAAAGAAATAAGTTGGTTTGAATTTCTTGGTCCCTGAGGTTAGGATGGGATGGAGAAAAGTTGCTTAGATAAAAAACATTTCTCAATTTTATTAACTCAGTTGTGTTGAATAAATGCATGTTACAGCAGTCTGAGAGCCCATGTGAGACAGCTATGTTTGTACAACAAACTTGAAGAGTTCAAGCTTCCATTTTCAAAGTCAAGCTTTTTAGTTTTCAGGACTGCAAAGGTGTGTTTCTATATAGAAACAGGTCATGGTTTTGAAACCAAACTTTCTAGGAAACACATTAAATAATTTGTGGTTACTAGAGGTATGCACTTCTGTGCACTTTTCTGTCTCATCAAGGTGTTAACCCTGGATGCTAATGACTGCATTTCACTGTCAACAGCCACAGTTTCAGATCTGACTTTTTTTAACAGAAGGGCAGAGTAAAAGTCCTGTTCCTCATAGAGGGTAGCTTGGTAGTCAGTACAACTGAAGGAAGGAGAAATTGAAATTAAAAGGGTGAAGCATTCTAAAAAAGCACTTATTTCCCTTGAGCAATTATTAGACATCACAACAAGGTGCTTGCATTCAAGATGAAATTGTTTTGTTTGTAGGTAATTCTACAGGTTGGACTCAGTGTCTGGTTGTGGTTTTTTTGTTTGTTTGGTTGGTTTTTTTTTTGTTTTGTTTTGTTTTGTTTTTGGTGGGGTTTTTTTTTTGGTTTTTTTTTTTTTTTGGTTTTTTTTGGTTTTTTTTTTCACCTGCTCTTAATATCAAAGAGGAACCAGCTGTAGGTTTAGACTAGAACAAAATTATACACTTAAACTCAGAGCTGAGATTGCTAATTGCATCAAAGAATTTGCCAGTAGGACTTTTTCATGAACTGTTCAAACCACATTGGGGAAAAGTCTGCTTCTTTTTACTGGTTGCAAAATTTGGGCAAATGAAGAAAGAGGTTGCAAGAGAGAGTTACAAGGAAAAGCTGGCATCCCTGTTGTGACAATAGCAGTGTATACTCTGTGCTATGTGCTAGCGAGATGCACACACAACTCACGGTGAATGAGTACAATATAAGTCAGTATTAACCTTTCCTTTTGGATTTTTGTTAAATCTATTCTTTAGTTCATGTAAAGATTAGAATCTTTATGTTCCAGTTAAGTACAGGATAGAAATAACTTATTTTTCAGTAGCAGATAGCAAATTGTAACAAATTTCTATCATAAATTAACTCTAGATTTCATTATGAAAACAGAAAGGTAGAACTACAAAAATCCTGATAACGCTGTTTATTTTTCTTGCAATAAAAATGGCTCTTCCAGCAGTACTAGGTAGCAGCAATGCTGTTGCCTGCCATGCTAACTATTACATCCTTTGCTGTTTGTGTTTCATTACTGCTTCAGAGGCCCTCGTCCCAGGCCATGATCCTGTTCTTCTGGACAGGATTCAAAAGATGTTTTTTGCATCAAAAAACTTGCAGTGTTTATGCTGCTTTGGGTTTATAATAAAGCATCTCCATAAAGAAAGCTGCTACTGAAGTTTTAACTTCTTTAAAGGACAGTTTTTCTGAAGAAGTATCCCCTACTTTAATAACTTAACAGTAACTTAAATGCAAGCAGCCTTTTTGCTCTCTGAAAACCCTGTAAATAAAACCAATAAATATCTGTTCTTTGTTCTGCACAGGAAAGCACAAAATGCTAGATGGCTTCATAAGGCATTGTTTGGCTTCTCTCATAGTCTTTTATAGAAAACAAATCTGAGTACAATTATTGTAAATGTTTCCCTCTGTATATTGACTCTAGCTTTTTTTTCCATTTTAATCTTATTTTTTTATTTCAATGTAACATTTAGTAATGTGTCTACCAGAAAATTTTGTGATTAAAAATGTCCTACCTTTGCAGGTGAAGTATCACCTTTCCATAAAGAATTGTAGCTTTTCCCTAGAAAATAATGCTGAAAACTTCTCATAGTTTCGTGTGTTTTTAAGAGGAAGCAAAAAAATTGGCAGAAAATGGTCTTCACAGCTTTATTAATGTACCCACTATCATACATCACACAGCATAACACTTCTAGACAAACTTTTATCATATACAGTTCTAGCCACAGAACCTTTCAGCTGTGTTGAAAGCTGAGCAGAAAGTGAAATGACATAGCAGAGCTGAACAAAATACTGAAAGTAAACTAGATGTTTATCTACATTTTTTATTATTATTTTTCTGGATGTCAGTTATCTCTGAACAGACCTGGACTTCTTAAAAAAATAGGGGTTTTTTATTTTCTGAAAGAATTGTCATTCATTTTCTATCTCACAGCATTTCTTCTGCACCTTGACTAAGTAATTCCCCAGAATACTTTCAAGATGGCTGCTACCATGTTTGCCTATTGCCAACACTTGCAGTTAATATTCGTGTGGAAAACAGGTGGCTTGGGTGAGTGTTTGTGGGAATCAAAGAAAGTGACTGATACATACCCTTTAAATGAACTTAATTCTTGCATGAGTATGGTGTTTGAGAGTTGTCCTTTGTAAGAACAAACTCTTACGAAGTAAGAGATTCTATAAATTACTCTTAAAATTTTAGGAAACAATGTCTTTTCTGGAGGTTTCTAATTCATTATAGCCATTCAGTATCTGGATGGCAATTACTGTATTCCATAAGATCATTTAGCAGAAAATCCCTGGGGGAAGAAAAAAAGAAAGCACAAAAGAATTATTTTTATCAACTTGCTCAGGACTTTTCTATAAATATTTTTACTTGTATTTACTCACCCTCAGAGCTTGGGTTTAACTGCATTTATCCTTTTGTTGCCCCTGCCCCACTTTTCCAGTAGGTTGCCTTCTCTTTATTTCATTGTGGATGTTTCTGTCTCACCCACATTCAGGTATTTGGTTCTGTCAGCTCCTCTACTGCTGTCATTGTACATTTTTATAAACTCCCTTTCCCCATTCTGTCCTATTTCTTTTTTTTTTTTTTTTTTTTTTTTTTTTTTTTTTTTTTTTCCCAAGGAATTGGTCATACGTGGTAGAATGGACTCAGGATATAAAGATAAGAGGATTTACCAGACAAAAGAGTGGGACCAGATAAAAGATGAGTCACTGTCATTCTTAAAATGGAGCTGACAGAACTGGGAAAGAACAGGTTTTCAGTTTAAGCTGTATTTAATACCAAAAAAACCTTTGTTATAACTATGTTTTTTCCCGACAATGTTTTTCTTCAAGTATGTTGATTAATATTGCCAAATTATTGCCATACAGTCTTATTAGCTGCTTTCAAACCAGGCCTGTGCTTGTAAGTACAGTGCACCTGACGGCTTCAGTGGCCTCCTGATGGCTGTGACTTCTGAATTCCAATGAAATCACATTTATCCATATAAATACAACTGAAATCCTTTGTTCATGGTTGCACTGACACAGGGCATTTGTACCTAAACCCTTGCACCTGGCACAAGGGAATGCACTGAAGTATTTTAACATGCATTTTGTTGTGTTTCTACATTTTTAAAATACTTTTTTCTTTGGGGGAGAGGATGTATGGGGGATGACGTAGCAAATCTCACTGTTTCATATTGGAGTGGGTGAGACTTTTCTGGTAAATGATGTGAGTATATGGTTAGTACTACAGTGGAATCAGTGACATCACTGCTCTGTGGCAATGGAAATGTTGATGCTGACTGAGCAATGAAAACCCAGACTGACATTGATGAGCAAATGTGATTCACCACTAATTTATCCCCAGGTATTGAGATGGCCATGAGATAACTTGTGTGCAAGTCTGTATAATTTACAAATATAAATGTAGAGAGCTTGAAAAATAATTTTCACTCTCATCTAACTTTTTTTCTGTGATTGCTTTTGCTTGCCCAGTCAAGAAGCAGGTGATCAATCAGGTATGAATTGCCAATGGCTAATGAATATTAATCAGATTAATAGCTTGTAAATAACCCTTAACTTGAAAGCTGCTTTTCTAGAATATCTGATGATTTTTTACAAATCAAAATGTATTTTGCTTGTTTTGTGAACATACAGATACGTATTTATACATGCACAATTGATATGCCTTGTATGAATACACAGATATCCAGCCTGAGACAGTGATATTTGAACAACTGCAGTTTGGATGAGCAGCAATTGAGGAATTTAGCATAGATTAGCATAGTTAAACAAGATTTCTACAATTATAAATTGACGATATAAAGTGTCAGTAATTTACTCTTTTAATTAACAGAACAATTTGGGACTAATCTGTCTAAAGGACATGCTTTAATTTTCGGGTGACTGGCTCTTGCTTTTTGTCAGTCGTTTCAATCCGATTAGCTCTTTCAGTTTAAACAGTTTAGTATAAGAGTTTTTCTAATAAGAAATTGTTAATTGCTAAACAAACAGGCTGCAATAACAAAACACAATTCACTGAAATTTTGTTTACATTAGCAAAACTTTCTCTTGGAGAATTTAAATATTCACTGAATCTCTAGTCCTTGTGCAGCAGTTTTCAGGGAAAAGCCCTCTATGTAATGGTTGGACTTAAGGAAATAAAAGAATCTCACACAAATAGGCATATGAAATAGAAGTTATTAAACTATTTTGGTAAAGGTAAATGTCTTAAGAGAAAGTGGATCACAAAACAGATTCAGATTTCTGCATTTTAGTTCATGTTTTTTAAGTTTTAAGAACCAAGCAGATGGAAACAGTTTAGTAAAACCTGAGTTTTCTTGTTTTGTTTAATTATAGTCTTTAATCTATTTTTGCATTCTAAACCTTTTTCCAGCTCTGTGGATTGTTTCTCACTGTTACTGAACAGCTGAGCTGGCTGGAAAGGCACTTTGAGATCGTTGCTATTTTCAGAAGAGTATCTTTTTCAGCGTTACAAGTTGATACATAAAGACTATAGCTGTAACATGAGTTGGTGGGATTTCTAGCATTGAAAGAAGTCCTGAAATTATAATTATAAAACACTTGAACGATTTAAAATAAAAGCCAACAGCGTTGGTTTACACTGTTTTGGAAGCAGGAATCGAAATTCGAAAGAGCGAGACTAATTTTGAACGGAAATAGGAAGACTGCGGTAGTTCGATGAGGATTCCCACCGACATCTGGACCTAGCACCTAGAGCGGCGGCGGACGGCGTGGAGGTCTGATCTCCGGGAAGGTAGAGGAGCAAAACAGAATCTCTCGCTTTTCGGGTGCCCTGCTGGCAGCGGCAACACAAACATCTTTTCCGCCAATATCTGCAACGGTTGCGGCGGTGCCCACTCCATCTCCCCTACGGGGCAGCGCCCGCCCTGGCTGCGCGGGGACCCCGCCGCACCACAACAAAATCTGTTGCCAGTGGCACTGCGGCGGCCCCGCCTGGGTTGGCACCAGCGCGGCGGCCGCTCCTCCTCCCCCTGGCCGGGGGTAGCGCCGAGGGGATGCGTCGTCCACCTAGGGAGAGCGGTTCCCTCCGCCAGGTAGCTGCGGGGTAGGAACCCCGGGCGCGTTGTCCTGCCGCGGCGGGGTGGCACTGCGCCGGGCACCAGTCCCTCGCAGCCGGGTCCCAGAGGTGCCCCCGCGCTGGCGGTCGACACCTCGGGTACCCCGAGGGAGCTCCTGCCTGGCGCTCGGGAAGCCCACGCTGAGCCCCCTCGTCCCCTCCGTGTGTTTTCTAGCACGGAGCCGGGGACGCCCCGCAGCTCGACAGCTGCCGCCGGGAGAGGGGAGGCGACAGCCGGGCATCGCAGCCCCCGCCCAGGTGAACGCCGCTGCTTCGGGGTGAGGGCACGGGCGCCAAGCAAGGGCTGCTCCGGATGGCCGGATGATGAACGATGATGGCCTTTTCCCGGCGCTGACAGTGCTGGGGGCACGGCTGTCCCGGGTGGGGGGAGCTCGGCGGCAGGGTGCCCGAAGCCCTGGGGCTCCGGTCGTGCCGACGGGCGGCGCGGGGCTTCGGCGCTACGACGGCTGCGGTCCCGCTCGGCCCGGCCGGACGGGAACGCTCGGCAGGGCTGAGGGGAGCCCCATAGCAAATTGGGGATGCTGTCCACACTTTCCTCCTTCTGGAAATGGATCCCGGTGGGCTCGGCCCTCCCTTCCCGCCTCTCGGCAGCTGACGAGCAGGGTAGAGAGAATTTAGGGCGAAAACGAGATACAAGGGCGGGGGCTTTGAGCGCGGTCGTCGGCCCCTCTCCAATCCGACCCCGCCTTTGGGCTTCCCTTGGACGGGCGTTCGGCCGGCGGCTGCCCCGCTGAGGGCCGCCGCAGCGCGGACCGGCGAGGCACCGGGACGGGCGGGCTGCGGCCAGGATGGCGGGGTGAGGCGGCGGGGAAGGGCCCCGAATGCCCAGGGACCCCAGCGCGGGGTCGAGGTGGCGGCTGGCCAGCGCGACGGGCTCCACTGGCTCACCGCGAGCGACGGTGCCTGTGCTTGCGGAACAAGGCCCGTGGCAGCCCCGGGTCCACACTGCACCTGAGAGCAGGATCTGAGGCAGCCTCCGGGGAGCCGGAGGGTTGGGGTTGGGGGGTGGGTGGCTGTCCGTATGCCAAGTGGTGGGAAGAGCAGGGGGGAGCCAAAGCAAACACATGTGATGCTGCACATCTTCGCGTGGAAATGGTGTTGGATGCCCCACAGAAACGGAGGGGCAGATCTCTGATATCTCCAGCCCAGGAATAGCAGGGCATCCGCCTTTTGATCTCAGCAGCTGGAAATGTATGTTTAAAATAATGACACCGCATAGGGAGAATCTTTTCCTCGTGTTTCCCCGCTTTGCCTTTAGGTAAC
Source organism: Onychostruthus taczanowskii (assembly GCF_017590055.1). Taxonomy (NCBI): domain Eukaryota; kingdom Metazoa; phylum Chordata; class Aves; order Passeriformes; family Passeridae; genus Onychostruthus; species Onychostruthus taczanowskii. The sequence continues at coordinate 365,354 of NW_024498585.1, read as the reverse complement.
CGCTGTGCTGTAGCTCCCTGTGCGCGCTTAGCAGTGAGAGGAAGAGAGGGAGAAAGGAGGGAGGGAGCTTGGGAAGCGCTGACTCCGCCAGTGGGCGTTTTCTGGCGGCCGGGGCTGGTGTGGAAGCGGCACTGCAGTGACTGTATCTGCCTTTTTGCAGGCGAGCGCACACATACAGGGCAATATTTGCCTCGCTCAAAGAAAACACAGATTGTTTCCGTTTTCTTGCTTTGAATGCGAGGTGGGAGCATGGGGGAAAGCGGACTTTAAAGGGGATTGAAACCTCTTGGCGGTCAGTCGCGCCCGGTCCCCTCTGGCCTAAAGGGGGAACGGAAATGTGAGGAATTTATGAGGGCGGAGAGCCGGGGTGCGGAGGAAATACTGCCCAAGAGTTGCCGGAGGGAACGCAGGGCTGATCCGCTGTTGCCCGTTGTTTGGCTCCGTCCTTTTTCGGCTTCCTCTTTCGCTTTACTCCCGTATATCTGCTAGACATCCTGCCTTAAACTACCGCGAAAGGGAGGGAAGAGCGGAAGCATGTCCAACTCGGAGAAGCGGATCTTATCCCGCCCCTTGGCCCCCCTAGCTGCAGCACCCGGGGAAAAGCCCGGCTCGGGCAGCCGCCCGCTCCACTCCCATGGCCAGAGCGGTGGAGGTGGAGGCAGCGGCGGGTCTCCTCCTCCTCCCCCCGCTCCTGGAGACGACTCGGCTGCCTGCAGCTCCCTCTCTCTCCTCCTAACAACCACCAACAGCAGCAGGAGCCGCGCTACAGGCACAGCCTCCTCCGCCAGCATCGTCTCTAGAGCGGCGGCGGCTCCTTTCCTCGTTCCAATCCCCTCCTTCTCCTACGCTTCTCCATCTTCTTTTTATTCCTTGCCGCCGCCTCCTCGTTTCCCCTCCTCATTTTCCTTTAACCTCACAAGTCTCCAAGGGAGGGAAGGAGGAGGAGAGGCAGCGAGAACGGCAGGAGGAGGAGGAGGAGGTGGTGGAGGAGGAGGAAGAGATGTTGGAGGAGCAGCAGCAGCAGCTCACTTGATCGCCCATCCAGGAGGCAGCGGCAGGAGGAGACTCTTCTATTCTTCCTCCGTCCAGGGCTTGCTGCTCCGTTCCGCAGCCGGCGGCCCCCGACAGCACCACTCCCGGCTCCTCCTCTCCCCAGCCGCCTCTCGGCCGTGGTCCTGCAATTCCCTCGGTGCTGCAGCAGCAGCAGCCCGCGGCGACGGGATCCGAGGAGGCGACGGCCCCGGCGGGAGCAGGACTCCTAGGCGGCGGCAGCTGCAGAGAGGCGCCTTCTTCTCCTTCTCGTCTCCCCTGCTCCTAGGGCCAGACATGGAAGATGGATCTAATTCTGCAAGCTGCTTTAGGAGGTTTACGGACTGTTTCTTGAATACAAGTAGGTACCGGAGCTCTGTGCCTAGCGGCGTGTCGCGCGTGTCTTGCGGCAAGGCGAAGGGCTGTGTCCGAGGCTGGGTGCATGCTTTGTGGAAAGGGCATTTCTTTGTGAGTAGGGGGGAGGCGAGGACACAAAGGGGCCGTACACGTGGGGCGTGCGTGGACGCATGGAGGAGCGACCGGGTGTGTATTGAGGATGTACGGACAAAGGGGATGCTGGATGTAATTGAGCGCTCTTTGTGGGAGCTGGCTGTTAATGCTTCTAGGATTTCGACATTATTCCGGTATCAGACAACTCTACGTGTATGTATGTCAGCCTTTCGCCTGGTACATGCTTAATTTGCTCAGGAATGACACGTAGAGGAATGGAGACTGTCCCCCCTACTTACTTGAACAGGCAATAAGGAAGCATTATGGTATCGGCAATTGACAGAAAAACGGCAGGGGAGGACCGAAAAGGGTGAAATGGATCGCTTCTTTCTGCATCCCCCGTCAGATCTGCCACGCGCGTTCACATTCCATATTTCTGATTCGGCTTTGGTAGCGGGTGCCGCCTTCCCTTGGCCGTGGCTCGTTGTAAGGCGGGCCAGGAGCCCGAGAGGAAACATGTGCTCCTTGCTACGAGCGGCTGGCTCTGGAACGGGGGTAGTGAACGGCTGGTGGGGAGTGCGAAATAAAGGGGGGATTAAGGCGTTCCACAAAGGGCTCCCTCAGCCAGCCGTTCCCAAAGCCTCGCCGGCTCCCACCGAGCCCGAACGCGGGGGAAGGGCGCGGGGCCGCGGTCGCCCCGTGCCGGCAGGCGGGAGTAGGGCCGGAGCTCGGCCTCCTCTCGGTGCGGGGCTCGGCGAGTGCCCTCCCTGTGCTGGTCGGGGGAGCCCGGCGGGAGCAGCCCAAGCCCTGCGGCGGGTTGTGGGATCGGGGAGGAGGCTTCGTATGGCACAAACTCCCCGTTCGCAGGGACGTGCGGCTCTGTTGCGCTTCCCCGGCACGCCGCGCCCCGCCGGCTGCGCGCCCCGGGGTTGGGATGGCCCCGGAACGGCCGGGACTTCGGGACGAAACCTCCCGGGGTCTGCCTGACCCGTCCCCCTGCCAGCCCTCAGTTCCAGCACCCCGCCGGGAAATGCGCTGGGCTTCGGTGTGGTCACGGGACTAAAGAATTTACAAGCGGAGCAGGTATCAGGAGCATGTATATACATATATTTATATAAATAAAAATATATAAATAATAATAATAATAATTATATATATATATATATATATATATATATATATATATATATATATATATATATATATATATATATATATATATATATATATATATATATAATAAAGGGTTTTTTTGTTTGTTTGTGGTTTTTTTTGTTTTTTTTTTGCTTGTCTAGTATTGTGATGCTTAGGATGACTTCTATCTGCTGTGGCTATATTTTCTTCTTGTGACAGCTCCTTAGTTTGTGGATCTATGCCTTAAGGTGTCCCTAGACTTGAATTGTAGTCTTTTAGTATACTTTTTTATAGATGGCTTTTTGGATACAGATGAACCGTGTATGGTTCATTGGGGAGATGTGAGAAGAACTACAGAGATGTCCACTGAAACCTCATTATCTGTTTTATTACTTACAGCTGTCTTAAGTACAAGAGCCTGCAAGTGTGGTAGTACTTGTGTTCCAGAGTAGTGGTGAATAAAGATGATTATTATATTTGCTGCACTATGTTTTTTCAACTTTATTCAATAGCTGATTATAGCACAGAGCCACGTACTTGTTTAGCCTTGAGACCGAAGGGAATCCTAAACTCTTCCAGTTTTAATTTTCTTTGTGTTTGAGAGGGGTAGAATGCTGACATGCATGTGGTACAATGCTGATGTTTTAGAATAAGTGGTCTTGAAAGCAATGAACTGAAAAAGGGAATGTGTATCATGTAGGGCAATTCACTCCTATGCTAGACGAGGAAAAAGATGATGTGGAAAACATCAGCTTTGTTCTAAACAGCTTTAAAAGCAGCAGTGAATTCAACTTATGCTACTTTATGAACTCTTGAACACAAGAAATTTGGTTGTCTTTCACTGACTGTGACCTCTGACTGAAGATTTTCCGGCAGGAAAGGAGCAGAACTTTTCTTTCCCCTGTGAGTTTACTGACGTCTAAGAAGACATGCAGCCTCTCTCTGTGGATACACTTTTCCATACTCCACAGCTCGTGCTCATGAAACTTTCAAGAACTTAAAAGTCTGATATGCACTGCTCCTCTTTTGAATGGGATTGAAACTGACCAGTGGGCTCAGCAGGTATTAGTGAGGTCAGATAGACTGACAGACAGACATTCACATGTGGTGCATGTGTACATATTTGTACCCTTCCCTCCCTCCCCGAGTGATTGCATAAATATGATTTCCTTAGGAAACAAGGCTGAAAAAAGGAGTGGAGGGAAGTCAAACAAGACACTATTCAGTTCCAGTGCAGCTACTGCAAAGAGCACTTGTCCAGCTGTTTGGAGTGGTGTCCACAGTCCTGGTTACAGTGCAGCTGGAAGGCTATCATTGTTATGAAGAGGATGAGATCATGTAAAATAATGAAAATAATGTGCTGTGTCTCATAACTTTTGTTTCCTGAATTGTATTTTAAGTTCTAAATTATATCTATGTGCATATGTATGCTCTTTGACTTTAAAGACAAAGAAAAGAGCCTAAATATTTTTGCAGAGAACCTGAGGAGAGCTGTAGGGAAGAGGACTGAGAGGAGTCCTCCTGGAGAGAAAATTTAAAAGTGGCATAACAGAATCATCAAGAGTGGAAAACAGTGAAGTTGCTAGAGGTGTAGTCCTTCTTTCATCTCAGCTCTTCTGACTTGCATGCTCTTCAGTCAGGATTTTGTTAAAAGGTTATTATTATGAAAATTTTAGGTTCTGCAATACTCACTTTGTGCCATATCTGGCTATTTATCTTATTAAAATTCCTAATGAAAGACTGGACTGCAGAAGCTTTTATGAACTTTGTGTGATGTATATTTTTTTTCCTAACTGTTTAAAGTCTTGGTGCATTACGCAGTGTTTTAAGAAACTTTTAGTATTGAACATCTTGGATCAATACTCCAGTGGAGTTCTGTCATATTTAGAATACTGCAAGTTGCCAGGTATTCCAGTATTTCAGGTTTCTGGGAAATGTCTTGCCTTTAGGAGAGCATCCCGTCTTCCTTCCACATTCCAGATCTTCTCTTATGATGCAGGTGTATCATGTGTCATCTGTGTCCCATGAGTCTACTGGCAGGTATGAGTTCTTTCCACTAGGTGGGCTTTCTGCTTGTCAGAGAATTATCAGTGTGTTTTTATTGTATACAGTTACCTTTTTTATGGCTGTTTTAGTCCATACTTCACATGCCACATGCTAAGACTTTCTGATTAAGCAGCACTCTTAAGAAAGAATACATGTAAGATATGTTGTTCAGGAAGAAAATAGCAATTGAAATTTAAATAAGTCAAAAGTATTCCTGTTACTTGATCTAATGGAAAAGTTAATCTTGTCTTGACTCTGTTTTTCCTGGTCTGTGTATTAATTTTTTTGCAGTCAGGGTGTTCTAAGTTAAATTCTGATCTTCAGCAATGAATCCCTTGTGTGAAGGAAAACAGGATTTGGTTTTCCAATTAAATCATGCTTAAAATTTAGAATATGTAAGAAATGAATTACATGTGGTTTTCACCCCATGGGTTCTGACTCCAGGTTAATTGAAAGCAAAACTATCACTAAAGTAGGCTATAGTTATGATGAGTGATGTCACTCAACAGCTCCTATCACAACTGGTGTTTCACATTTTGCATTAATGTACAGAAACATGATGTATCCTGGTCTGCAGCACTGCCACTCTACTTAGTGGAATGACGTAAAAATACATAGGGCAAACAGCAAGGAATGCCATGGAAAGGTAATGAAAACCTTGCAAGCACGAGCAGTGGAGAAAGGCTTGCTTTTCCAAATCAGGTATTTTTACAAATGGTTGTCTGTAAAACATGCAGTTTGAATTTGGAATGTCTAATGTTCTGTCCCTTAGACTCCTCAGCTCTGCTGCTTGTGCCTGATGGTTTGGGAGTACCTAGTGCTCATAAGTCTTGAGAGAGGAGGTAATGCCTTCCCTGTTAACTCAGTAACCTTGCTTTTCCTGTGAGATGAACTGTGGAAGGTGTGATTATGCACAGTGGGATAGTTTAGATGAGTTGGGAGATGGTTTATTTTTGCCACTTGTGTGAGGAGGATGGTAGCTTATTCTGACACAAGGCTGGCAGCTTCATTCACCCCATTTGTGTCCTTTTTGGTTTTGCTCATGTTTAAGCCACCCTCATCAGCTGGACATGGTGAAAACCTGAAGTGTGAAGATGTGTTTTTATTCAACATGTTGTGACTTAGTGACTTGATTTTGAAAACAGTTGTGTGAGTTTTTACTTGCACTAATGATTTAGGGCATATACCTGGCTGTCTTGCTCTTATGTCGTCTGTCATACAGATCAGTACAACAGTAACTTCTGTTCAGTTTTAAGGTTCTGTGATATTTTCTAATACAAATAGATGACAACCAATGTTCTCTCAATATTATGGAATCGTGGACTTAGATTCAGAAAGTTAAGAATCAGAGTCTGTGGGTGACTGGATTTTGAAGTTGGATAAGGCTTTTGCAGCTTGTTGATTGATAGTAACCTTGCTTGTGTTTAAAATTCAGATTGAGTTTAATATGGGCTCATTTTTTTAATGCCACTTTAAAAAGTATTTGAGTTTCAAGTAGTTCTGTTTAACACCTGAGCATTTGATTTTTGCTTGTTTTAAAATATTACAATGTTTGCACTGTCAGCATATTATTGTATTCTAACTGAAAGCTAAATCATAAGTAAAATATATATATATATAAAGAAAAAAGGCTGTTTGAGGGTTTTTTAATTGTTTTTATACTCCCTCTGCTGGCTGTTTCAATTACAAGTACCTGTACTTGAACACTGTTACTAAATCTGCTTTTTCTTTTACTGTTTTATCAAATAAGTAGTAAAGTGTATTGATTTAAGTCTGTTTGGGTTTTTTTTTCCAAGTATAATTGCTAAATGAAGAAATGCGATTTGCAGGAATGGGAAGTCTGACACTTTTTAAAATGGAACATTTTTGTTATACCTCGTATTGATTTTAACTCCTGTCTTAAAAACAGTTGAATCTTTGGGTGTGTTGGTTCCATCTTCACTAGTAAGTTTCACAGAAAGAACAATTAATATATTGTTCCAAATTATTTGTTTATCTGTTTCATTTGTTGTAACAAATTTATTGTCCAGCTTTGAAGAACAGCTGTGATAAAACATAAATCATTATGCTATTTTTTTGTTAAATGAAAAAAAGATAAAATTCAGTTATGAGTTTGACTTCCTTTTACATAATTAGCTACAATGGCGAATTCAAAGTGTTCTGGAGATGTAAGGGATAATTTCTTAAGGTACTGATTTTGTTATAGTAGAGTAGAATAATGTTCATCTAAAATATTTATAGCACCCAAAAATTATAATTTACAGGAACCTCAGAGATTATATACAAGGGTTGCTTTATGTATTATGGAAATGAAGCCATTGAATTTCCTATGGGAGTCAGTTATGGCTAAAACAGTTCAATATTTCTTGTTGATATTTCTCCTAAAGTTCCAGGCTACTCGGTAGCGTGTCCTTGCTTGTGCTGGTGCTTGGCTTCCCCCGGTCGGAGTTTGAAGAGTGCCACCTACTGATTGACAGCTCCGAGAGTGCTGCTGCCTTTACTTTCTGGAGGCTCTCGCAGCTCAGCCTTGCTTGGCTTGGGGATGTGGCAAGTCAATTCAGGTGAACCTGACAACTGTGTGGAATCAAGTCTCAGGTTTGAGCTCTGCTGTTAAATAATGCTTTTTTTTTTTTTTTAACCTAATCTGTTTCAAGGTGAGGACACAGGATTTTCATCCTGGCAGGTGGGCTTCCCTTGCCATCTTTGTCCCCTTTTAAAAGCTTGTGAGAAAGTGTCATATTTCTGTGGTTTCTTCTTCACTTCTTGTCAAGCTGTCATAATTAGTGTGGGAGGAACCAGCCTGGCTGGTGTTTATTGAAGACTTTGGCTCCTGCAATACCAGACAATGTAATGATGTGTTGTACACTCTAATGAGGCCATTCAAAAGGCAGGTAACAGACTCACCACCATGACTTTGGTAACAGATGAACATTCCATAATGCTCATGATGTGTTTGTTTTTGCCGGAGAGAAGGACAGTTTGATTTAAAAGTTCTAAATTTTTACAGGAAAGTCATGCATTAATCTTTAGTTTAGTGCACTTTAAGAATGCTTTATTTCAACATTAATGTATGCTAATTACATCTTAAAAAAACAAACTTGGCAATAATATTAATTAGTTAAAAATATATATCATTTACATATATAAAAGAACTCCTTTGTTTCAAAATTCTTTTAATATACCTTTTCACAGTGATTTGTTGCTGCAGGAAGCTTTCTTAATTCCAGCTCCTAAGCATCTTGTCACAGGTGGCATTAAGAACAAAAAAATATTGGTTTTACAAATTTCATATTTTTTTGGAAAACACATTGATAGCAAGTTTTAGTCTGAGTGAGGTTCTTAACAATAAAATGTCACATCATTAAGAGATGCCAAATCTTGTGATTCGGAAGGACTACAGCTGTGGTCAGTATATCACCTGAAGACTTTCTTAAGTAGTTCTGGCTCAAGAATACTAAAAGAGAAGGCTTTTGAATATTATTCACTGCCTTCAGAAAATCCATAGTAATGTTATTGATATCTAATGAAAATAATAACAAAAAACCTCACTGTAGAAGCAGCAGTAGTCATCTTGCCTTCTTTGGTGCTGGGCCCCAAAGAAGAGATTGTCAGGGTCTGAGACCAGTTAATCCTCCTTCCATCTGAAAACTTTTAATGTTTTCATTAGCACTTATTGATCTGATTTCTTGTTCTGCATTATCAGCCCACTCCCATGCACTACAGCTGTATTTCTCTTAATAAAGTTTATTAAACTGATAATAATTTCAGCATTTTTCTTTCCTCTCTCCTTCCACTTGCATCAAAAAGAAATCCCCTAATGTCAAGCCACAAATACTTCCTAAATAAAAGGAAACTTTTGTGTCTGAATTTCTAATAACTTTGTTTTTAGAAGCCTCACATCTCTAATTCTTCTGACCCATACATACCCAAAATAGCAGATATTTGTAGCTGCTGACAAGTACTGCTATGCTTACCTTAGTAATATTGCTTGCTTTGCTTCACCCTGTGGGGAAATTTCCACACTGGCAGGAAAGAAGCCACTTTCATTGTCATGTATATTTAAGTAGCATTTTTGCAACATTGTGGTTCAGAGAATAAGATGTTTACTCTGAATTAAGGTGGCTAAATGTGCATCCTCTTTTTTTCTTTTGTAGTTTTCCTTGCTGCCTAGTTTTTATATCTCCATTGTGTTTCTTCTATAGGGTCTTATTTTATTTGCTTCCAAACTGGATAAAGCTACTTCCCTTTCTTCTAAAGTTCTTTGACTTAGTCTTAAGAAAAAAAAAAAAAAAGTGTCTCAGTATTTCACTAATAATTTTTTTCACCAATACATAGCAGCTGAGTTTATGATAACTCATTTTTTTTACTGACACTGGGTTTTTTGTGTTTATATTTTAGTTTTCTTTCATGCATATACAGATAACTTGGCAGCTTCTCTAGAGTGAATTATTTTTTGGAACATAGTTCTGTCAGTTGTCCTTTCTTTGCATGCCTGTCTTTTAGTTATATTGTAATTTCAGTTTTTTATTACTTTTGCCTTGTCCACCCATAAGCTTATTTTAGCTGATGTTTCCTTTTTGATTGCTGAGTTGTGCTGATTTTGTTTCTTCCTGCAGTGGTCTAGTGTTTTATACTGTCCTTTTTACAGTGTTTTTTTTTTCTCTCCCAAATAGTTCTGTTGTGTGAAGGCACTATAGCGGTATTATTTTTATTCTGGTATGGTTCACTTAAACTGTATTGTCTGGATTTCTTTTGGTGAGAAGAAATTTTGCATGGTAGTTTGAAAATTTTCATGATGTGTTCTGTATTTGCAGTGACTCGTATTTCCTAATCTACCACTGTCTGCCCAGCCCTAAGTGTGATGTCAGTAGAAATTTTTTCTTCCTTTTTTTTGAGCACACGTAGGACTGATGAAAGTTATTGTTTGATGTAACAGGAAACGGAACTCATCTGTTCTCAAAACAGCACTGCCTTAGCTAATATGCTCAGGTTTCATTGTGCCAGGCTTCCATGTCTCATTCTTGAGAGCAAATTGCTTGTGTGTGGATGTGTCCCAATGTTCCTGTTTCTTCAGACTTCAGTTTTCACCAGTATAGACTCCTGAGACAACTGCTTGTGGAAGTTGCTTTTTTCATGGATCTTAAGTGTTTAATGTAGTTTTGTGGCTTTCAGCTCATGATAATGAATGCAAGAAGGTCTTTGGGTTAGAGGTGCCATTTTGAGAAGTGCTTTGAGACATCAGAGAGAATGGCTGGCCTGCAATCTCCAATGTTTATAGAAGAGTACAATTTCTGGCTTAGCTCTTGTGATGATATAGAGAATAGGATCATTTGGCATGTTGCAGGAACTTTCATAGACTTTTTGCGGGTAGGAATGTGCTTGTAGATTGTGTGTATCTTTCAGACCTTTTTTGGACTTTTGTTGGAACTATATGCAATGCTTGTGCTTTTTGAACTAAGCACAGCGGATGTGGGCTCAAGCTTTAGTCCTGTCTGTTCTGCTTAATTTTTAGTGAGCTCCTTGATCCAGTTTAGACTGATGCCTAATTGCATGTGTGTTGGGAGTAAGCAGATGCAGACTGTTCCCAAAAAGCACTGGGAATTATACTTCGATCTTCCCACCTTATGAAAGGATAAGATTTTAGCTTTGCAGACAGAAGCTGTGTCATGCCCCTGTACTTTGTGGTTAAAGATCAGCCTCTGGGCTGTTTTAATTACTTGTTTAGGGACACAGTTCTACGGGGTAGCAGAGGAACCAAACAGTCTAAACTGTGGCAGTGGACAGACCTCATTTCTACACACCAAGTTCTCTTAGGGAATGAACCACAGGTTCTACAAAGTCCTGAATGAAAGATGCATGCAGTGAATAAGGGACCATATTGGAGGACATGGCTTGCTGCCTAAGTCAGCACAATTATTTATATTTTCTGCCTTTGTTTCCTGGACTTGCTGCTTTGAAAGGATCTTTGGAAGATGTGACTAAAATGTGTAAATGAGTGTTCATAGCAGAACAAGAAGACACAAATTTGGTCAGTTGACAAGGATGAATGAAGTGTGTGTGGTGATATTATGTATCTGAAGTTAATGATGATGGTGGAGACTTGTCCATCTATGAAAGCAGTATTGAAGGGACAAAAATCAGGAATATAATAGGGAGAAGACTGGAATGGTAAGAGGAGTTTAATATTTTTATTGCTCAAAGGAATGCAATCACAGCAGAAGAAAATGTTCATCCTTATAGGGAAACTTATTTATAAACTTTAAGAGGTTTCTTATGGGGTAGATGAAAGGCTTGATATGTAAATATCTCTCAGCAAATTATCAAATTTCAAGGGAATCTCTTCAATGAGGTATAAGATTGGACTGAAGTAAAAGATTACTGCTTTTTAAGTGTGTGTTATTTTTCTTTTTAATGTCACAAATGCTTTCTTTCTGCTTGACTATTAACTTTTTCCTCCTTACTAACAACATAAGTGTGTGTGGTGAATCTTATATACTTTATGAATGTACTGACAGATAATATTTTAATTTATTTCTTTACTTTTTACAGCTTAATGTTATTTTCATGAATAGCCAGCTGCTATTTGACAATCTTTTGTTTATGCCAGCTGAGAATGTCCTTTACCATTGGTTTTTAAGGTCACTCTGAAAGTTTTACTGTTCCACCCCATGTGGTTTTTATTTCCTTTCATAGTTTTCTTTTTTTAAATTGCTTTAATTGTAGTTTAATAACTGATCCACCTTGTTCCTGGTTTTTGGTTGGTTTTTTGGTTTTGTTTTTGTTTTTTTTTTCCAACAGTTTATTAAAATGTAATTCTGGTTACACGTAGAGCACATGCCCTTCTCTGTCTCTTAACGTGAATGGCCTTGGGTGGCTCTGGCCGTGGATATGTTGTGAGTATAGCTAACATCACTGTGGCTGGCTGCTTTGATGATGGTGACCTCGTACTTGTCCATGACAAGCCTTGGTTCTTGTTTACAAGATGATGTTGCAGGTGTTACTTTCTGATTTGACTGCAAGGCTGACTTTTTGTTTGTTTTTCTTCATTCAAGAAAACTGTACTTCTGTCTGTACTTCTTTAAAATTATGTTGAGCTCCTCTCTTAGCACTTTGCAACATCTTGTCTTAACAACTTGTGTTTGAATCAAAGCAACTAGCCATTCTGCTGTGCCAAGAAACACTTCTTCCCAAGCACTTCTGAAAAGGAGGTTTTTGTTTCTCTTGTTTCACAATTCTTTTCCTGTTTAAGGAGCTGAAGGGAGGAATAGTAAGGAAGTTGAAATTTGCTATATATAGCAAAATTGAAAAGAGAACATGAAAACAATTGCACAGTTATATTGAGAAATATTGGGATTTTTGAATTCTTTTGCCAGAACAGAAATTGTTTAAGCTTTGTTTAAATATAGTTCTGTTCTGAACTTCACTTCAGAAATTAAATTTAGCTGACAAACTGATTTTAAATCCTCTATAAAGACTTAATATTGGCTTAAACCCATATGATTTTTGGTATGTTTTGGATGTCAGAGATGAGCTCTGGCAGGTCTACTAGTGGCAACTGAGATACTTAACCTGTGCTTCTTTGCTTGAGGTCACTACCAGCTCAGCAGAGGTAGCAGGAAAAAGGCTCAAGCACATTGTTTGGCTTCCTAGCCTGTGATACACGCAGAGGTGAAGGTCTGCTGAATTATTGGGCTGTAGGCTGCTGTGATAGATGAAGAACTGCAAAGGGGACCTTGGGTCCTACTCGTGTGCTGGTAATCTCTAGAAGCAGATTACAAAAGGCTGTTAGGAGCAATGAGGGCATAAACTGTTACACTGTCTGGCTTCATTCTAACCTTTCTGTTAGTTCTGGAACGTCTGATCTCAAAGCAGGCTGTTTCAGGGGGCTGAGATATGTTAGGTGCTTGTTGACTCTCTCTGGCGTAGAGTAAGTTTTTTAATAGTTCACTTCCTGAATAAGTTCAGGAAGTTGAATTTGTGGAGTCAAAGGGTAACTGGTGCTGATGGGAAGCCTTGTGACACAGTCTGTTGCTGGGAGCTGATGACAGGATAATCTCTTTCATCAGCAGCTCATCTTAGATCAGCCTTGCTGTGCTTGGTACACTTACACCATAGTTTCATGGTCACTTGGAAACTAACCCTCCTGTTTAAAAATAAGGCCTAATTCTTCCTCCTTAAGGCTGCTACTTCTATACATAAGTACTCTTCCCCTTGTGCAGGCATGTTTATGGGTTGGAAGTGTGTGTTTAAAATATGTTATTTAACATGGAAGATGAGGATATAGCATGATCTATTTAATGTAAGCTTTGTCATCTTGGAAGTCCACTTTATGAAGGTTTCTGCTTCTAAACACAGGTGGGCTTTTTTTGGTTTGTTGGTCGGGTTTTTTTTTCCCTCACAGGACTTTTGTTTCTTTGGCAAAGTACTTTCCTCAGCCCAGAACGTGCATGAAGTTGATAGGAAGTGTTACTTTCTACCTTTTTTTTTTTTCTTTTTTTTTGTAGCAGCCCCCAAATCCTTCTAATTCTACCATGAAGACATTTTACAAAGATGGAATTGCTAGTTTTCTTTTGGACTTTTCTACTGGTGGTATTGTGGGCATGAAATATTTTTTATTTTCCATAAAATCGTAGAATATCCTGAGTTGCAAAGGACCTGCAAGACCATTGAGTCTGACTCTGCTCAGAACAACCCCAAGAATCACATAACAAGCCTGAGAGCACTGTCTATGTGTCTGAGAACATTGTCCAAAAACTTCTGGAGCTCTGTCAGCCTGGTGCTGAGACCATTTCCTTGGGGGGCTGTTCCAGTGCCCAACCACCCTATAGATGAAGAACCTTTTCCTAATATCCAACCTAAACCTCCCCTGACACAGCTTCAGGCCATTCCCTTGGGTCCTGTCACTGGGCACCACAGAGAAGAGATCAGTGCCAGCTCCTCTGCTTCCTCTCATGAGGAAGCTGTAACTGCCATGAGGTCTCCCCTCAGTCTCCTCTTCCCCAGGCTGAACAGACCAAGTGACCTCAGCTGCTCCTCATACGGTTTCATCTCAAGGCCCTTCACCATCTTTGTTACCCTCCTTTGAATGCTCTCTAGTAGCTTTATATCCTTTTTTGTGGTATAGGGCAGTAATAAACTCGTCACTTGCATATTACTGAAGAATGGAAAAGGAAAGGGATTAGGTAGAAGTACAAGAATATTCATTAGTTTTCTTAGTTAATGGTTGGAGATAACCTGAAATAATTATATCCACCACCCTTACCCAGCCCCTGCCCCAAGCACTGAGTGAGCACAGACTAGTTCTCACAACAAACCCGGAAGTCTGCAAAACCAGGAACTTGAAATGAGCAACACTGTCATCTTTCCAAGCAGCTGGGGAAACCTTACCAAAATAGATGAGTAGCTACAAAGTAGAAAAATGGCAGAGCCACAATGGCTTCTAATCTGGCGATCCCTCTGTCAGACCACATTGTTTTAATGATACAAGCAGTATGTTGCTATAGCTTCCTGTGACTTAATTTGTGTTTATGCCTATCTTTTTCTGTAAACGGCCCCCAGATGCTGAGAATCTGGGAGCTTTGGATGAAAAACATAATTCTCTTCAAGGGCAACAGTGAAATCACTTAAAAAGTTCTTGCATTGAAAGCATGAAGTGTGAGGTAATTATTAGTTTTGACTACATCTATTTCTGCTACTGCCACTTTTCTAAGTTACATTTTAATTGAGGAAAGAATTAGTGCTTTAGCAGATAGCACTATATATAATACATAGTGAGAAATGGTAAAAACAATACAGATGACAAAATTACCTCACCATCACCAAAAAGACGGGGGAAGAAAAAAATGAAAGGGAAGACAAAACATGTTAAAAAGAAGACAAACTAGAAGATATTATTTAGATGCTTCTTGACAGTATTTGCAATTCATAGTTTGCTGGGCACTTCCCATTTTTTGCCTCATTTATTGATCTCGAGCGTTAGAACTTGAAGCAGTTTAGTTCACCTTTTGTGATGAATTTGATCTGAGTTTCAGAACATACTTTCTTCTTCCTATATATTTATTGGTATGATCTGGTCACAACTGAGTGTGCTACAGTCAGTGCTGTTGCTTAAAAAGTGAAAGATTAAGCCTACTGAGGGAGAACTTCAGTTGGTGATGCAATGTTTTTTGTAGATGTTTTCATAACTAAAACCTGCATCCTTGCATCAGTAGGGAAATCTTTCTGAAGTTATATCAGAGCTCTTGAACTTCAGGATAATTATTGGGTTTTGGGAGGAGTATCAGTAAAGGGTGTAAATAAGGAGAAATAGATAAGTACCTTTAAAATTGTACAGTGACTGTAAAGTAATATATTATCAGTCTAAATGATGGTTACTGATACTTTCGTATGCTGCTACTCAGTGTGCACTTTGTCATTTACATGCAGAAGCAGTCACTTCCTGTCCTGTACTGCTGGAGGTTAAATGTTTACTTTATTTACTGGTGTCTTTTATATTGCTTGGCTGTCAAAATCTGCCTGTGAAGTCTTGGGATCTCCTCTGGTCTGGTCTGGTTGGGAAGATCTCGAGGTGTGTCTCAAAGTCTCTTTTCCCCGACCCAGCAGCCAAAGAAGGAGTTGAGAAGTCTTTGGTTCATTTTCTCAAGGTTGTTTATTATTTCTTTATGGAAAACATTTTCTGTCTGGCCTGCCAAGGTCTGTTCTGCAGGTCAGTCTGAGGCACACACTACGCCTCTAGGGCTGGTGCTATCTTTTATTCTAAAAACTGTGTTTACAGTTATGTTCCAATACCTATCACCTATGTCAGACAGTGACTTTCTACTCTAAACCAATCTGTGAATGCCAACATCATCCTGAACATGGATGCCAGGGAGAAGAAAGAAGAAGGACAGGGCACACCCAAATCCCTCCATCTTGGAACCTCTGACCCCCATGTAGAGAATTCCAAACCCCCCCGTACCATGCTCCAAAATTTTTCCCTTCACCCTGTAATTGCTACTACTATGCTACTTAAACTTTTGTGACCTGTAATTCTTCATATAACGTTGGTAATTTGCTCCATGAGTTAAGATCGAATTTCCAGGTGTCTTTGGCTTCCTGCCAGGGTCTCTGAGCCCTTGACAGGTCTTTGAGCCATCCAGGGCATCCAGAGAGATGTCCTGGGTTCCGACAGTGAAGATTTAGTCCTTAAGTTTTATCAACTGATCACCTGATGTGAAGTTCAGTGAAACTTTTGAAGTAAGACTATTTAGTTAGTTTTTTAGCAGTTTATCTCAGACTTGTTTGGCAATTATCGTGTTCTGAAAAGAAAACCAAAATATATTTATGAATTATGAATTATTTTGGTAAAATGCTGCAATGCAAATACTGTCATCTTACTGACATAATGCTTTCTTTTTTTAGAGCAGCGTATAACTTGGGTACCAGCCAAACTGCTGTTCTCCTATTTTATATGTCTTCATATTTTAGAAACTTTGCTTGCTTGGTTTTTCTGCTGAAAGACCATGAATCTGCACCTGTGCAATTCAAATTTAGTAAGACAAAGACCAAAAACCCGTAAACCCCACTCAATTCAGTAGTCATTAGATCTGAAGTCTGGGTATTCCTGATGCTTTTTCTTTTCTCCTTTCTCCATGCCTTTCCTGCTGTCTGGAATGTCTCCTATCTTATAAGATGGGCAGAGTTTCTGTGGACACTTGTTAATGTCACTGTTGTCTTCCCTGCTGCTGGTTTTCATGAACTCATCTGACACATGTGTGGTACGGTCAAATTTGATTACAGTAAATTATAAGGTCAAAATCTATTTGTATGGGCAAATTTTGTAGCTGACAAGCCAGTAAGGCAATTGCATGTTTTGCTACTTTTGACTTTTTAAGGATCTGTTGGGTTTTTCTTGTTGAATCTTGTATAGATAGCTTGAAGTTTTGTTAATGATGGCTCTAGTTTCTTTGTAGTCCTAAGGTTTTTAGTGCTTTTTGCATAAGGCAGAGGTACATAACTTCTGCAGGAGAGGTCAATGATGTTTTCAGTAGCTTTTGCCTTCTCAAGTGTCATTTACCAATAGACTCTGCGATCGAGTCATCGTGATAGGAAGTGCATCTCAACTGATTTAATGCATTTGTATTTTCTGGAAACAGAAAAGCGCAGCTCTGCTTTGTTTAATGTGAAATTTGTCATTGATTTCTGTTGCCATGTGTCATGGTTTTAAGCCCAGCTGGAGATGAAACACCACTATTTATTTATCATATTTACTCCTATAATTTGATCTTTTTGTTGTAATGGGTTGTTTGTGCTTTATGAATCTAATTTCCTGACATTGGTCCCTCAAAGAAGTATTGAAAGTTTTTATTAATGAAGAGTATTTTTACAAAATATTTTGAAATATGATGTAACTAAATCGGATTTCAGCAAAACTTCTAGTCTTTTTCTCTGCAGACTCTGCTAAAACAGGAGATCAACATAATTGATATGGCAAGAGGGCCTAGGTGCCCACTTGCCATATCAAGGTAGATGGACTTGAAAAATTCTTCAAATAGACTAAATATTTATCTAATGCATTTTACTCCTCTCAAGATCTATGTAGTGTGTATTTCTCCTGTCAGGAATGTATTTTCTGATGAAGATGCATTCTTTCTTCTGAGTCTGTCTTGGAAACTAAAATGCATTAAGTTGAAACAGTATTATTTTGTTCCTGTTAGCTGCAACTGTAAATGTTTAAGCTAAATCACTTTTTTGTCTTATATGTTATTTTTTTTCTATTTTGCCTAAAATCTCATTTAATCTGAAGTGGAAACACATTACATTTCATCACTAGAGAGTATTCAGTGTGTACTACTGAATACTGTATTTTGACCTGTGGAACACAGTCTTGCTGGTTTTTTTTGACATGGCTTCCTCTGCTTGACTTTAGAAAAAGTTTTGGCAATATATGGAAGAACTTAAGCTACATGAAGTACAGGTGGTTGGTTGGAATGCTTGGAGTGCCCAACTGTTTTTGTCTCATCACAGTTAGAAAACAGCATATAGAGATTTACCTTAGTGGCAACTTGTAGAGTGAACAACTATGTGTATAAAATATGTAACCAGAAAAATCTTCAAAAATGCTCCAAAGGAAGAAGCATTCCCTTATTTATTCTTATATAGCCTTGGTTTCAGTGGGGAGAGGATTAGAGGAGAGGTTTGATGTTTAGTGAATTTAGCTGTTTTTTGCTGTATATAAAACAATGGTGGTATAGGAGCTCAGAAAGCATACAGCCAATTAAAAAAAAAAAATATATATAAAGCAAAAACATCCCTCCTGTGTACAGACATCACCAAGATTTTTTTAGGCTTCAGCCAGACTGCTGAATATTGTGATGATCTTGTGAAAAGTTCTGCAGAAGTTTGTAGACACTCTTAACCATTGCTTATGCATGCAGTTGTGGAAGCAAAAATGACTACTTGCATAAGTTCCCTTCTGTCTTAGTCATAATGGTACTCTGATGGATCTCTATTATTAAAAACAATAGTCATTTTGTTATGGAATTGTGTTATGGGTAATTTTGAATTCTAGCACATGATCTCAAGGAAGATTGAAAGGCATGGGCTGAACCTCATCTTTGCTTTGAAGGCAATGGCAGCTAGACAGACAGTTGTTCTTTCTGTATATTGTAGCATAGATGACTCAGTGGTTGTTTTTTTAATTGGCTTAACTCTGCATAAATCTTGCTGAAGAAAACTTCTGCAAAAGGTTTAAAAACAGTAGGATAAAATTATTTTGTAAAGTAAAGCAAAGTATGTTTTTGTAACAGCTGTAAAATACTTTGTTTATGGTTGCTTTGTGGCTGTTCCTCTTGCAAGGCTAAAGATAAATTTGCAACTCAAAAAGCAATAAAACTAAACAAGAGCTGGATCCACAGCTGAAAACTGTACTTAGATTTTTTTAAATTTTTTTTTTTCCGAATAGACCTTTATTATTTTAAGTGGAGTGATGTATCTCTAAACTCATTTGTGAATTAAATAAAAATTGTTTTAGCTTCAGATTTCAGGAGAATTAACTTTTACACTCTTAGATGATCTGAACTAATGATTAAGGTATGTTTAGCTGGTGAAAGTTTTTGTTTTTATACTGTTGGTGCACTCAGTTCCTACTAAAGAGAAAACTCATTTGAAGCAACTGTCATCCTCTTATTTTGTTTCCTTCATCATTTTCTTCATATTGAACCATTCAGTTATTCACATGGCTTTTCTGTAAAATCATACATTGGCAGAAGCTCAAGGGCATGACCTGCATTTTGTGTATAAAAAAATAGAAATCAAAGGAAAGGAGGGAATTGCAAGCCATGGTGTACTTTTCTAATGAAACTTCTACACAGCTTTGCTGCTGATTTCTCCTTATGTCTCCTTATGTCTGACCGAAAATGAAAAGCAGCTTTCTTTCACTAACTCCCCCATAATAAAAAAATAGGGTTTTTTCTCTACTTGTCTGAAGATGGGAGTGGAGATGGCAGCTTGTGTTTTACTTATGAAAGGATTGTGATATTTCTGTGGAGCTTTTTAAGAAATCAGAACATTAAATAGCTATTGTACTAAGGGACACCAGCTGTGAAATACACTAGAGGTGTATTTCTGAATTGTAACTTACATTTTGGGCTTGAAACAGACTTTTCATTCCCTTAGTGTTTGTGACAAGTATTAAAAATGAATTGGTAAGGATAATGTTAGTCCTGTAGCAGCTGGAATTTTAGAGTGAGGAGATGGTTCTCTTGATCAGATGCTGCAAACAGGCAAATCCCTGCTTTGTCCTCCAGCCAGCTGTGCAATGTTCAGGGCTGAAAATCTGTCAACATAATTTTGGTGGTTTTTTTTTTTTTTTTTTTTTTTTTTGTTTTTTTGTTTTTTTGTTTTTGGGTTTTTTTTTTTTTTTGGTTTTTTTTTGGGACACTTATGGAAGCAGACCATCAAAGCTCCATAACAAACACACTTAAAAGCTGCTGGAATAATGATTTGGATAAGAATAATTAACTTAATTCCAGGTTTTTTGAAGAGCACAGTGTAACCACCTGAACAAGAATATTTGGCATCCAATTATGTTCCAGTTTGTTGTTGAAAACAAAGTTTTCTTTATTGAAAGTGGAGACCGAGAAGTTTCTGTTGCAGGAGATTTTTATCTGGTTTACAGCATATTTAAAGCTCCTTTACCCTTTTATCTGAGCTCACAGCAATACTTCATACACTTGCTACCTTTGGCTTGCTGGTAATAGGGGAGAGGCTGGAGTTCAAACTATATATGTAAACTAGCTTTCCATTCTACAGTTTTTCTTTTGGTGTTCACATAATTACATATAGACAGCAGTTGTTTTTCAGTGGTGTAGCATTTTCAAGTCTGTGCTGGGGGATGAAATAACCCTTCATCTCATGTAGTGGACAAAAGGAGGAAGAGAAATAATTCTTTTAGATGCTGTTGTTAAATGGCAAACTGCTAGAATTGCTGCAGTTTCACTTAGTCATCTGCTCCCTTCCCTTGATGATTTTAAGTTATGCATGGTTTAAATTTAGATTTATGGTGAATATATTTTTCTTGACAAAGCTACAATACATTAGTAAAATGCCCATGTGTTATACATGTAGAAGGTGGGCAGCTAGTGGAAGCTAGGGAAGGAAATAGAGTACTACCAAGTGCTCGTAGCAGTATTTTTAACAACATAAAACTATATGTTCATATCTTCCTAAAATACAAAGGCGGCATTCCTGGTGCCTCCCCTATTAGGGCTATCTGCTGAAAGGGTGAGAGTGCTTTCAGTGGTCTTTTCTCCTTCCAAAACTTGTCATTGTTAATTGATTCCTACCACCGCCTTTTAGTAGATGCAGTAGCATCAGGAAGAGGGTTTTTTGCGGTGTTATTTATTATCCCATCACAGCTTCATTTCCGAAGATACTTCCCTCAGAAAGAGCAAACACCTGCCCCCGTGCTGACAGCTTACCAAGGGAGAACAGCTGTTAAATGAGTGATACTCATAATCTTTTTGAGAAGTATTAGGAATGGGTACCCAGCAGTTACAATTCTGTGACTGTTTTAACTGTCCATCTTTTAGCTATTTGTTGCCTTGATTAATGCTGGCAGCATAAACAGCTACACGGTTCCATTGTGAAATATACTTCAAAAGATTAACACGCGCAGGATGTCTTCATAGGAGGAAAACAGAAGAGAACAAGAAAGCATATTTAAAAAAAAACCCCAGATAGAATTTTGTAGTTTCCTTGCCCATCAGAAAATAAACTTAGCTGAAAAGACAATTGGGACACCAAGAAGGGGCAATAAGGAATTTTCTGGCAGAAGATTTAAAAAATACCAACAAAACATGAATAGATTATGACACATCAGTTCATATTTTTCCATTGAGAAAATACAGTCCCACCTACTCAAGTTTCTGAAAGAAATATGCCAGTTTCTGAGAAGCTGAAATACCAGCTTTTGATCATATTTCTTTTGATACATTCTTTATATCTTAATAGGACATAGGGACTGTGGTGATTTGTTATCATTTAAATAAGGCACATTCTTCAATGGAAATAGCAGCTAGTTTTCTGGTAGATGCCTTTTATGGTGCACTTGGGTTTTAATGTTTCCTCAATCATTTCCTTTGTTGCAGCTTAAAAATACAAAGAATGCTTGCCTCTAAGTTTCTAGGTAGCTGACCTGACTCCGTGAGAGGGGTTTCTTTGCAGGGTTTCCAGTGTGAACGGAGGATGAAATTTTTTGGCCATTGAGAATGTCTTTAATTCTTTGTACCTTGAACTTATTTTTCAGATCTGTTCAGACTATAGATTCCTCACATGTATGGGTCTTTTCCTTACTAGTGACTTCAACTACAAGTTGTGCATGGAAACGTAAATGAACGTTACAGGACCCTGAGTATCAGAGGAAAGCGTTTCATATCCATAGAGTTCTTTGGGCTGTAGGTTTATGTAGAACTACATTTAAACATAAAGAATAGCAAGAAAATAGCTGAGACTTTACTGAAAACACTGGGATTTTGCTTTTTTCCTGTTTACACTTTTTCAGTGTTGCAGGATTTATTGATGTGTGATATTTATTTTATTTTAAATTTTCCTATTACTTTTCTTTTTCCCTCCACCAAGCCCTCAGGGACACGGCTGCCCTGTAACTTTCGCTGTCATCGTTAGCACTCCATTATCTCCCGTGGCTGTGTGAGGACTTTAATCTTCCATGTAATTGATCGTGACGATTGCTGCTAAAGCTGTAAAGGAAAAGCATCCATTCACCTTAGTGTGAAAATGAATGATTAACGAACTCAAGAATGTTTCCTCTAGGCTCTGAACTGAGTAAGGAAGGCAGAATACCTCAGGCAGTCTAATTTCCTGGCTTGATAATAGGCTGGGAAAAGAGCCATTTGTTGTCTTCAGGGTTGTCCATATATGGACAAATCTTTTGCTGATCTGAGTGAAAAGAGACATCTTTCAGGAAAATATAGAATCTTACAGGATTTTAGGAAACAAAGGTTTTATAAGCAGAGATGTAGCTTAGAATAATGGAAGATAGT
Organism: Onychostruthus taczanowskii; assembly: GCF_017590055.1. Classification (NCBI taxonomy): domain Eukaryota; kingdom Metazoa; phylum Chordata; class Aves; order Passeriformes; family Passeridae; genus Onychostruthus; species Onychostruthus taczanowskii. The sequence goes on along the minus strand of NW_024498585.1, from coordinate 343,155 downwards.
TTGCTTCAATGCACTTGAGACCAGCACAAGCTCAGCTTTGTATCCTGGAAGTGTTTCAGAGCATGGCAGTTCTAAATGTTACGCTTGCTGCAGTTCAGCAGCCTTTGCGTTGAGAAGGACCGATGGTGATGTCGGTGTAGGTGACCTGCAGACTTTTGCTGCCTTTTTATTTAGATATGGATTAGAGACTAAGAAGACATTTAAGGTGAAGTTAAATACAAGAAAGAGTGAATCTTTCACCACCTGTGGCTCAGTTGTATGCTTGTTTATCATTGTATGAAGACCTTTAAGTGTCTCTTGGTGATTTGGAGAATCAAGCTGATCATTATCACTTAGGAGATCCAAGAATAGCTGAATAATTCTTGAGTTGACTGCAGAATTGTGATTTTTTTTCTACTCACTCAAAACAGGGGTTTATGTGGGATCCCCCCTGTTTTTATTATGAAATACAGACTGTGTGTGTAAGTAGTGATTATCTCTGCATTTCATGTGTCAAACTTGAGGACAGGAAGCAGGTGGGGCAGGAATATGTCAAACTCATGGTTGAAGGATTTTGTTTAATCTACTAATCTAGTTTCAACTCGTTACAAAATTTTACATGTATTATCTTTGTTCCAGGTGTAGTTGAAGTGACATAAATTTCTAAGGAATAGGGACTGTAGAAAGAGTCCTAGATTTTTAGTAAGGGACTTTTTGTTTAAGACTTGTCCCAATGATTGTGTTGTCAAGACCACAGACACTCAGTTTAGGACACTGGTTTACTTCTGACCTAAGGGAGATTCCATAGATTACAGGATAGCAAATTTTGTTATGTTGGTCTGGAGATTCTTTTAGAGTTGTTGGCAGTCTTGAAGACTATTACATTTTGGCACATTGTAGTTCAGAGCAGCTTTAACTTTTTTCTTCCTATCTGTTGTACTTGTAAGGGGAAGTTATATAAGAGAAAGAAGGCAAGATTTTTTTTTTTTTTTAAGAGTGGTGGGGAAAAAGCAGCTTATGTGCTTTAGGCATAACTGAAAATTTCAACTGAACTTCTTACACAGAAATAAAATACTGTACAGTAGATTGCTTAGATTTGACAGATGCTTGAAATGGAATAATTATCTTTTTGACAGGAGGGAAATGCCCTTAAATATTTTTTCTTGTCTTAGGAATTAGATCAAAAAAGGTTATGAAAATATCTTTGGCTACTGAAAGTATTAAGGTTACAATAGAGGGAGGAAGGAATGACTATAGAGCAAGACAGCAACAATCACCCTGTCTTTGAGACTAGAGTGTGTTAAGTGTTATCAAGAAACAGTATCTGGATTGACTGTGTTACTGGGCAGGACATCAAGTAATGTAATGCAGTTTCCATAATATTGCTGTAAATACGTGGGATTTTGTAACTTAATGCTCTTAAATCAGCAGGAGATTGATGTGCCCTAACTGGCCTAAATTTTTAACCTTATATTTTTTCCATGCATGGGGAAAGTACTTCACTTTTTTATATGCTTACTCTGAAAAAGAAGGATTTTTAAATTTGTATTTTATGATTTTGTTTTAATTGGAGAGAAAATAAAAGGTTTGCTTCTCTTTGCCTTTTAAACTTAGCAGTGAGTGCTTCAGTTTTGTGATCATCTTACAGTGCTTTCCTCTTACAGAGCTGACTTAGAACCTTTGCACAGATCTTCAGCTGTGAAAACTATTATTGCATTTTCTTGCCTTTCTTATTAAGTTGGGCTGATTTAAGCCTTTTCCTGTTTTTACTATTACAGTTTTTGCTGAAAGTGAAAGACAGTGCTGCAAAGTAGTTTCTTATTACTACCACCTGCTTTTAGAAATACCTAATCCCCTATCAAAAGCAAGATCCCAATCTGGATATATAGCAAACACTGGACCATTTTTTCACTAGTTGAAAGGTTGGAGTTAGGTTAGGTTCAGCTAAGAGGAGTGGACTGAGTCAGATAAAATGAAATAGTTTTCTTTACTCATTCTTTAAACAATTTTGTTAGATGTGAAGTTTACAATAATAACAATTTTTCAAGGACAATAAATATGAAAACATACATGAATAAAAGTGAAATAAGGTGTAAGTTAATTTTATTTTTACATTTCACTTATGTTTATGCTTTTCTTCAGAAACTTCACTAATACTTGGCTTGCATTAGTTAGGTCAATTAAATAGTGTATTTACCAATACTGAGTGGTAGCTTTTCTTTATTCGACCCCTAGCTGAGTTTTGCAATGAAAAGCATGCTTTGAAATAAAAGCACGCTTTTATTTAGCATGAAATATAAGATTTTGTGGCATGTTAGTGAGAACATGTTAGCATAATAAGATTTTAGATTTTTTTCTGATAAAAAAATAGCCATATTAATGATCTGCATCTTTCCTTTATAAATTTTTTCTCACTTTTTCTTATGTTTCTGCACTGCATCTAGTACTTTCTAAGATCCATTTTTATTCTGTTTCTGGCAATTTTACTCTCTGTAATCCCTCTCCCCTTGTATTCTATAAGATTGCTTTTTGACTGTCTTCTTTCCAATGATCTCCCAGCTGAAGTTTTTTATTCCTTAGCTGTTGAACTTTCAAGAGTTCTTTTTGGTTTTATTCAGGTAGCTTGAGAACTTTTTCCTTTCCAGGCTGCCACAGGCTGACTCCTCTTCTTCAATGTTTTTTTGGCATCATTGATGCACTTCGTGGCTCTGTGTGCAGGTCTGCTGGAGCCTCAATCTTGGTTTAAAAGAATGAGAGTTAGATGATGGTACAGATTGCCGGCATGACAGATTACTCCAAATGTTTACTCACAGCTAGTTTAAGGAGAAAAGGAACAAAGGCGTAGGGAGATTGCTCAGAAAGAGCATTTCACATGGTGGATGAGTGAGAAAGGGTAAGAAGTGGGTCACTGAGGAAGTGGTTTCAGCCTAGGTCTAAGGAAGAATATGATCAAGTGAAGAGAAGGGAAGGCATTTGGGGAAGATTTATTTGGTTGGGTTACAAAGAACCACTGACACTTTTCTCATATTAGAGGCTCTGTTCTGTATCTCATTTATGGTGATGGGTTACTAGATTGCCCATTGTTGAAATTTCTATCTGCTGGATTGTTCTTCCATGGGTGAGATAGAAATTTAACATTAAGTACTGTGACTGGGACCATGTCCACATTAGTATGTTCAGGTCAGAAAGGTGATTTTAAGGTGACTGTCCTAGTTGTTTTCATTGGTTCTTGGATCACATCAGAGAATGGTCGAACAGAGCATCCATCCCTTAACTGGATTATTTCAGAATAAACAAAACTGAGATGTGCACTGCAGCATTTCTCTTAAAGGAGGTTTGGTGTATAGGACCAGATTAGATAGTTTGAAATAAAATTAACCTGAACATTAAAAGTTAAAATTAACCTAAACATTAAAACATAAAAATGCTGTAATCATCTACTTCAGTCTGGAAATCCACTCCTGAGCAAGCTATGCTAATATAGGCATAGACCTGATTTGCAGCCCATTCTTTGAAAATTTAGTAGTAGCACAGTAAACCTTTAGAATGGTTGTGGTGGTAGCAAAATGGGGTACCCAAGATTTATGTCATGCATTGAGTGATGTTTTGCATGCATCTAAGTGTCTGAAAAATTACTTTGAAGATCAGGGTCTGCTGAACAGCTTTGGCAAAACATAGTGGAAGTGCTGTGGAATATTGATGTAAGAATATTTTGTGATTCATTGAAAACTTGGATGAATGCAGATTAATTCTTTTACTGTGGGGCTATTCAATCTGTTGATGATAAATATGTTTGTAAAACATAGTTAAGGCTTATATATTGCACTGTTTTGAGTTGCTATCTTGGGTTTTGCTGATTTATTAATGTTATGAATTTGATTATGCTGAATTGGTCCAAGTTGCAAAGAAAATCAGAATTTTTATTCTGCTGAGGAACAGCATTATGCACTGTGTCGGATTTAGTTACAGAAAGTGCGAGTAAGTGTGGTTATAAAAAAGTCCAATCTACTTACAAAACACAAATGACAAGAGAGGAACATTGCATTCTTCCCCACACTTAAATACTAGTGTGTCGCCATTCTGGTTTGTAACTCATTTTGTAGACTAATCCTTTGGTTTTGGTTCTTTTTGTATTTATATCAATACTTAATCTGACAGAAAAGCCCTACTTTAAACCATATGAGTTTTTTGACAAAATTTGTGAATGTTGTTTTTTTCTCCCTTGTTCTCCTGTATCTAGCCAATTGCATATTTTCCTAGCCTCGTAATGGCTAACGGACAGACCTATATCCGCTTTCCTGATTATCTAACCTTTTTAAAATAGCCTTAGTCAGAAAGAGCTGAAGGACTATACTTTGTGAACTGTGTGTTCCCAATCCTGTACTCCTCACATAGAGTGTAATTCCAGTGGTATGTTTTAATTGTGACTAGATCTTTTCTGTTATCTTCAGACTGTCCTTTGTGGTTCACTTTGCTTTCTCTCATCTTTGTTTTTTTGTGTTGTTTCTGGTTAGGTAAGCTAATTGTGAATCATTCAAAGTTTGTCTGCTTTTTAAACTGGCTGTTGTAAGAGTGTGAGTGTCTTGTAGAAAAGCAAGAGGCCAATTTTGAGCTTCAAACTTCCTGTTTAGCAGTGCACATTGACCTTGCAGGTCATAGGAACATTCATATGTGCAAAAATAAAGGAAACTGAACAATGCACCCTCTGTTGAGGTCTGTACTGATACCAGTTTAGTTAGGCTTCTATTTGTGCTATCTGATTTGACATTTTATGCTTCTGATCCATGTAACATATGCTAAGTCTGACAAGAAAGTGTGTGTTTCAGCAATGGAGCACAAAAAATGGTATTACGAAAAGCATGAGCTGAAGGTTTATTTCACTGAAGTTTGTAGTGAAGGTTTCCCTGACTCTCAGGAGCTGGGAAGAATGCTTTGGTGGCTACTTCCAGGTCTGATGCAATGAGGCCCTTCTTACATCTCTGCATGACATGGGGAGGTAGATGTTCACAGGATGGTGCTTGCTTGGGATTTAATAATTTGTGTTTTGATGAGTAGCCTTTTTGTTAGTTTTGTTCGAAAGTCAAATAAGACAAAATAAATAAATAGATAAATTGTGCATGTGTTGTAATTGACATATTCCTAAATACTATTTTTCTTTTTCCCTTAGTAAATCACTGGTTTTACCTTCAGCAGGTGCATCATGTTCTGCTGATACTGTTTTTTGTAGCCATGGTCACAGTTATTTGCCAGTGTTTTATTTAGTGATAGCAAGTCACTTTTCTGTTTTGCAATTTTCTGTATTTCATTGCTAACACTATAATAATCTCTAGCACTAACACTGAACTGACAGAAACATTTTGAAGTGTGGTGTTATCTCACTCTTTCTTGGTTTAGTTCAAGGAGTATCATTTGTATTGTGTTTGGTAACATTAGGAAGTGTGTGTGTTGTGGGTTTTGTTGTTTTGCTCTTTTAAGCCAAGCAATTCTACTGTAGCAACATTAGTAGTTTATTAGTTGGTTTTGGTATCCAGAGATTCTGATGTGAAGTTGCTTTAGAAAGTAAACTGTGCAAACACTTATGTGATAAAAGCTGTACCTATACTGATGTCAGCAAAGTTATCCAAGGCTGCCTTTGACTCCAACAATATAAGCTAAGTAGCTAGGAATTTTTGAATTTTAGTGGTGCCATGTAGCTCATATAGACAAAACTGGCAGCAACGTTTTTAACCACAAATAAGGTGATTTTATTAATTGATATCTTGTCTAGTATTGCTTACGATGGTACTATGTTGGTACTTTTTAACTAGAGTGCTGTCTTGGCTGATTGCATACATTGAAAGCATGGTAAAAATACAGATAAGGAATTATCATGGATGTGGTTTATTGTACAAGGCTGTTAGCTGGAAAAATGACAGAGTGGAATACACGTGAAGCAACAAATGTTATACAAGACTGTCCATGAACATATATGTGCACATAACAGACATAAACCACACCAGCATGTAGGATTTGTGTGTTTGATCTTGTTTAACGTACATTTCTCTAGAGCTCATGTTTTATTCATTATTCTTAAGCCATTTCTGAGGCAACACCATTCTTGCTGTCAGCTGCAGGAGATAGAGCTGCTAGACTGCACTTGACCATCTTCAAGAAAATAAATGTAAGCACAAAATATTTGTTGTTTTTTCTCTGTGAACTATTATAGAAGAAGTAGCAACTGAAATATCAGGTTGTTATTTAAGCTTCTACCCACATAAAACTGATTTTAACTGAGAGGCTGGGGTGTTGGGAAGGAGGCAGGAGGGAGGTTGAGTTACCTGAAGATGATAGATTGTTTCTGTCTGACTTCAGGTCTTGTGTGCTTTGCACATGCTGATTTCCAAGCAGTTTGATTATTGTAAGGAGTTTGCAGGAATGATGCAGGAATACACAAATACACAAATCATTACAGGATAATGATGTTTAACTTGTAATGTAGTCTTGATGCTTTATATATTTTGGTGATTTATATACTTTGTGTGCTTTCTAATTCTGGAAGCTGTTTTGTGCTAATTTTGGAAGCTCAGTTTTGTGCTCTTCTTCTGACAAGATCTGAAAGCTCCACGTGGGATAGCATGCTATGATGGTGTTTCCAGTAGAAATTTGGAAGCATACAGCTACATATTTATCAGCTAGAAGGAGGACTGCTGTTTTCAACATTGTTTTTGAAATCAATTATACATTCAGAGAAAGTAATTTTAAAAGACAGTAGAATATGTGGTTATAACACTTGACTGATTTGCATTTATGTAGAAATCTTAATTTTGTTTTCTTTAAATGTAGTTAAAAAGAAAATATGACTTAATACATCTCTTGCATAGTTTAACTGTTGCATGGCAAGTGTTGAGGTCACACTTCCATAGAGATTAGTAGGAGTGCACTGCTGTTTCTTTCCACATGAAAAGTGTACTTTGTGGGCTGGCTAAGACAGCCCTTAGGATTGTGCAAGTATGTGGCCACATTACCAGTAATGATACCACATTGACTCAGGAAAGGCTTGAATTATGAGACTGACTCAGTTTACTCTAACTTCTGAACTCTGACCTTTCTCAAGTGAGAAATGATGACATAAGATTGTGGCTTTCTTTCTTAAATTTCCCTTTAAAAGTAAAGCTGAAAAAAAAAATGAATTGGCAAAATTAAATTGTTCTTACAAGCTGAATAGCTGATTATTTTTTACAATAACAATTGTTTTTTACTATTGTTATTGTAAAAAATAATCTACTATCCAGCTTGTAAAATGGGACCTCTTAAATTAGCCGCATATGGCACTGTTTGTTAAAAAGGTTGTGAAGTGAAGGAAAAGTGAGGGGAAGCAAAAGTGAGGGGAAGCTGAGCAGAATGTTATAAAGTGCAGATTTCAAAAAGAACTTTTTCTACCACCCTTTGAGGCTAAATAACATGCTTATAAAATGGAGAGTTATCAATTTTACTGTTATTTCTGTGGAGCTGAATGTTTTTCCTGAGACTAACCATATCTTGAGAACATATTTAATGCAGGTGGAACTTGAAGGTTCTGGGACAAGTGTTCTGAGCATAGTCAGTTAAGAATCTCCATTGCTTACTGCTTAAACATATTTGGGGAAGTCTTGCATAACTGGGTATCACTCTCATTTTTGTTCTGATCCCTGTTCCTATTTTCAACTCCATGAGACACTAGAGCTAATTAGATAAATATGCAAATGAGTAGAATGTACTGAATGTGGGTAAACCTGTACAATTTTTTCTACTGTTTTCCTGAATGAATTATTTGTTTTTGCATTGAATATAAGTTCCACTGAATTAAAGTGAGTCACAGAAAACTTTTATTTAAACTTTGTGATTTATGAAGTGATGATTTTAAGGAATAGTGTTGGGCAGTCTTAACTGTAAAGACAGACACTGTTAACCGTTTTGGAAAATTTATTAACTGTAGATTTTATTTTTATTTTGATAAATTGCCTAATGATTTAGCACTAATTATAGTAGTAATAATTACATGTGATGCTTGCTTGTTTTCATTAAGCTCTGTGAGGGCAAATATCAAAAAGAAAAGAAAAGAAAAAATGCTAGACAGCAGTTGGAGCACTGAGACCTTGTTGTTTTAAGGCAGTCTGAGAAATACTTCAAGCTAGCATGTGCCAACATGGCTGCTGAAAGTCTTGGTGCTGGTGTTTCTGAGATCTTCTGCTTGCTAGCTCAAGGGAGGGCAAGGGAAAACATTTCCTCAAGGAGGGAATGTGTTGATGTGCCTAGGAACTGCAAGGAAGACTTTGTGGGGAAAGAAATGAATAGTAGACAGAAGAGGAAGGGGTGTGCCAGAGATGCTGATTTGTGTCAGATCACATTTTCTGTTGATCTGGCCTCAGGCTGGGCAAAGTTAGGGTTGGTTGGATCCTGAATGAAACAACAAGTGATTAATTAGCCCCATGAAACCAAGCGGTGGGACTGATAAAGTTTTTTTACCACTGGTTTTGTCTGGTGGTTGGTCCCCCTCTATAGATGTCTTTATATATTTAAAGGATTTAGCCAATATTGGTGCCATTTTCTCGGTGGAGGCACAAATATACCCTCTTTTTTACCAAGCTGTTCTGGAGTGATCTCAGATGTGTTAACCCCCTGAAAGAGATGACTATTTTTGTTGAAAATGGACAGAACTTTAAATATTTTTCACATTCGTGTGCACATTTGCATCTATATTTTCATTATCAAATTTGCTCATTTCTTTTGGAAATCATACAAAACTAATGTTGTTGGATTGCATATTCTGAACTTAGAATCTATAGAGGTACCTCTTCCCCACTGTAATGCTTTTGGCCTGTGTCCCCAAATACTTTTTCTCCCATGGGCCTCAGCAGCCATGTGGAGAAGATATTATGTGACTGATGGTGTGTGTTGACTGGCTGCCAGTGTGCTGATTGATAAAGTCTTGGGCATGCAAGAGAAAATCTGAAGCTCTTTTAACCATGGGCATGCCAGTTTATCCAGTTGCCAGTGGTCATAACACTTTCAGAAATGTAGATATTTTTGGATAACTCTTGCCCTGTGCTGGTTTTAGTTGAAATTGGCTTGTAAGTCCAGAAATTGTTATGGGGAAAAAAGCAGAGAGGCTGTTGATCTGGCCAGTCAGGACTGAAGGTGTAAACACTGTGGAGCATGGATGTTTTCTCCTCTAGACTCCTGCAGTGGTTCTAACTTGTACAGGCTGTTTCCAGACTGGCATAAGTCCAATGGGGTGAATTCAAAGTTCATTCTTTCTTCTTGTCTCTGCTTTGCACTCCCATGTTTTGGCATTCAAATCCCTGATCTCAAATTGCAGGCACAATGTAGTCACTGCCTTCCTGCCTGGGAAGGTACTGTGGCAAACTGCAGGTCAGCAGACTGCCTGACTTCCTGTGGTACTGTGTGGATGTGAGTGTGATGCAGCATAACTAGTCAAAAATGCACTTATCCTTCATGGTGTGCAACCCAGTGTACTGAGAGAGGTGGCAGCATGTGACTTTCTGAGGACTTGTATAGCACGTGAGCAAATGAACTGGATTTCTGTTAGCTGGAGGGGTAAGGCGGTTTGCAATCCTGTTCTCATTCACACTGTTGTTTCAGTGCATTTTGTATTAGTGAAAAAGTGCTCTTCCAGGCAAAAGCTATTGGTGATATGCAGAGTTTACTAATATACTGATGACAAAGGAGAATCGCAGTGCACGCAGCTAATGGAACAAGGTGCCTGGGAGTATAACCCCTAACCCTTTTCAGGATGCTATGCAGTGATGACCACAGAAATGGGGCAGTGGAATGGAAATGTGTTGCAAGGGAGAAGATGTGGAAAAGAAGATGACTGCAAAGTGTATTTGTAGGGGAAAAGAGTTTTGTGCTAAGGATTCAACATTGATCCTATGCATTTTAGTGAGGTTTATTTCAGTGTGGATCTACTTCAGTTCTGTGCATTATAATACACTTGGACTTCCTGGAGTGCATCTTCTGATGTGGCTCAGCCTGCAGGGAAGCCTCCATGCATGTGCCCTGAGTCTGTTCAACCATAGGGACCAAGGTGCCATGACTGGGGTATGTGGGGAAAGTTATTTTGGAAGCCAACTTCTGAACCAGTTATGTATGAATGGCCTGCTAGTGTGATGCTAACATGGGTATGCCCCCCACAGGGTGCCTCTGGCAGTGCTGATAATGTTTTTAAAGAGCACTTTGAATCCTTCTAAAAAAGAAATATGGTATTTTGGTAGCTGTGAGGAAACCAAGATGAATGTCCATGGTGGGTAGCCCTCAGCAGCAAATTGGTCCCAAACTATAAGCACAGCAACGAAATGCCAGGTTTTGGCAGATATTTACAACTGGCAGAAGGTACAAAAACAAAACCAAAAGCAAACAAACAAACAAACAAACAAACAAACAAAAAAAAAAAAAAAAAAAAAAAAAAAAAAAAAAAAAAAAAAAAAAAAAAAAAAAAAGGAGGGCCAAGTGAGGTGTAAAGGGCAAAATGCTACTAAAAAGGAAAGAAAAAAAACCACAGGACCAGAAAGATCTTTACTGGATGGAAAAGTCAGTCTTCTGTGTGAGGAGAAAAGAGCCATTGCTGAGTTGTTCCATTCATACCTGTGGTCTCTCCTAGAGAGAGATTACCTAGCTCTGTGTGAAGAGCAAGGTGTTAGCTCGTTTTGAGAGGAAAAGGGCAGAGCTGGTCAGGTAAATGGGATGAATTATCTGCTTTTCTAGGATTAAAAATTTTGGCATTGCTTGTAGTGACTGTGGGATTTAAAGTGAGAAACCTTTGTTAATAAGAATGCTTGAGTGACTCGTTTGTGACTGACAGGTTTTTTTTTTTTGTTTTTTGTTTTTTGGGTTTTTTTTGCCTGAAGAGGTTTCAGTTCTTGCTGTTTGCAGGAAAAATTCAATGGCTTTAGAATTTATCCATTTTTCTCTTTCCGTTTCTACAAGGTCAGTGAAAGGTGTATTTCAAAATTTGCTGTTCATGTTCATGTCCTAGAATGAGAGGGAAGTGAGTTTTTTGGAAAGTTGCGGTCAAAACCAATCAGTGGCCAGATTTGAATATTGGCACCTGGTGTGGCCACTGAAGACATGGACCACCTCTGAGAACACAGCGGGTTAAAAAAGCAGAGAACGGCCCAGGGGAATTCTCTTGGTTCCGGTCCCTGAAAGAGACCAGACCTTACTTGCCCAGCCGCGGGCTGGGTGTGGGAGGGGAAGCCATGTGGCCGGGGTGACGTAGGCCGGAGCGCATGTGCTGGTAGCACGGCCAGCTGAGAAGGAGAAGGCGGGAAGGCGCGGGGCGGGTGCAGCGCGACAAGGTGCCTGGCAGCTGTGGGAGTTCTGGGCAGGCAGAGCCCGAGATTTTAACCCTTTTCTGGGATAATGGAAACCTTACAAATACTGATCCTCCTGGATCTCAGTGAGGAGAGAGATTAAACAGGAGGAAGTGAGCAAGTGTGGTGGAAGTTTGTGCAAGTGGAAGATGTCAGAAGGAGTTGAGAAGAATCCTAGGTGGGAGGAGATCATGGAGTGGCCTTGGCTGGACTCTTTTCTTGTGTAGCCATGGACAGACCCATTTTTCCTGTGACACAGAAACTGCCTTTAGGGGGAGGCAATGGCTTGGAGCCAAGAGAGTGCAGTGATGCTATGTGAAGCAGTGGCATGAACAGAGACAGCTGAGGAGGGTGTGGTGATGTCCTCTGTCTTCAGTGAAGAGGAAGATCTCTGTTCTTGAGACCCCTCAGCCCCAGAGGATGAATTTGGGGAGGACTGGTGTCCCAAAAGTGAGAGACTGTTGCTTTTTTGGAACTGGGCAAAGCATCCTTAAAATGGGAACTCTAGAAGCAGTTCTGGTCCATGTGCAGTGGTGAGAGCACTGGACATGGAAAGAAGAGGTCCCGAGGGCAAATGTTCTCCGGGCGGTGCCAAGAGTGACATGGAAACACAAGAGGTTTCAGCTGTGTTTCCGGGGGTGATACAAGGGGGTGATGCACGGGGGACTCCTCTCTCCTTGATGAACTGAAAGTTGATTACCTGAGGGGTGGTGACTGGAAATCTAAGATTTTATTTTGTGCTGTGGTGGAAATTGGGGGGAGGAGGAGGAATGTTTTGGAAGGTTTTCATTCTGAGTTCTGTGTGTGTTCCTTTTTATATATTGTAGTTAATAAAGGTTTGGTTTTTTTTTTCCTTTATTCCTAAATTGGAGCCTGTTTTGTTCTATTTCTAGTCACATCTCACAGCCACTAAGGAGAATATATTTTCATGGGGGCACTGGCATGACAGGTTTGCGTCTTCATGTTTTTCCAGTTTTTTAAAAAAAAAAAAAAGGAATGATAAAGTTAGCAAATGGCCTTGAAACTTTTTAACTCCAAAAGAGATTTCTTTCCTTTTCTGCCTCCTACCTGTAGACAAGAGGGAGCTTCACCTACTCACTTGACTGACCTGTCACTTCCATCACTGACAGTTCTCTACTTTTATGTGGAGATGAATGAATAATTTGTTATTTCTTCTGTCAAACTTGAAAGCCTTGGAGGTGCAAAGAATACCCTAAGCTTGTAGTCATACAGCTTTTGAACATGGAAACTCTTGTAATGCTTATGAGAAGATCTCCAAATGAAATGGTTGGATCTGGTTTGGCCGTTGCATGGCTTGCCTTCTCTTGTGCCTGTGAGAGCATAATAGCCTAGCATAATATCAGAGGCAAGTGTGCTGTTGAATATTGAAGTGGCTGAGATGAAAACTGAGGGCTCAGTCCATCAGTGTTACTTTGCTTGTACTCTTCTAACTTGTGCTCAGTAACCATCTGTGGAAACTCTCCCTCACTCCTTTGAAAGAAATCGGCTTCAGTTGTTGGGCGCTCTCTAATATGTACTATGTGCAATTCATGTATACTCAAGTACCTTGAGAGCCATGGAGAAAGTACCTGTTTGTGCTGTCTCTGTGGTTAAAACACTTCTTTGTTCAGTGAGTGTGGAAAAGCTACATCAACTTCTCCAGCTGCTCATGAGCAAGTGCTTCTACTTTGCCAGGAGAGATTACTATGCTGTATGATGCAGAAATGGTACAAAACTACAAGGAGAGGGAGTGGCATTCTGGAAAGCCAGAATGACAGGAAACAAATTCTGGAGGAGAAAGGAGAAGGAGTAGCGGGCCGCAGAGCTCAGGGAGCAGGACAGCTTGATTGTGTTTTTGGATAGAAACTTTTTGAAAGGAGAGGAAGAAATCAGGATGTGTGATGTTGGCAGTCCAAACAGAAGGAATTAATAAGAGTTGGAGAAACGGACAATTAGTGTTTTTTTGGCAAGGATTCCCATTGGAAACTAATACATGGGAGTAAAACCAATAATAAATATCAATGAAATGTTAAACATAAATAGTAATTTCCCATATGTTGTGGGGCTCTGTTGAAGGTACTTCATCTGACAATGTTTGCTAAACAAAAATAATTCCAGTTTGGAATGTTTAAATCAGGCAGCACTTCAGCTGCTTGCACATCAAAATGCAGCATTTTCTTATGCTGCATGTTGGTTACACCTGTTACATGCAGCAGCTGGCAGATGCATCATGTAGAAACTGTTTCTCAGTTGTTTAAAGAAAAAGTATTTTAAATAAATAATACTTCCTTGATTCTGGATTGGGGTTTTTTTTGGCAGAGATAGGATGATAGATGGGAGCAGTAATTTAGCGAATGTCTTAAGTTATAATTCATAATTTATATTTCAAACGCTAATTACTGTAGAGTGTCCAGGAAAAGTAGGCTTTTCCTACTGCAGTTCCTAGTTATTGGAAAACTCAGGTTTTGACTAAGACAACAGCTGGAGTCTGGCAGGTTAGTAATAGTACAACAAATTAGCATCATCAGCTTGACAGTGGCAACAGCTTTAAATGTTGACTAAGAAATTTTAAATTCTTTATTCCAGTTTTGCTTGTTGGCTAAAGGCAGAAAAAATTGGCAGTAAACTAAATCCTCTGAATACAGTTCACTGTTCAGTGTGTGTTGCTCAGGAGTGGCACATTAGAATTAATTGGTATTATTCATATTACAGTGATGAAGCAACTGTTTCTTATTTTTCTCTAGGTTTTTCCAGTCCAGGGAGTTTTGTTCCTTTTGTAAATTTTGCTCCCAGAGTAACATATGCTTTATAGAGATGTGTCCATGGGGATTTTACTGCATTCCTGAGATAGATGATAAAATATAAGGCAAATCCAGCTGTGAAAATAAGCCCCCTAGCCTATTATTTTAAAACTTATCTAATCCAAAATGTTTAATAATTGAGGGGATTGTGCAACATTCTTTTTTACCAATTTATTGATTTCAGATACTCTTCTGGTCAAATGTGAATGCTGCTGGTGTTTCAGTTTAAAATACTATCTTTCATAAACTTACAGCAACAGTATCAAATAGAAAAAAAATTCTGGATATGAGAAAGTATGTAGACAAGATGGTATTTTGCAGGCCAGATGAAAAGTAAATTTCCATACTTTGGATATTATGCCTGAGGTTTCATAATATTTTCATTTGGTCACCTTCTGCGTGTACAGATACGAAAGCAGGATAGAAGTTTTATTTAAAATTAAAAAAGGTTTGTTTTTTTTTTTATTGTCATCTTTTATATTTCTTGGGGGGGTTTTGTTTGTTTGTTGTTTTTAGTTTTGTTTTGTTTTTTGGGGTTTTTTTTCAGCCATGGTCATATTTTACTTTTTTTTGAACTATCAGAAGTGATCTGAGTGCTATGAGTAGTGTAATGACTCCACTACTATTTCTGCAGTAACAGTTATCCTAATGTTCCTGAAAGGATAGTGGGTATCACATAGCTGTGAGAGAAAAAGATGACCTATTTTGTGTTGACAAACAGAATGAAGAAGAGTGTTGCCTGCACCACTTTAAAGTAAGAGGTAGGGGATAGGTGGGAAATGTAGAAGATAGATGCCTTTCATATATGTTTTTAATTTTTCTGATTATTCTGTGATAACTGAATAAATGCTTCTAGACATTGACACTAAGATTGTTCATCAAATTACATGCTCAGTGGCAGTTTGCCTCTGCCAGGGGGCCTACTGCATATCTAATCTGATGCAGGGTTAGAGGCATCTGTTCTTTACTAACAGATGCATCTATAGAAGTTCTTTAAATTTTAGTATTATACATTTTGCAGTTTATAGCAAAAAGTAGTACTGCTACTACATAGAAACAATGTAGAACAATGTTTGGCTCAGCCTCACTAACAAGAGTATTAATATATGGTTTTTGTAAGCTTATGTTTTATTCGGTCTGCATCTCATGCTGTTGAATCTACAACTGGAGCAGAGGAACTATAAATATTTGGAATCCAGAGTTACTGTATAGATGTACATAAGAAATTCCTCTTTGTTTTCTTTTCCTTGTGTTAGTTCTATGCTAATCCATCCTCTTGTGATATTTTGGAGAGAATTTTAACCACTTTTTGCAGATAACTACTTTAAAGCTTAAATGTGTGCATCTGTGCAAACTAAATCAGAATACTTCATTAAGAGCTCATTCAAGAGGAGGACAAATCTACTAGTCAGACCCTCAGCTTCTTCTCTATTGCTAGAACTTGTCTGCCATTTCTCAGGATTCCCAACCTGGTTTGTTAGTGTGCTCCAGAACTGTCTTGAAACAAGCTTCAGAAATCCCATGACACTTTATGTGGGATACGTTTATGCTGATAATTGCACAGTAACACCTGTGTGAGGTTGTATTAAGTTTTTTTTTTTTATTTTCCTTCATATTTTCAGCCTCATTTCAGTGATACTTCTGTGAAAACAGTTCAGTGAGGGTCTGATGCCACAATTTACTCCCACAGCATTGCATTGCATTGCATTGCATCATTAAATTAATTACAGATGACCACAGACTAAATACTGCTCAGAACTGAACAGGGCTGCATAGGCATGTCTTGAAATTGCAGAGAGCCAAAATTAACTCTGAATCCATACTTGGATCATTCATATCCAGCTCATTGCAAGATCAGTCATAAATTGTGCCTGAGTGACACTTTCAATAGTTACAACATTTGAACAAAAGGTAAGGAAAAAGCAGGGAATGTTGCTTACATACTGAAGCTGAGATAGATATAGCTGCTTTCACTCAAACCTGCTGAATATGTTGGTATTTTATGGGTTGTGTGTAGCAATGTGTACTGCTAAGGTTAATAGTAAAGAAAATAGAAATCCTGGAAAATAATAGTTTCTGTTCTTGAAGGAATATTGGTTAGGCCAAAAAAATTTAAGTACAATATAAAACCTGTTGGTTACTCTTCATAGTTAAATTGATCTCAAGTGTTTATAACAGATGTGTTGTATTTGAAAAATGTTGCTTCTTTTCAGTCACCAAGTGTACAGACTAGCAGATTAGTGACAAGTTTTGGTATGCATGTGCTGAAAAAGGAAAAACAAAGGCAAAGCTTATAGCCAGATGATTACAGCTTAAGCACCTGCTTAAAATAAAATTTATGCCAATTTATGAATTCTGCAAGCCATGTAAGTAGTGAAGAGAGAAAACAATTTCCATGATTTTAATGACATTTTATGTTAAATGCTTTTAAATAACTTTTGCAAATTGGCTACTTCTGATTCCTTGTCTTTTATTATTGCTAATTATATTTATTAAATGTTTGAGTCTAGATAGCTTTTAATGACTATATGAGGAGATAACCTTGAATAAGATAATAATATATATTTTAAAAGGTTTGATTTAGTATCTTAGAGGAGTCTGAATAAAGCATGCAGCTTTTTGACAGAAATAATCTGTGCTGTAAGACAGTAGCAGTTGGTCATTGCCTACTTATAAAAATACCCTAAGTTTAAAAGGCTAATGATTAAAAAAAACAAAAAAAAGAAAAAAAAGGGCAGCAAATTCCTGGCAATAAAATAATTCAACTGACTTTGCCTTCTACATATGATAGCGGTTTTTGCAACCTGACACTGTAACGACTTATTTGACCAATCTGACTGAAATAACTGAGAATGTCTGCTTCGCTTTTGTATTTTAACTTGTTTGATTGAGTTGTGGAATTTTTGACCATAGATTTATCACAATATTCAACAGCCACTCCTCCATGTGAAAGGCTTCCAAGAAAAAAAATTTAAAAAACCATAAAAATAAGTGAATGGCAGTAAAGATCATAACTCTCTTCATTTGTTACACAAGTTTTTCTGGTCTACTACTTTTTTACTCTTCTAACACAAAAGCTATTTTACAGGTGGAAAATGGAGGCATTTAAATCTACATTGTGAAAAGTAGCTACAAATGTCACATTTCTCTGTGCTATGATGTCTCTCCTCAGAATTCCATTTTGAAATTTTTTTTACATTGCTTTCATGGCACAATATGAACCTAAATGGAAAACAAACTGTCCCTCTTGACCGTGGTTCTGAAGAAGTCTCTGATGGGTACCAGAATGGGACATGTGGAATTGCTTGTTCCTATTGAGTGGTTTGGCCTTTAGAACTTCCTCAAGATCTCCTGGAAAAACGATGCCAGAAGGGGAAATGGAATTTTTTTCTCTAGAACAATTCTATTTTTATTAACAAAAATATAATTAAGGCTGCATTATGGTTTCCACTTAAGAGTTTCTGTTTTAAATGCTCATTACCCTGTAAAGTTTAGTGCTCTTTAGGTAAGCAATTCCCAGGCTTTTCTAATGCCTGAGAATGGCTATTTTGGGACTTTGAATTAATAGTTTTCTGAGGGAGAGGGAAAACAGGGAAGGATGACAGTGACCTTTTAATATTTTTCTTTTTTTTAATTTTAGCAAAACTTTATGTTGAATGTTGAAGCTTGAACTTTCTAAGGAAATGCTGCTGAAGTGTTTCAGGTCTGACCACTACACAAACTTTCAAAACTACTTAATGTGCAGGATTCCCTTTGAAGAATTATTAGGTGTATCAAGTGAGTATCTACAAAGTGTCTGCTGCTTACATGTTTCAATAACCCTGTGTTTTCCTGTGTCACATCTCAAGATCAGGCATTAAAGAAGAATAACATTGTGCTAGCATGGGCTAAAATTGCATTACCTTTTTGATTAGTTACTTGAGGTCTTACAGTAAAAAATTGTGTACATGTGAATATTCTGGGTTTTTTTTGAAACCAAAAGCTTCACTTTCTAGTGAAGCTCTGTTCCTTCACCTACTCAAACCTTATTCATCTTTCCCATCCTCTGTCCGCTCTCAATTCTCAGCTGGAGGATCAGTGTTTTTACAGCTTCCATTGTTTCAACACTAAAAGAGTTAAAAGCTCAGCCTGGTCTGCCAGCGGCTGGGCACCTTGCCCCACCCCTTCTCCTCCTGACTGTGGTGCCGGCACATGATATCAAATTTCCAGCCAGCACAGTCTCTTTATCATTCTCTCCTGGGGGGGGGCTGCCCAAACCATCCCAGGTCTCGTCCACCCCTGCATCTTGCAGGCTCCGGCTTCTCTCTCTCTCAGGCCGCATGGCCTCCCCTTCCCCACCCAGATGCAGCTGGGCAGGGGAGGAGACCAGATCTGCTCACCTGCCAGACTCCAAAGAGAAAGTCTCTCTGGGAATGCTCTGCTTTTAATCCCTGTGTGTTCTCAGAGGCGTATCCAAGTTCCCAGTGGCCACACCAGGTGCCAATTTCAAACCTGGCCACTGATTGGTTTGACCATAACTTTCCCAGAACCTCACTTCCTGGTCAAACCATGACAGTCTGGAAACTAAAACTTGTTTTGCGAATCATTCATTTGAAACTTGAGGTACTGTTAGTTTGACGGTATTGGTAGTTGTTGTGATGGTTTGGTATTTTGGGTGTCTGCTCCCTTCTCCCTTCTTCCAAAGGCAAGTGTACTTTATTTTACCATTTCTGAAACAACTTGAGCTATTTGCCTCTAAGTCTAGTCTTTGGAGTTTGCAAATGTTTTGATAAACTTGTCTTGAACAGTGAAACTTGCATTTAACAGAAAAAGGCTTTTTCTGACCCAAGTAATCTTCCAAATTGTCAGCCAGGGATATAATTTCAAGTTAATGAGTTCAAAATTCTTTAATCTCTCCCAAAAACTTGAAAGTACTGGATCTTCCTGCAGACTGTAGGGTTTCTTTTTCATTCACTGTTTTAAATGCTTCTGCCCTCTCTTTGTGCAAGGCCTCTGACTACTTCAAGGAGAGGATTTTTTACAAACGATAGTGTGAGTGGAGCCAAATAGCTACATTATTTTAATTAAATAATGTTGCAGCTTTTAATTTTAAATGCTAATTGAAAAGCTTTTTCCTTACATGAGCAAAGCCTGAAGGGTTACTGCTTTCCTCTAACAGTTGCTCACATCACTCCTACGTAGAGGATGGACAGTTGCATTCCTTTTGCTGATTTAAATTCTTCCAATGCTGTCAGTTGCAGCAGAGAGACCCAGCTGTGAATATTGACAGCATGTGACATCAAAAGTTACTGGTTTTGTTTTAATTAATTTCTTTGTAATATAGTTTTTCTTTTAATGTGGAAACTTCACTTGAGCTCTTGTTTTATATTTTGAATAATTATTTTAAAGGTTTGCCTTCTCAGTTTCTTGTATCCTATTGGCAGTGTTTTCAAGAAGTGTGGGTCAGTTCTGTTTCTGTATGGTACTGTGGATTAAAATACCATTATTTAAATCTGTGGATCAGAGCAGAAAATTTATTTGGGATTTAAAATGTATGATTTTGGGATTTGGGGACCGAACATTTGGGTAAAGGTAAAAATAGGCTATGACTAGATAGAGAACATGTGAGTTTGAGAGTATAATTATTTATTACACAAAAATATGAGTAAAAGACATCGTGGCCTCAATAATGTGGCTCCTGTGGTTGTGTTGCGACTCTATAATTTATTTCAGACCCTGGAACAGCACTTCTGTCAAGGTGGATGCTAACTTTGTATTTATCAAAGCTAAATTTGTTTAATTATCCTGTAAATGACAAAACATCCACAAATGCACATCTGCAAAATAGTAATATATAGAAATTTTCTTTTTTTACTTTTTTGTAATGGTGGTTTTAATTCCTATACGTTATTCTTTTTTTGCAAGCATTATCAGTAATGGGTCATAGGACTGATTAATAGAAGACCTTAAGAATACAAACTGAAGCAGGATTGGTGTCAAATACAGACTAGGTAAAAGTATAACTTTATGTACATTTCCTCTTAATTTTTAAAATGCATAAAAACTCCCACAGTTTTTTTTAGGCATAATCTTTGTCTCTTAATATATGCTGCAGGTGATATTTTTTTGTATGTCAGTGGGAGCAAGCATAGAGTTTGCAGTACGTGTGTCACATTAACATTTTAAGTCTGGGAAGGACAGAGTATACAGCTTGGCTGAAGGTAAAAGCTGTTTGTGCTTTCTAGGGATCTGGCCTTTGCTCGTACTACATCAGTTAAATCTACTTGCCTCTTAGAATTTTTGTGTTTGCTATGTTCTCTGTTGTATTGATAGAACTGTGAAGGCAGGATTCAGAGATGGTTTTCCTGTGGCTCTTTAAATCATTTCATGAAGATGATGAGCCCTTTCAAATGAGTGAGTTTTTAGAATTTGGCAGAAAATAAGCTGTATGATATTTGAGCTGTATTTAGAAACAGTTATCTTTGATGTGTTTTATTTGATTCACAATTATATGTGTAAAAATGCCTGCACACAGTAGAAATACAGCTATCTGTCTTACTTCCTCAGTGTTCCAGACATTGAAATCCATGCCAATCCATGGCTAAACTCACATGGAGCTAATAAGTTGTATGTTTGCCCCCTTTTGTTTTTCCACATTTCCCCAAGTACCCAAACTCTGTTTGCCCCTTATAATAGGCAGAAAAAGATCTATCTGTAAAGGGCTGTGTCTTAATGGATGAGTTAGCCTGTGAAGTCAAGGCTGTGACCAGCTTGAAGCATCCATTGAAAGTTTATATGAACTTTTGGAGGCTCCTTGGGTCTTGCCACTTGCATGACTCTGGACCCTTAGACGGAGAGGCCAAAGCAATTACTGGCATCACCCTGCCATAATGACTCCATGCACGTTTGTCCTCACCAGACCTGCAATCTGAGTAGTCACACGCTACTTTCTCAAGGCTGTCAAAAGATTTGAAAGGATCTAGCCACTCTTCAAATGTTCCCAGCTACAGATGCTTGTGGCTTGCCTTGAAATCCTTTTGGATAAACCACGGACACTTGAGCCTGGGATTACTACTTGAAACATGCATGACACATCTGTTGATTATTTCTACCTAACTGTCATTCAGCTTAAAGAAACAGCCCACAAACCAAAGGCAAACCATCAGAACTTCATGTCTGGCAGGCTAAGGGTTATTTAGTTTTATTGTGGCTGGAAGATTGACACCACTCCAAGCCTCATGCAGGCAAGACCCTGCTTACTATGTGTCTGGAGAAGCAGAGGGGGAGTGCTGCAGTCCAAGGGGACCTAAACTTTCAGAGAAAAATCCTTGCAGTCATCCTTTTGGATTCCCTGCCCCTGCCTGATTCATGAGGAAGGGCCTGAACAAGAAACAAAACCAGGGGGAATCCCAAGTGTTACTATAAGGGTGAGGCTGCTTTTAAAACCAAAAATTCCTGGTATTACTACAGAACTACAATGTTGCAATTTGGTGCTAGTTTCACTAGGAGAAGTTAATAAATTTCCTATTTAAAAATACTTTTAAAACCTTGCAAGATTTCTTATTTTAAAACTTGCAGTTGAAGAGTCATCTTTGTACAACAATTTTGATCCCTTTCACTATTTCAGTGCTGCTGTAGACATTTGTGTGTGGGAATAACTTAAAATTCCTTAGGTATGTGAATATGCCTGCTGAAGTCAGTAGTACTTAAAATTGGACATGTTTGCAGATTTTGACTTCTAGGCTTCAGCACAGAAAACATTTTGAGCAAAAATTTTATTCGGTAAGCATAATCTCACGTGTTTCTCCACTCAAAAATTGGAGTCTACTGGAAAGTCTGCTGACAGGTTTATGAACAAACCAAAGCCTTTCCTGGTGTACTAGGTCTGGGAATGTTCATGTACCTGTGTCAGTGAGACCCTTTCTCCTGTCATGAGCAGACAACGAGCCTGCTTGCAGAGGTGAGAGTTCTAGTGTTCTGGATAAATCTTAAACTCCAGTCCAGAGAGCACTATGAACTGTGTGTTTTTCAGAAAAGTTAAATGAGTGAATTTTAACATTGCACTTTGCCACTGAAGTGAGCAGCCAAGTAATTTTAATTATGATGGTATTCACCTGTGTGCATCCAGTAAGATACTGGGTGACATGCTGTAGTTGTACTGGAGCTTCAGGACAAAAGCTTATAAAACAAAACTGGAAAAAAAAATCATGGAGAACTCCAAGGAATCAGGTAGAACAAATGTTCCTGCATAATGAAAGTAACTGATAAAATTAATAGGGGACCATTAATAGAGTTGCTTTACTAATGCCAGATAGTTTGTTATTCTCTCTCTGCATAGGGACTGTCTATGTCTAGAGACTTTTCTTTGAGAGTTTAGTTTTTTCTCTGTCATTGTGTTTTATATATCTAGGAAAAAATGAGATGAAAAAGTAACAAGTTGAAATAGAACTTTGTGGAATTTGGCTGCAAATGGCTACAGTTCTTTGGGAGGATATAAGCATCTTTTTCAGTGTGCTGCATCACCTTTGGTTGTCCTGGCAGTTTTCCCTGAAGGGGGAATGTTGTCTGGTAGCATGTGGGATGAAGTGCCCACAAACAAGGCCAGATCTCATCAGCTCTGCTGAGCTGAGGTTGTGAAGACTGCCCAGGCAAAGGAAGCAGGCTGGGAATGCTCTGGTTGAGCACTCTGGTTGCTAGAAAGAGTCTAACTGATTCTCCCCCATGCACCCTCCCCCCAGTATTTTAGGGTGCACAAGGTCTAAGTTTCCAGAAAAATTTGATTTTGACATGCATTATAAAGTCAGATAATATAGTGTGTAAGTCTGGAACTGCTTCTGTTACTTAGACAGTGGTGAAGTAATGGCAGCATTTTTTGTTTTAGAAGAGATTTTGTTAAGGTGAAAAAAAAAATGTTACCAGAAGGCTGAATAGCTAATGATTTTGGTATGCGTGCTCTTTGAGTCATTTGTCTTGAACCAAGATTACTAGTTTGGACTTTAATAAACTGCATTTCTCTTGAGAAAATAGGAATGGGTGTTAAAATAATCTGTAATTTTATTTTAATTAGAGCTAAAAATAATAGTAAAAATTATGAATGTGTCTATGATGTTTTCTTGAAAGTAACCTGTCCAGTTAGTTATACTGAATTCAGTGGCGAAATTACCGTTTTGTCTAAATAGTGATGAACACATGATTGCATAATCCAAATGTACCTTATAGCATGCCTAATTTCCCATACTAATGTCCTGTGGGACAGTCTTAGTATTTTTTACTATCAAAATGCATAATTATATAGATTCTACTCAGTCTACATAAAAGACTTACTTTTATTTACAGACTTGAGGTTTGGTTGTGTTCTTTTTTCCCCATGGACCTTCATGCTGTCAGAGTTGTTAACCTACTAGCACAGTAGACTCTTTTCTACTGCTTCTGTGGTACTGTCCATGATGGAATGAAAAAGTAAAACACTTATTAATTTTATATCTTAGATGTTCTTAATAACTGATATTTAAAATCAACTTAAACTTTTAAAAAGTACAACTTGGTCATAATAGAGTCAAATGTCCTTCTATTCACAAATAATTTTGTCATTATTTTTTGTTCACTCCTAAAGCTGTTTGATTTGCCAAAGCTAACCAAAATCTCTCCTGGTAAAAATGAAGACCTAGAAGACCCAAAATCCACATCAGTATTAAAGAGAACATGTGCTTATACTTCATAAGCACATGTTCTCTTTATAAATTTTAAACATATTCCATGGATTTTGGAGATCGTGTTTGCCCAAGTGCCTATCTTTTGTGCTATGATCTTTTCAAGGATCACATGACAAGGAATATTTAGAGAAATTTCATATGGTTAAGGAAACAAGTTCCCCCTTCAGTCTGTGCTGAATCATTTTTCTAGCTGAAGACATGCCTTATCTCTGGATAAGATAACAATTCGTGCTATGGGATTGTTTACTCTTGTGGCATGTCATTAGCTGTGATATGTTAATCCTTTCCTTTTGCAATTTTAGCTCTGTTAATTCTTTTACTTCTGACTTACATACGATGTGCAATTTTGGTTTCCAAATGTTTTCATACATAAAGCTGTTGAACAGAATCACATCAGAATGTTGAAAGAAGCAGTGTTGCCTTAATGTCTGGTGGGGTTTCTCTATTAAGACAGGAGAGTTTGGGGATTGCTTTATCCATCTCACATGGGGTTTGGAAGTCTTAATTTCAAATTTCATCAATTGTTTGCGCAGGAGATTGAAAACTGGAGGAAATGGTTAGGGAAAGTAAAGGAATCAACAGAGGTGTGGCAAGGTAGGTTTTTTTTTAATTTGAGCATTTTTAGTGGACATGGTCAATATCAAGGTGACAGTTCTAAACAGGATGTTCAGCGTTTGCAGGGTACCAACAAACGTCCTTCCTTTTGCTGACCACAAATGTGATTATCTTTAGGCATATGAAGAGCTCCTATTGGCTTCATTGTGATAAATATTTTAGTAGAAATAGCATGTTCTAAAAAATTTAACAAGATTCTGCAAGGAGCACCATGTGGTTCGTTCTTCAAGGCCTGTGTTGGTTCCACAGGACATGATGGGTGGGGGAGAGTCTTAGGTGAACATGAAATTGGTCACTGACTTAATTTGATGTAGCTTTGTACTTTAGTTATATGACAAACAAATCAGGTTTGTTATTTGAAGAAAGACATGCTAGAATAGTACACAGTATATATACTCACTGTGTAGGGCCTGTGACCCAATTTAATTATGCAAAAAATTTACTTAATTGTATTAAAGAAACAGCTGACAAAGCATTATCATCTAATTGAGATGTAAGCACCTAAACTGACTTGTATAAAATTACTAGATATTGTATATTTGCACTGAGATTTTGACACTCATCTTGTTAAAAAAAAAAAAAAGGAGGAAGTAGAGGGGGAGTTGCAAAATGAAGATACAAAGTAGACCCTTTTTTGCACTCAAGCAAATGTAATGGGAAATGATAGGGTCTTCAGAGATGATGCACATTATTTTTTCATATGTGTTTGTCTGTTTTTCTTGACTAATGAAGCATCACATCCAGTGTTTATGTTTTTGTGTCATAGATTTGTAGCTACACTTACAATTCATTTGTCAGTTTTGTTTTCAAATTAAAGTAGATAGAGTCAAAAATCACACACTCTAAGAAATGTAACTTCAGTAAGTCACGGGCCTCAGGGGAACACATGATTCCACATGGAGTGATCCTTGATCACTACCAATAACTTCTTTATTTATCATTTGACTCAAGGGGGACCAGCATACTCTTCAAGCCACCAATTCATTATCCCAGTCACTATGCACAGGCCTTTGAGAGGAGTGCAGTGGTGTCTTTTTCCAAGTGCAGAAATTCATCCATAAAAGATAGGGTGTAGAGAACAGTGTCCACAGGTGATGTTTCTTTTCAGAGTTCTGATTTATTTTTCTCTTTCTCTGTCTCCTAAACATGATAAAGCAACAACCTGTCTGACCAAAATAAAGTAACAGATAAGAAAATATGAAGTAAAAAAAATTATATTGTGGAAATTTTGTAGATTTTCATAGCAAACCAGTGGTTATGTGTTTAATTCTATAGACAGTTTTTTAAATGATAGGATCCTTGGTCATAAATTTTTGTTGTGTTTTATATAATAATATATTATTGGTATTTACCTAAAAAGTAGGTTGTATTTGGAGAAGAAAGTGTGCGAGTACCAGAATTGCCCCTTCAGATGGGTGATTGTCCCACTGACTACACAATACTGTTGAGGTTCACTAAGTTGACAGAAAACGAGAAATGAAACTTGAAGCATGGTATGGCTAGGTGCAACAAAATGTTGCAATTTTTGATGATGCAGTTTATGAAAACAGTGTTTTGAAGTAATGTAATAGAGCCTTCATTAGAGTGAACAGAACCTATGATAGGCTGCCTAGTCCTGGTCCTCAGCCAGTAGGTCTTCCCAGAGCTCTGCTGAATCCTTAGCAAGCAAGGTTTCTGTGCAAGCACTGAGCCTTTTTTTTTTCTCTATTCATATTAGCCTGATCACTGCAGTATAAGACAAAATGGTTTTGTATGGAAATACCTGGAAATAATTACAAAGATTGCTCAAGAGTACAAACCTACTAATTTCCACAGATATTTTAACAGCTTTTTGTGTTCTGCTGTAATTTATATCTTGTGATGCAGCTTTAGAGGTAGAATAGGTTAAGGAAATTAATCTGAAGGAGGTGACTTTTTCTTTTGCTGTCTGATTCATACACATTGTGTAGGAAGCATAGGGTAAGACAAATAATATTTTTCTGAGTAATTATATTAATTTTTAAGTTGGAATGAACCTTGAGAAGCAGATGCTTTACTTGAGGATGATCTTCTGTGGCGAATATTTCTCTAAATACTAAATACAAAGGATCATTTGTGCAATCAAGTTTTAATCTTGGAGTTGTGCCGTACCATAAGGCTCATTTGGTCCTGAGAATAATTTGCTATAATAAATAGCAAAAGCTGTTAAGTCCTGCTGAAGCTGTGCATTTGGGGAAATAATTTGGGCTGTTAAAGTCTTGTTTGCAATAAGAAACTGCACCTGTTCATAGGTTTCCTGGAGGACATGCTTACCATGATAAGCTTTTTCATGAGTATATCATATTCCTCATTTCTCTGGCAGCCCTTTTATCAGCTGTATGTGAAAGGGAGCATTGTCCCTCCAACACACACATTATTCTGCTTTCTCTGAACCTGGATGAGAAGATGTTCCTTTCTTCTATGTGTATGTGGGGAAAGCAGGAGAAGTTTCTATTGGGATTTTCTGCAACCATACACAGCACAGTAGGCCAGAGTATAATCAAGGCAGCAGTCCAGTCTGGCTCACCAGTCCTGTTCGACCTCCTCCCTCCTAGTAATGCACACCTTCCTGCCTTTCTGCCTTCCTGCCTCCCTCACTCCCTCCCCCTTTTTTTTCTCTTTTCTTTTCATGCTCCAGAGGTTGAAGTGTCAGACCCTGCAAACTGATAAGAACTACATGGTACATGCCATAAACCAAGGGTCCCTACTGGGTCCACTGATGCATGCAGTCCTCTCCTGATATCAAACAGCTGATAAGTAGAACCTTGGCTCCCATCCCAAACTTCTGTGCCAAGAGGGGGAAAAAAAAGCCCTTTGTCTGGAAAAGGCAGCTCTGTTGACATTTTTTTTTTTAACATCTTGCTGGTTTTCTTGAATTCAGGCCAGAGTTCTCTCTGTGTAAACTATTTAGGTTTATTCCTGAATTGTTTGGCAAGAATAGAATTCCGCTCAAAAAAGTGTGTTCAATTCATCATGTGCAATGTATATTTGACTGTACGTGCAGCATCAGATACACAATACAGTGTGCAGTGTTTATATAGTGTGATAGCCGTGCCCACACTACAGTGCTGTTTAAAGCTATACAAAGCTTACTTTTCAAGAATCCAGTATCTGGTCATGAAGCAGAGTAACAGAAATACCTTACAAATTTAAGACTACATTATTGATTAAAAAAAGGGATTGGTTGTCAGAATGCTCCCATAATAAGCATGAAACAGTACTCTTTGAAGTCCTTGAACTTCTATTGGTTTTGTTCATCTGTATAGTTCTTATTGCTTGATTTTCTGTGTTAAACTGTAGGTTTAGTGCTTCACATTTTGAAAGATATGCCCCTCTTTAGAAGAATTACATTTTCTCCTCTTAATTTTCTTAACAAAATGACTTTGTGCCGAATAGTGGTGCAGGATGTTAAAACCTTTAGAGATAATATGAGGTCATGAGCTTACATGACTTCAAAGCTTTATGTGTAATATTTTTAAGATAGAAAATTAAATGTGTTTCATAATCATGTGCTTAGTTTTGTGTATTTATTCAAGCCTGTTGTTTGTTAATCTAGGTAGATATTTCAAAATTTGTGTTGATATTTGGAATTTCTAGATGTGTGTCCAATTTTTCTACACTTCAGTGTTCTTGCAGATGTACTTATAGGAATATACAGTCATGGTTTTATTTCACACTGCTGTAAAGCCAAATCCAAAACAGACATGCCAAGATAACCCAATTAATCACAGGTCTCAAGAACCTGAGTAGCCACTGCAGTGGCTACTGTTGTTGAAGCCCCACTGAGGCTGCTAGCCTTTGAAGTGTTGCAGCTGTAACGAAGCGGTGGTAGGATGGCACTAACATGGTTATCCTGGGCTAATAATTCAAATCCTTATCCAAAGCTTTTTTGGAAAGCTATTTGGTTTTAAGAAATATCTCATAACTCTTTTGGAGGTCTACTTTTAGTGTTACCTGAACCAAAGGAGATAGGTCTGTATGTTAAGTTTAATGCATTGTTTTTAGTGATGATAACGTGAACATCAGTGCATGTGTTATATGTGCCTTCTTACAAGTGTTATTAAAATATTTAGACTCACTTTGGCTACTTTGTGTATGAAGCCATATATCTTAGTTGTCATCCATTTGCAGAATTTTATCCATTTATCATAGCAGCAAAAGTTAGTGTGTGTGTGTGTGTGTGTGTGTGTGCGTGTGTATGTGTATGTGTCTGTAAGTGTTGAAAATGCCAGACATGAAGGTCTACTGCAAAACAGCTTTTCACACTTGGATAAGATTATGCTAATGCTTAGTGCTGCTCAAAGTACTTTTTGGGTATCTGAAAGTGTAATTTCTCTTGCGACTGACACTTTGTTTTGCTATATAGCCATTGCTTGCAAAATTCAGTTGGATTTCCAGTCAGGAAGTTCTTGCAGGATTTGTGCCTGAGTGGCTCTGAGCTGGATTGGATGCACAGCATCAAGTGTTCAGGGCCAGGTTGGATGGGGCTTTGAGCAAACTGCTCTGGTGGAAGGTGTCCCTGCCCATGGCAGGGGAGTTGGAACTCGATGATCTTTAATCTCCCTTCTAGCCCAAGCCATTCTATGATTGTAAAAGACTGTATTGCTTCTCAAGTATGTAGTTGTTTTAAGAGATACCTGAATCATCCTGAAATTATTCATTATGTACTTTTTGACTGGACAAGAAGTCAGAATGAATGGAGTGTGGTTTAAATTGAGTGCAACTCTGACATTTCAGGGAATTATTACTAGAAACAAATGATGCAGTGAATTTCATTAATGCACCTTGCTTTTCTACCATATGATAGTGTGTTTTGTTTTCTGATTGTATGCAAGGGTTTCCCTTGGCTCTCTTTCCTTTCTTAATCTGGTTATTGTATACTTAATTCTCAAGATAAAGTCTATAAAAAGTGTTTTGTGAATCTTCATGGAAAAGAAACGGGAGGAATTCCCACTGTTCTCTACTGCTGGTTTCTAGAGAACATATTCACTCTAGAATGCTTTTAAAGAGAATATATTATGTTCAGTTAACCATTAACGGCAAAAATACAATAAAAAGAAATCCAGATATTGTACACATACCTGTATAGTTTCAAAATAGTTACATTTATAAAAAGCTTTTGTCTGAAAAAGCTTTGCTTATACTTTGCAAGAGAAACTACAGATAGATACTGTAATTAATAAAGGCCAAATTTCATCAGCTGACTTCAGCAGGATGATGTTTCACCCTAGGAATTCAAGAATAATTTTCCCCAGATAATTTTAGAAAGAATTGCATTTATTGTTTTGAAGTCAAAAACATTTCACAAATCCTCAGTGGAAGCTACCATACATAGTATTAATTTCTGATGTAATGTGACTCTAAATAGTTTATATTCATGAAATGTTAATGTTTATAAAATACAAAATAGCTTAAATTCTTGTTTTTTCAGTTAGTACCATTTTAATAATGGCATGAAAAGACAATTTTGTTTTAATGTGAGTAATTGTATAATTTTTGTCCTTTAGCAATTTGAAGGCTGAAATGGATTTCATTATTGTCAGCAGCATGATCTCGCTGTCTTTAAGAAAAGCACCAGGCTGTGTATGCTTCTTTGCTTCTGCTACAATGGTTTTTGTATTACGGCAAGTCTGGAAACCAACATGTAATTTTCAAACTGTTACCCTGACAGTGGCTGTAGAAAGTCTGTGCTGGAGGTGGCAGATGAGGGGTGGGGATGGAGGGAGAAGAGAAATGATAAAAGCTTAAATAGTGCAACAGCAAAATCTAACCACAATGTTTAAGCTTTGTGAAAAATCTGTGTATTTAATACGGTTTATGGGGAATTACAGAAGTCTGGACAGGAAATAATTTAGGTGTGATTGAAGGTGTATTGAGGAAGCCTGACCTAAGGGATACTGTAGTGCGCATTTGTGGTGCATTATTGTTTCTATTCTAATACAAAATGATGGCTGTAAATGTAAAACACAAGCTTTGGAGAGAACAGGTGTGTTTTGGATATGGTCTTGGTGAAAATGGCAGAAAGGCCACCACTGCTTATAATGCAACTGTTCAAAATAATATTCAGCAATTTAGCTGAGGAGTTGATGTTTTCAGATTGTCATTGTTCCATGGAGAGCTTCGGCTAAGTTGCAGCAGATGAATCACAGAGTTCCAGAATATGATGAGTTGGAAGGGACTCACAAGGATTATTAAGTCCAATTCCAGGCCCTTCACAGGACTATCCCCAGAAGTTACACTATGTTTTCAAGAGTATCATCCAAATGAACTTTGTCAGGCTTGGTGCTGTGACCACTTCAGTGGGGAGCCTGATCCAGTGCCAGCTTCCCTCTGGTTGAAGAATCTTTGCTCAATATCCAACCTAAACCTCTGCTGACACAACTTCAGGCCGTTCCCTTGGGACCTGTCACTGGTCACCACAGAGAAGGGATCAGAGTCTGTCGCATCTCTTCCCCTCATGAGAAAGCTGTAACTGCAGTGAGCTCTCCCCTCAGTCTCCTCCAGACCGAACAGACCAAGTGATGTCACCCCCTCCTCATACAGCTTCTCCTCAAGGCCCTTCTCCATCCTTGTTACCCTCCTTTGGACACTCTCTAACACTTTAGTGTCTTTTTGACATTGTATCACCCAAATATCTTTTTTACATTGTCACCCAGATGTCTTTTTTACATTGTGTCCACAGCACTCAAGGTGAGGCTGCCCCAGTGCAGAGCAGAGCAGGACAATCCCCTCCCTTGCTCTGCTGGCAGTGCTGTGCCTGATGCCCTCCAGGACAGGGTTGGCTCTCCTGGCTACCAGGGCACTGCTGACTTGTGCTCAACTTGCCATCAACCAGGTCCCTTTCTGCGGCACTGCTCTCCGGCATCTCATTCCCCAGCCTGTCCATACAGCCAGGGTTGTCCAATCTCAGATGCAGAATCCTGCACTTCCCCTTGTTGAACTTCATACAGTTGGTGATTGTGCAGATCTCTGGTTTGTTGAGGTCTCTTTGCAGGGTGTCCCTGCCCTCAAGTAACTCAACAGCTCCTCCCAGTTCTGTGTCCTCTGTGAATTTGCTCTGTATCCCTTCCAGTCCTGTGTCCAAGTCATTTATGAAGATGTTGAAGAGCACAGGGCTGAGAATGGAGCCCTGTGGAGCCCCCTTAGTGACAGGTCCCCAGTCTGATGTCACCCCATTCATTGTAACCTTTTGTGCCTGATCAATGAGCTAGTTGCTCACCCATCCCGTGTGATGGACGTGTTTGTCCAGCTGTGTATTGGACATTTTGCCCAGGAGGATCCTGTGAGAGACAATATCAAAAGCTTTACTGAAATCCAAAAAGATTACATCAGTTGGCTTCCCCTGATCACCTGTGTGGTCTGTCTTGTCATAAAAGGAGAAGGAGATCAGGTTTGATAAGGAAGACTTTCTGCCCATGGAGCTGTGCTGAATGTGCAGTTCTATCCTGGCTGATTTTTTTCTTCCAGAGTCTGGCAAAACATGTTCTTTCTTCCTAACTATTGAATAAATACCTTAAAAGAAAAAGGAGTAGTAGGAGATTTCAGTTCAAAAGATGGGCACTTACAATTAAAAGCAGGCAGGCTCAGAATTCATGGACTGAAGGAATGCAGCATGTGGATTAGAAGGAAGCAGTGATGGGACAGTTGTTGCCTAGAGCCTCTAGCTGTTGTTTTGTGTTGCCTGAACATCAAACAGAAAAGTTTTAGACACCCTTGGTTTATATTAATTTAAACTGACAGTCTTCCTTGTAATCACTTGAAAACCGCAATGTTATTACAAGAGTTTATTTTAACTTGGTTTGAATTATCCAAATATGCAAATTCTTTCTTTCCACTAAGTGGTAGGATTTACAAAAGAACTGAAGCATATTGGGTAACTGTCATAGAAATGAATGCTGCTGTGGCTTCTACAGGACTATATCTCATTTAAAAAGCTTATTAATCCATCTGCCAGCTTTTTGTGAGGGTATGTTCTGCATGTTTGACTTGTCCTTTTGAATGTTTTCAAGTTCCAAATTAAATTGCTGTTATTGCTGTGCTACCTATGTTTGTGAAAAGCATTGGAATACCTTCTAGTGGTTATGACATCTGTGAGAACAGCTCCTTTCTTTCCAGAAGCAGTGACATTTCCCTCTAGTGTAAGTTATTTAATTAGTATTCCTTTATCTTATCAAAGAGGATCTTTCACTGAGAATTTATACCTCTTGCAGGTATAAATATAATAGGATTTATCTGTGAATTCCTGAATTTAGAAATAATTAAGATTTTTTATGTGTCCATTTAATACAATACAGTCTTAGAAATATCCACAGAATCATTGCAGAATTTCAAACGACATTGATTTGGCTAGCCTTATGTCTGCTTTTTGGGGTGAACTGGAAAGTGTAAAAACTTGCTGCTGTTCTCAGAGTTTATAGTTGATCTGAAAAATCACTGGGGTCTCAGTATTTCAATTGCTTGTCTTTTTAAATAAGTATAACTAAAAAAGGTGACTTCACATTCAGGACATGGAAACTTTACAATTAACTCCCACTGAGTTCAACAAAAGTTAATGGCAAAGCTTTGCATTTTTGATAAGATTAATTAGACGAGGGTATTAAAATGCTAGGCTCATAAATGTAAGACCCATTATAAACCACTTAAACCTCTATATTTCTCTCATGTGATATACTTATTTTCAAGTAACTGTATTATTGAGATATTTTGTCCATTCTGATAATTTGATCAGTGTTGAGCCCTCAGGATAGATTGCTCTGTGTATAGTATTGTGGTAAGGAGAAGAAAATGACTGACAGTTACTGTTCCTCTCTCCGTTGTCAGCAGCAGCATATCTGTAAATGGATGGAGACAGGTGCTTACAAGAAGCCAACATTTTAGCTGTACAAACTATTTGTTTGGGAATGTAGAAGACAGATAGTACTTCAGATGATTAAAAGGACCTGACACAAATCACATTTGAAAATGTTTATGCAGGGTTTGTACTGCCAAGTCATTGTGCACATGAGTATTAACATTGTTAGATATTTTTGTAGGAGTTGTAAATAATATACAAGGTTTTCAGTAAGAGACATCCATGGTGAAATATTTATTTTGTATGAGTTTATAACTGTAACATTAAGACTAAAATACTGATCTGAGTTAATCTTTAAGTGTCAGGAATACTATAAGATTTTAAAGTTCTGTGAATTTGTAACACATAATGAAGTAGTAATTCGGACTCCTCCAAACTTAGAGGAAAAAAAAGTACAATAGTCATTTCACTTCTCTTTTTCTTTTAAATGATCATAAAATTGATATTCTTGATTGTCTATGGGTTTAATTAATCAATGTTTTTAGTACCTGGGGGTGATACTTAAATAGAAAGAAATTTGTTATGTAAACATAACAAAAACTGTATTTATTTTCTTTTAAAGATATGTCTTTGCATTGTTTTCAAATGACAAGGTAGTGACTGTGGGCCCTAAAATACAAGCTTACCCAGTGTTATTTACAGCTTGGTAGAGCTAAATTATAAGAAATGTGGGAGGACAAAAATTTAAGAACTAGTTATTTTTCATGGCAAGATTCATGTTGTTTGAGAAGGAGTGACATTAAAGAGCATACAAACCTCTATATCACAGTGGTTTTTTCTATCTTCAGATGCAATCTGGTTTTTGCAAATAAAAGTTGAGGATATTTTGAGGATTCTACTTCTAATAATCCAGCCATTACACTGCTCTTTATTTCAGTATCATTGTTCTGAACTAGAAAACTGCTTCCATCAAGGCACTGTGACTGGTGGCTTGTTTTCTTGTGAGTGCATGTGGTACATCTGTAATTTTTTCTTTTAATTGATTAGTCTATTTTTTCTCATGATGCTGCTTTAAAGAAACCAAGACATATGAAAGCAAGGTAAAATCAGTGCTATATTGGGCATAAGAGTAGTGTGTATCTTTTGGTGCTGTTCCTTCACTGTTCTAATTGGGTGGAAGGAAGAATTTCACTTTTCATGACCCAACAGAAGTGCTGCTATTCTGGGTGAGGTTTCTCCTCTGAGCAAAACATTCAGAGCCATGTTTTACTACAATGAATTCAGCTGTTTCCTGATGCTCCCCAAGGCAAGTTGTGTATGTGCCTACTACCTCATCTCAATCAGTTCTCTGAAATGAGAACTCTTCCAATTGTTCATTCACTTGCCATAATTTAACCATCACACTGACTACAATATTTCCATTCCTTTCTTCATTTTCAAATGACAGTATAAATATGTGTTGTGCTTATGTACTTATGTACTACATTACAACCATAGCTGTAATATTTCAGCTAATATTTTTGCTTAATAGTGCAGATGTAATAACCGTTATGCATTTTAATAGAATAAACAGATAAAATTCTTAATTGCTATAGTTTGGCAAGTGTAAATATGTATCCTTAGTAGTAGGGAGAAGTTATGGTAGATTTCTATCCATTTAATTAAAGCTCTATCAAGGGAATAGTTGTTCTAGCATGTGTGTGGAATGATTTCACACTAGATCTTTGTACAGGAACTTGTTGAAGTAGTGCCCTTCTACAGTGGATTTCTCTTTTTGTGGGTGGTGAAGGGGATCCCTGGATCCTGATAACAAAGTAGTAATATTTTATCTCTGGCTTTGCAATCTTTATCATTGTAACTGCAGAACATCTTTCCAGCATGGGTATTATATTTCTCCTAGGGAAGTGGAAGCATAAGTCCTTTACTGATACAACAGTTTAGTAGCATTTGCTTCTACATGTTAAAAGCAAAGCCCAGTAAAAAACCATGCATATGGATGGATATGAGTTGTTCTAGGAGATGTTCTAGGAGTTGTTCTAGGTACTTAAACCAAAGCAAAACACTCCCTTATTGTAATCACTCACATATATTGTATACCAGAAGTAGTTTTATGAGAACAAACTTGAATCAGGGTGTACCCCTGCTGCCATCTGAGTGCTGTGGTCCCTATGCTGGAATACTGTTGATCATTCTGCTTCTGGCTTCATCACTTCTCAGCATCTGTAACACCTGTGACCAACTGCAGAATATTCCCTCCCTCCTTCGCCTGCCTCCAGCCAGAGCTCCTTGCTGCCTGCTGGCTAAGGTACTCTGCAGGGATTTAAAAGTTGTTGGTTCAAAGAACTTTGGCTATGGAGGGTAAAATAATACACATTTTACTTTCTTTGCGGTGTTGCTGCTACTGGGCAGTTGTGTAAAATATCGTGCTTGGTGGTTCCTTTTGGCCTGTGTTACCAATATACTGATCACATCCAGAGTTACAGACTCTCTTGGATGTTTAGGCACCCCTTTGCACCCCTCTGGTCACAGAAGTAATGACAGTATACCTTGAGATTTTTCATGCTGTGTTTCTTTGATTTAATGCAAATTAAGCTAGTTCAGGATATGTTGTAGATGCATGTTCTGATCATGAAGGAAAACGAAGCCCAAATATGTTTTTCCTGTGTACTAGAGGAGAAAATATTTTTCTCAGTTTGAATAACAGGAGATATGCTCATCCCATCTATAGTACTCCCAGATAAATCTCAAGAAGTCTCTTAGCATTTGATCTCTCACTGAGGTGTGGTATTTTTTTTTTTTTTTTTAATGAAGGCAATCACACATCAGAAGCTCATTAAGTTGCTATGTTGTTTGTGTGACAACTTGAAATAATGACCTATTGGCCATTATTGTTTTAAATTATCTTTTAAACTCAAATACATGACACACCATGTCAGGAGGAAGCAGAATATCACTCTGATAGCTTAGGTTTACAGCTTTTGCTTAATTAAAATTTCTTATGGAGATTACTTAAATTCCAGCTGATTCTTTTGGATTTTGTCACTCTGTAAAAAGTGTGTGCTATATATATATATATATATATATATTTATATATATCTTTTATGAACATTTAGAACATAATTTCTATGGGACAAAGAAAATGTTGATGAAAACAATAGATTTCTAAAGACGGCATTTTGAGTTCTTATTATCTTTTATTACAAAAAACTCCAACAAATCAAATTCCCCCTACTCCCCAAAACTCCACCAAGCTCCAGATATTTCATTCACCTTTTGTAGTATTTTTAAGTCTAGAAAGTATCCTCTACATGCTTTACAGTTGATATGAGGATGATACTCTTTGCCAAAGCCCTTTAATGTCAAAACAGATTTGATGTTAACAGGAGAGCTCCGACAAATCGAATTTGCTAATTTCCTTACCTGTTTCAAAAGATACCCTATGCTCTTCCACTTCTATGCTTAACTGCAAAATTAAAGCAACTAAGAATGAATGTTACCTAGCAAGTATTGAACTGTATGGAAAATTATATTCTTCTTTAAATTCTTTATTCAATAAAATTATTTCTTACATCAGTAAACCCATTGATTTCTCATGTGTTGCATATGATATTTGGGATTTAGTCTTCCAAAAAAGATCTTCCTATAGGGAGGTTTGGGGGGGGGGGGTGTGATTATGGTATACTGTTCTTTTTCTGAAGAAAAGATGCAAATATTAATCCAGTTTTCTAATATTTTTTATTTTAAAATTATGGGTTTTATAAACATGTTGACTATAGCTTTAAAAGATCCTAATTAAACACATAAGTGCTCAGCAAGGGATGGTTATACAAAAATTGGTTTTAAATAACAGTTTTGACTCCACTTTGTCTGTGTCTCTCTGGTGGTATTTCAGATTGACTAGGTAGCCTTCTTGGGTTGAAAAGCACTGCTTGATTTCACCGTATTTTTTTCTTTTCTATACTCTAAGAAAGCTCATGTTACTTGTAATGTATTTTCCTTAGTGGTTTGTCAAATAAATCAGTTAGTAAGGTTTAGCTCATTCTGGTGCTTCTAGTAAGGAAAGTTAAAGAAAGAAGCACATGTCTGCATATTGCATAATAGAGGAATTTTGAGTGGCATAGAGATGTGGACTCTCACCACTCACTTGTACGTTCTGGAAAATGCAGCTTTGTTGAAATCAAAGTATGAACATGTTAGTTCTAATAGAAAGATTATGAGGAAATAATTCAGTTTACATTTTTCAGAATTCTGAAGAAAATAATAAAAGTTCAAAAGAATAAAATGAAAAACAAACAAAAACGTCCCCAAACAAAAAAATTTCATACATCTATAAAGTTATTTTTTTAATACTGGTTACAAATAAAATTTCAGAATATTGGAATACTTATGTTTCTTGAAAAATTCTACTTTCCAACTTCTTCTAAGAAACTAACTGATTAGATTTGGATATTTTTAAAAAGTACTTTATTGAATCCGAAAAGCATGCTAGCTGATCTTTTCTAGACATTATGCACTTGCAAATTAGTGTAGCTACATGGCCTCTTGAATGTCATGCATTCATTCTTCCACGTTTTAGGCTGCAATCCCCAATCACTGTAGGCCAGAGGAGGTTATCAATTTTACTGTGAAGAAATCTGCCTTCCCTCAGCCTGGACTGCCTAACCCTATCCTCATACATGTCACTCTTTGCTGCAACATGAAGGTTCACACAGGTAGACAAGATAACTTGATTTTGGCAAAAGCTGTCAATTTGTGGTTTGGGTTGGTTTATTTTTTTGTTTCTTTGGTTGGTTTGGTTTTGGGTTTTTGTCTTTTTTTTTTTTTTTTTCTGGTTAATTTTGTACTAGTTTGGTTAGTCATTCCTTTACCTCTTGAATAGTCTTTGTACTCTGTATCCCATGTTCATCCTCATGCCTCTGAAGTTTTCTTCTGCATTTTCTTTGCGTTTCTCCCAGCTTTACTCTGTCCATTTATCCATGGTGATAATGTAGCCGTCTATGTAGCCCTGTGATTTTTCCTGCTGATAATATATCCCATATTTCTTGAGCCTCTGTATCACACGAGAAGATGACTGTACCTAGAGAACTTGAGTTGATGCATTTTTGATAACCTTTTGCTTCCCTCTTTTTCCCACCCCCCTCCCCCCCAATTAAAAACCCATACATACTAAAATTTCCCTAGCTGCTGTCATGCTGAGTGTGCTCAGCTTATGAAAATATTTGGTGTCTACTGACTTTGAAATGCTTGGATTTCTTGCAAGAAAGGTAAGAGTATATGTGTCACAGTCACTTAAACAGAAGCATTGCAGGATTGCTTGTTTGCTGGAAAGACGTGCCAGGAACTTGGATGAATTTCACTATCAGGTACATTTTTTAGCTCGTGTAGTAACATGAACAGCGCCAGAACTGTTAAGTCCTCAGAACTGCTATTCACAAAATTACTAAGCCATTAGTCTGTAAAGTTATGTGACAGTGGTAGTAAAGGAGAAAGAGTAATGTACGGGTATTTATGACTGCTTTTTGTTGTTGATACCATATCCTTGAGAGACCTCCTGCTGCCATTTTTCTTGCAGTACAATATGGAGTCATTTTTTAGTTATCTTGGGTGCACTGGATTTTTTCCAAATCTTTCATGTCACTGTCAGTTAAATTGAATAGTATTAACATTTATATTCTCCAGCCTACAGAAGTTGCAGTCTTGGAGGCTTTTCCAGAGTGAATCTGAAGGACTTTAAAAATGTTGATAGCTACCTATTTGTTAAATCTCTTGATTTCATCTAATTTAAAAATTTTTAAGTCCTTATGTGTTCTTCTCCTATTGGATGTTTTATGTCACAGTAACTGACCAACTGGCTAGTAACTGGTTAACTGGCTAGTTTTGGCAGTGGATCAGTCTATTCATGTGCTATGTACATGATTTTTTAGGTATGGCTTTGGTAATTTTTTTGGTCATTGTATGATATTGTAAGGGACCTATCATGTGCTCATGAGAGCTATTGGATTGGCCAGTGAGCTGGACTGAAGTCAGAATCTCAACCATCAGTACTGTAACACGTTAAAGTGAAAATTTAAGACCAGCCTTGTGGAAATGTGCCTTAATTTCATGTGTTACAGTGTCTGTCTTATATGAATGTATTTATAGTTTTAAAGTGTTTTTCTGAATTAAGTCAATGGCCAAATTCAAACAGGCTTTAGCAAACCAGGATGTTAAAAAGCAATTAGTAGAAGTGATTCTACCAGATTTTTTTTCTCATTGAGTACTTTATTATCTTTTTCTGTGAAAAGTTTGTATAAATTGTTACAGTGAAGGCACAGTGCAGGATATGCATCCCATGAATATTAGCATTTTTTAAAACATTTCCTGAGTCCTTAAAACATTTCCTG
Source organism: Onychostruthus taczanowskii (assembly GCF_017590055.1). Lineage (NCBI taxonomy): Eukaryota > Metazoa > Chordata > Aves > Passeriformes > Passeridae > Onychostruthus > Onychostruthus taczanowskii. The sequence continues at coordinate 303,525 of NW_024498585.1, read as the reverse complement.
AGTCAACAAATACAAACCCTCAGCTTTGACCTCTCCTGTTTTCCTTTCACATCTGCTCTTTCCAACTCTTCTTCCCTCTTCCTGTTCCTTTCTCTTTTAAGGATACTTTTTGGAGGTGAACGTGTTTGTGAGCTACACTGTCTCCAAAACAAACAAAAGAGGGTGGGGATATGATGAAGGGGAGGAGGGCAGGGAAAAGATGCAGCTGCTCATTTTTAATTTTTGAAACTAGCCTTGAATTCTTGGCATTTGCTTAAGCTTTATAATAAAAACTAGATGCATGACTGAAACACTGCGTCTTTGTTCTACAGTGGTTGCCAAAAAGAAATTCTTAAAATAGTAACAAATAGATTATTTGAATTCTTGTCTAAAATAGTATTGATGGAAGATGTTTTGCCAAATGAGATTGCATACACAGAGCATTGCCACAGCAGTGAAAGCTTTTGGAAAATCAGCCAACATCATATGTTGTTTTTTATTTTTCTGTGCTGCCAACATCCAAGTCAATAGAAGGTATTTTCCTTTATTTCACTTGCCAGGAAGTAGAAATGCCTGTAGCATTTCTTCCTATAAATCTATGGAACCTGGTCAAGCTGTGTGCTCTCAAAGCAAAGAAGGCCAGCAGCATCTCAGCATTAGGAAAAGCATTTGCCAGCAGGTTGAAGGGTGATCCTGTCCATCTACCCAGCCCTGGTGACACACATCTTGAGTACTGTGCCCAGTTTTGTACTCCCCAGTATAAGATGCAGACGTGCAAGAGACATGTGGACATAGTAGAGTGAGTCCAGCAAAGAGCCATAAAGATGACTGGGACTGGACTATTCAGCCTGAAGAAAAGAAAGACTCGGAGGGGATCTTATCTCTTTGTATAAGTATCTTATGGAGGGTGAAGTAAAACAAATGGAGCCAGTTCAGGTTCTTCTTGGCTGTTCCCAGCAAGAGGACAAAATGCATTGGGTGCAAACGGAAACACAGGTATTTCTACCTGAACACAGAAAAACACCTGAACACTGGTACAGACTGCAGAGAGAAGGTGTGGAGTCTCTTTCCATCCTTGGAGATACTCAAAGCTGGCAGACCAGGACCCTGAGAAACCCACTGCAGCTTGAGCAGACGGTTGCTTTGGTGACAGTCTCCAGAGGTGCCTGCCATCCTCAGTGAATCTGTGTTTCTTGTGTGCCTCTGCTTTGGTGTCTAGTTGAAAAACTGGAGTATGTCAGATACCACTAAACAAGTTGCATGCTCTCACATGCAACTGAGTATGTGAGAAGTATACATACTGAGTGGTGATATTAGTGAAATAATATCATTAACACTATTAGAGAAAAATTTGTGGTTGAAGAACAAAGATTGAAGCAATGTGTAGAATAAGACGTGTTTGGGGCTTTGTTGCACAGCCTTTCACATGCTAGTGAGCTCTTGCCCACATAAGTAGTCTCACTGATGTCACTAGGACAACTCCTGTAAGTGTTCACCAGTGCAAATAAGGGTTACACAGTGTCCTTGTCTGTAATGTACAAGTGTATGTAACACAGTATTTAATTATCACTTCAAACCTCCTTTACTTCACTAACATATTCTTTTAAATATCTCAAATTATACTGCTTTTCCTAGGCTGTACTTTATTGACATAGAGATATCATTACATCCATCACCATACAACTGAGCAGAGATATCATCTCTGAAAATCATCTTTCCTTCTGTTCATTTATATAGCTGAAAAAAAAGAGCTGACAGAAAAAAAGAAAATAATTATCTTCCTCAATAGTGTTTTAAATAAATTGGAATTTCTAACTTTTTTCTGACAGTTTGATGGAATCAGTGCTTTACTTTCAGTGCTTAATTAGTCTGATGGTATGCTTTCTATTCCCCACAAAATAATGAAATAGGTTGGTTTTTTTTTTTTATTTTAAATGTCAGTCAAAGTTCAGTTTTGTATAAAGAGGCACCTTGTATCTGTATTTTACAGTAATGCAAAAAGTAGAGTAAAAAGCAGTTTTGAAGATCAATTATGTGATGCCATCTTTTTGTATTTCAATTGTATTGCTAAAATGTCTGCTGTGTAGCTCTTTTGGTGGTTTTGAGGGAAGGCTATATGTACCCTCTAACATTCAATTGATAAAGCTCGAGTCTCTGTCATGTCCAAAAACTTGATTTTTTTGGATGGTTTTTAGAAGCTTTTATATTTTAGAAGTTCTTTTCTTGTTTTAGCTATTGAAATTTTTGTCAAGGTGCTTGAATTAGGTTAGAGAGTTTTCTGGAACTACTGTAGGAATGGTTGAATATTTGCATATGGATACTTGGAGTTAAATCTCTTTGGAATTGTGAAGTGTTGTAAGAATAGAGTATTATAATTTAGAAAAATGAGCCTGTTCCACTGTGTAAAGAGGATAGATGTTATTCATTCAGATTAGTGGTACCTTTACGAAGAATTGATTTGTAATGCTGAAAACTCTTTCAAGATAATCGTTAAAGTGGGAAAGAAAAAAGATTAATTGCCATAAGATGAAATAAGAAAAATTGATACTGCAATTAGAATGGGATTTTAATTTTTTTATTTATTTAGTTAACAGGTACACCCATTTTATACCTATTAGTAACCTGAAGAGATGAATTGGAAACTGGACTAAACTCTTTTTCAGCTTAGTCTTTTATTGAAAATCAGATGTCTTTTTAAAAAAGTTTGTGCACCAGCTCAGCCTTCAATTTGTTAGGCTTCATGTACATCTAGCAGACAGCACTCTGTGTTAATCAATAGGTCAAGATTTGGCAGCACTTTCTATCTGTCTTTAAACAAATGAACCTGTAAATATGGCCAATCTGTAGATCAAATAAGAATAGCACCTTGCAGCCTGCTTCTTGCATCCTTTCTAAAGTTTTCCATTCAACAGCTCACCAGGTTTGTGCGTAGTTATCTTTTTAGATTTCAGCAGAGCTTTTGATATTGTCTCTCACAGCATCCTCCCGGACAAAATGGCCAGCACACAGCTGGTTAGCAGTGTTAGGTGATGGATGAGCAACTGGCTCACAGGTCAGGCACAAAGGGTTACAGTGAATGGGGTGACATCAGACTGGGGACCTGTCACTAGTGGGGTTCCACAGGGTGCCATCCTTGTGTCTGTGCTCTTCAAAACCTTCATAAATGAAATGGATGCAAGACTTGAAGAAACATTATTTACAAAATATGTGAAATTCATAATTATATTTTTCTAAATGTTTTATTTTATACATGATGTCTAGAAATGTGTTGGGCTAGCATGGTTTGTTTTTGAAGAGCTTCCTTCCTATGAACCAGATCAAACTTTTCTGGATGTGGTTGTGTTATATTTGTTCTATTAGTACATTTTAGTGACCAATTTCTCTGGGTTTTGTACCTTCCCATTTTGCGAAGGATGTTGACTGTGTTTCTCTTTAAGCATCCTAAGACTTTAAGTTTGGAGGGAATTTAAAAAGAATTACAAATTCTGGCCTGTGGTGCTGCAGATAGGATCCCAGTATCACCAAAGCAGAGACTCTCAGGTGTCCAGTCTTGTTGTTAAGGAGCATGTTATTTGACTGTGTGTAGGTGTTATTTTAGAAGAGTCCTGTGCTCTGAGAAACTGTCCTAACATGTCTACTAATCTAAGTGTTAAGATGAAGTGGGGTGCTTCTTTCAGAAGGAAGAACATTCTCTGTCTCCAGTTTAGTGAAATAACAGAATGAGACTTGGGACAGGCATGTAGTATCCATCAAAAGTTTCATCATAGTGGATCTTGTTTGTGGAATAAGTTAAGGTGCAGTTTATAAACAGGAGTGCACATTTATGTTAGTAAGTATACTATAAACCATTTACAGAACTTTATTCACAAAAGTTTGTTTTAAGTAATAAATCAGCAGTAAAATACTGGTAATAAAGAGAATGGGACTACTTGTAAGACAGAATAGTTCAGACAAAAAGGGAGCTACTCCAGGATTAGGTGTCATGTGGGAGGAAGACATTACATCAGCCAGAAGGTATTACTGGAGAGGACATAAAGCAAGAACTTGGTCCCAACACCTGTTCTCAAGGGAAGAATGAAGGCATTCTAACCTTGCTTAATGATTGGATTTTAAATAGTTTAATCTGAAGCTGTATATACTCTTTTAAGAGATTAATTATGTGCATGTTCCGAGGGACTTTGCATATTTCATAATGAATTATTAATGTATTTTACTATTTATTTAGTCTTTATTAAGATATGCATTACTCTTCAGGTATATTTTGGGCAGGAGCAAGGTACTCTGGCTCTGTATGTTGCACAAGAGAAAAAGGCAAATAATTATACTGAGATGTTCCTTTACATCTACGAATACATTTTAACATACTTCAGTATAATGCTTTACTTATAGTGTGTTAATAATTATTTTAATCAATAATCTTAACATGATACATAATTCTTTAAGCACATACTTGAAATTATTTGATTACAATTTGCAAGTCCTAGAGCACGTTTGTAGTCCTTTGTTGGAGTTACTCCAATGTGCTAATGAAAACTGGAGAAAAGCTACTCTCGAACCAGGAAAGTAAGACAGTTTTAAAAAGCCCCATGCATCAACTAATGGATGATATTACAGCATAACAGCATACCTACAGGATTATGCCATTCAGCAAACTTGAAGTGTGTTTTGAAACTCCATGAAAAAAGAATATTCAAATTGAGAATATGTTGACTCCATTAGGCATATATATAATTCCTATGGAAGGATTATAGGCCTTTTAGCTCTAGCGAATGAAAACTGATTTCATCAGGAGTTTTATATGATTTTTTGATTTTTAAGTTAATACTGAAGCAGGGCTCAGAACTGCCAGTACTGTGCGGTTCTTGAGTGTTAGATTTTGGGAGACGTAAGCAGCTAAGTATCTACAGATGTCTAGGACTCAGGCTTGTAAGATGCTGATAATATCAGAAAAACCACCATGAAAGTTGGTGGAAACTCAAGGCCTTATGTCCATGCCTTGCTCAGCATCTGGCATGTTCAAGTGCATCCATGGCTTTTTCATCAGGAATATGGGATTTGAATTACAGGATACAGAATGCGGTGGTTGTTGATATTCTTTCTGTATGAGCACATTCCGGTTCTGTTTAGCTGAGCTGGTCTTTATTTTCTCTCTCTAAAACTTCAGCAGTGCTGCTGACATCCTGGCTGAGATGTCACATGGCTGCTGCTGTCATTTACATGTATACAGATCCTGCAGGTTTATGCAGCTAACAGAGGTTCATGTAATTAAACATTCACCTTTGAATGAAGATTTGAAACGGTTAATAGTAAAATGTATTTTCTGTGAAACAAACATAAACCCTTTTAAAATACCTAAATCAGCAGTGAAGTGTTTTCAGGTACTGCATTATTGGTTTTCACTGGTGATATGGCGGGGGCATGTATTAGGCTTTTTTTAGCAATGCAGGAGGGACTCAGATGAGGAGGGACCGAAAGGGTGACTGGAGCTGCTCACAGACAAGTTTGTGAATTGATGTTTTAAGAAAACAGCAATCAAAGAGGTTTGACCATTCTGATTGTTTCTTGTTAGTGATTACACTTTTTGCCAGACCAGTAATGTCAGGTTTCAGAGGGTTTGGGCACTTGGTCACATTACATTCCTGTGTACTTAAATGGATTAAGATAAAAAGTCTGACTTGAAAATGATATTTCAAAACTGATTGTGCCTGTGGTTTTGAATCCTGATGTTTTGAGCCAAGAAGGGATTGATTTAATGGGGTTAATGCTTAATCCAAATGAAGCAATGTACACACATACCTTGAATGCTTTTGAGAATAACTACAAATATCACTTACAAAGTTCTGTAGAAAAATACAGAGAGGTAATCTTTGTGTAAATAAGAGATGGGACAAGACTGCTTTAGATAAAGGAGTACACAGGCAAAGCTGTGCTCAAATTAGGTCTTCTGAATGACTTTCATATATTTCAAGTATTTTTTTCATACAAGTATGATATTAATTTTTAAATGCTGATTTTGAGGAAGTGTGACACTTTGCTCTTCATAATTTTGTTATTTCAGATAAGAAAATATTTTCAAATTAGGCATTTTTAGCTACTTGGAGAAATTAAGACTTTGCCAATATTTGCTGTGACTCTGCGACTCCTCTAATTTCAGGGAAGAATTGCTTATTAAACCAAACAAGTTAATTAATTAATTAGTGTATTTTTTTTGGTCTGAATTAGATTGTTGTTGCTGTTAACAGATGCAACATTGACAGCATTTATAGTTATTTTCTTTTGTGTTTATTAGTAAAAGCCTTCTTGATATGCGGAATCCACCTGACTTCTTACAATGACCAGTGTACATCCTCACAATGTGTTTTCAAATAATTGGGTCCTGTCTAAATGGGAAAAAAGGTTTGGAGGGAAGCAATGACTGGAATCTTTCAGAGATTAGCTGCTCAAGGATAAAATGCTGACCCTTGGTAAGAATTAGGTTGGCTCATCAGTTTTTACCCCTTCTTTTCTGACTCCCTGTGTGCCCCCCACACTGGGAACCAGACACTTTATGTGAAAATTAAAATTCTTGCCTAATCATAAGATTTGATTAAGTTAGTGGTTTTAGAAAAAAGACCAAATATCACAACAGTAATGAAAAAATTGCATGATTTGCTAATGACATGTGTGACTCATGTTGCTAAATGGAGATTTTTAAACATAGCTCTAGGCTTCAATTTTTTCAGCTCATTCACAGTCAGTTCTGCTTTTTGCTGAGCTCAGTGAAGATATTCTCAGAGGAGAGTGTAGTGTGACATGGATTTGGAGTCAGAGAGCAGAACCCATTAATCTATTTAGTACTACACAGGTTATCTAATATCTAAGAAATTTTTAAAATATTTTAGTCAGCATAAAAAGCTGAAAGCAAAAATATGACTGTCTAGTGTTTTTTACTTTATTAATTTTTTTTCTCTAAAGGCAGGCTGTTGAAGACTGTCTCAAAGGCACAGAATAATTACTGATACTTGATGTTTGAAGATTTTTGGTTTTTGTTGTGGTTTTAAACCCAGTTCTGTTATGTCTGAGTTAGTAAACAGTGTGAAGGAGCATTCTTATGTACTAGACTTGGATTTCTGTCTGGAGTGGTTCCTGGCATTGCATTTTCCAAGTCAGCTAGTGATGTCCTGGGCAGGTGTCAAATGTTGCCCTGGAGTAGGGTCAGGTCAGGGATGGTTCCCAGCAGGCAATCAACCTCAGCTGATGCAATTTTCCCTCAGCTTCATTGTTGGAGATCTAGAAAGCTTAACAGTAAGGATGAAGGAGTTATAAACCACAAAAAGAGATGGTATGGCCAAAGAGAACATTTTAAATTGAGATCTATAGAACGTAGCTGAGTGTGCTGGTCAGGAAGTGAGTGCTGGGCTGCCCCAAGTGGTGGGCAGCTGGAGCTGTTTTTTTGCTGTGGTTTGTTCAGAGGAGAATGAAAAGAGGAAGAGCTTATCTGAGATGTATGTGTCCTTCATTTCTTAATCACAAATTCACAACAAATAGCTAATGTGTGCATAAAACACGACAGCAGCAAGTTGTGTCAAATAGAGCATTGAAAAGTGAGTTGATAATTTTAAAATAAGAATACAAGAGAGAAAGCTGATTTGGTGTGTTTTTAATTAAACAGGGTATATGTATGGAGGGTGAACTCCACTGCATAAATGGAATGAATGGACATCCAAATCAAATACCAGATTCCTCCTTTAATTGCCAGAGCAATTATTCCAGTCTTTCGATGCTTTCTGGCCTGCTGAGTGGCCAGTGTTCAGCCCTCCTGAGTGATGGTCCTTTTTGGTAACTGTCACAGCTCTGTCAGAGGACAGATTGGTTCCGATACAAGAGGTGATGCTTTCTAGGGTTGCATGAAATGAAGTGACGGGAGCTTTTGTCTGGGCTGCTTGGGTGGAAGTGTATAAACCAACACAGTTAAGCATGTGTGCGCTGCTGCCTTTTCCTTTGCTAGGCACTGTTGATGTATACACTTGAAGCTCCACACAAGAAATGCTGAACAAGAATGAGAGAAGTCCTTGCATTACTGGAAGTCATGGGAAGTAGTAGTGAGGGGAGAAGTAGTAGAGGAGAAATATTTCTAGTGTGAACGAATATAGAAAAGTTTGCTGCCCCAAATATTTAGGACCAATACGTAAGTAACAGAAAAATTAATAACCAGCATTGGCTTGTGTTATGTTTGTTGATAATTCTGTAAATAGCACCTGATTGGCATGATAAACTTCACTTTCCTGAGTGTGGGTATGTTATTGTCCTGTTTATTTAAATGTTAGTAATCATTGCCTCTAAATATTCAAATAGGGTTTTTTGCATTTTTCAGAATTAAGGGATTACAATGCTTCAATAGAGAGGTCAAATAGAGAGGTCAATCATATTTAACAAAAATACATGTACTAGATGTACTAGAAGTTTTCAGGAGCATGTGAATGTTCAAGAGGGCATGTTGTTATGCAATAACTTTATTATATGTGCATCTTACAATCAAGAAGGCTTTCCATATGCCATAGAATAATTGCTTCTGCATAGCTGTAAAATGCACTTACATTCAGGCATCTTTACTACACTTTTTAGCCTTAATGCACATAAAACACAAACCATTAAAATTTCTTTGAAAAGGCTTGCATTTCTACATTTTGTGAAGTCACAATGTGTTATTGTTAGTTCTGGTTGTGGAGTTTGTGTGTATGTTTGCAGGGTGTGTTTTTTGATATAGCAGGCTAACAATTGGGAGCTGACCAATAAGTTGGCCTTAATCTATGTAGAAAATAGGTTTAAGTCACTCCTTTTAAACTCTGCAAACATGGTTGTAAATCTTGTTCTTCTTGCTCCCATCTACAAATCCCACATTAAGAAAAAACATCTGCGCAGATACCTTTAGTGAAATAAAGACGGGTAATTTAAAGACTGTTTAGGAGTTCTTATATCAGCTTCATGAGCTACTTTTCTGTATAAGGTTAAAGCAGAGTTCTTGGCTTTAGGTTGCTGAAGTTGCATAATATCTGGATATTAAATTTGAGACCTGTAGACTGAAGTATTATTTCAAATTGACATTTTATGGAATTCTGATTTACAAAACCCACAACATATAAAGGGTTGGATGAAGAAAGAAGGGTTATTTTCACTGATGAAACAAATCAATCCTTTCAGAATTCCATTTGCTAATTTTGCAACCTTTTCAGGTCATAGTTTTTTACTAGAAGCAAAAAAGTATTTCTTTGCAGTCTAAAGACAACTTGAAATTGGCAGACATTTTATGACAAGTCTGTTTTGACCATTTTTCGTGTAGAACTTAAAGGGCAGATGAATTTTGATGACATTTTGATGGCTAAATCTTTAAAATGTGGTACTCTTTTGAATGATTCTTAAAATATGTATCCTTTTCAAATTTTCTCACTGTGAAATTAGAAATACTTTTTCAAGGGTCTACATTTTTCTCATTTGAACAAATTACAGAATTATATTAATGAGTTTGATTTTTTTAGAACATGAGGCAATCCCTGAACTGGCTTTAAGATTATCTTGTTCATTTCACTCTTGTACTTCTTTATAGCTACATTATGATCTAGTAACTCTACAAGCTTCCACCTAAGGTTAAACAATCAATGTAGTAGGGTTTTACTTGTTTTCACCCCACTTGCTGATTATGTACTTGTCTTACTGATTCATGATATGCCTTTTCTTCTTCACTAACGAAAGTCAGGATGCTAAATAAGCTCTTATTCAAGTGATTCATATATTGGGAATTGCCTTAAGTAGCAATGTTGTTCTTTGAGGTTATGATATCCAGCAGGGGCTGCCACCACTGGATTTAAAGGAAGGGTAGTTTAAACCAGTTTTGAGCTGTTGGGGGCTGATGTGGGTGAGTGATATAGTGCAGTTGGTGTGAGGAAAGTGGTGTAGGTAGTTGGTGCTCTGCAGAGAGCTGTTGGTTTGTCTTCTGGTATTGCTTCCTGAAGATTTTCACAGTAAACATCTGTAAGAGATCTTAAATATTACCATAATTGACTAGCATTCAAACTGCACTGCACCTCTGTTCATCACGTTCTGATACTGTGCAAAGCACAAAATAGGAGAATCGATCTCATTTTGTACCATGAATACTCTCTGAAAGAGGTCAGTGTTGTTCAGAGAGGAGTTCATTTTCTGCTGAAACCTGGCTGCTTTCTGTGTTGAATTTACTCTTATATTTAAATACACAAAATACAAGAGAAGATGACATATTTAGAGTCATTACAGTGGTTGCCACTCTTCTTCCCCTCATATCGCATTAAGGCTTTTGCACTGGGGTGCCTATTCCCTCTATGGTAGCCTGGAGCCAAGTCCCTCAGGACAGGCTCTTTTTATTGCTTCCCCTTTGGACAGCCTCAGCACTGCTGGGTTCACCTGCCTGTGGTCAGTCATTTTTGGGGGATTTGCAAAGTGTATAATCAGATTATAATTTTGTGAATTTGAAAATTTATTTATGATTGTCAGGCATCTGAGATTCTGAATATTTCTTCTTTTTTAAAAATGTTTACTGGAGTATTCTTTCTGTTGCAGATATTGTAAATACCTTTTATCTGCAATTATTTTCATTTAGATAACTAAGTTATTAAAGCAATAGAAGCATGCCTGTGAAAACAGTTTATACATCTAAAGTAACTTAAGTAATTCTAGTATTTGAAAATTGCATATGATTTTGGTGTTCCATAACAGTTTGTGTTGATTTTGCTGCCATTTGCAGTAAGAACACTGAATTTGGTGCTCTGTGAGACATCCCAGTTCACCTCCTTCTATCTCCTTCTAAACAGTTTCTTTATCAATATATCATCCTGCATAGCTTAGAAATAATTTCATAGTCATGAATTCCTACCTGGCTATTTCTCCTGGGTAATGTTTATGTGTATGCCTTCAAGGGACTTTTTGTACACAGTATTTTGTATGGTTACCCTTTGCTTCTACTATTTTCTACACTGAAGCTTATTTTTTTAAAGGATATTGCTCTCTCTGTTCTATTTAAATAGTCATATATTCAATCAGTGTGTTAAACAAAGGGATGTTGATTCTTGCTGGTCTCCAGTTATTTTCTTCATATGAGGGAGTTCATACCATTAATGTAATCAATTAATGTTCTCTCTTTCAGGCTTAACAGATGAAAAAGTGAAGGCATATCTCTCTCTTCACCCCCAGGTACTGGATGAGTTTGTGTCAGAAAGTGTAAGTGCAGAAACTGTGGAAAAATGGCTAAAAAGGAAAAATAACAGACAAGAAGGTAAGTGCTTTTTATTTGTGATTAATATTTAGCTTTGAACAGCTCAGTTGTTTTCAGATTTAAAAAGGAAATCTGGTTTTGGTATAACTTGAATATTAAAATTTTTTTGTTTAGGTTCTACCATTTTTTGAAGGCAAAACAGGCTAACAATTTTTAAAATATTTTGAGCCTTTTGGTATATTTATTTTGAAATATACTGGTATAAATATTGGAAGTTTATTTTACCCATTTTGAATTGCAAATACTATCCATCAAACTCTAGTGTCTGTTTCGAGAACATAACTTGGTTTTCTTGGGTCAAAAATTGGTAAGTTTTGAATTAATATTATCCAGTATGCCTCAGTACCTGGATTACTGGATATACCATTTCAAAAGTTCCTACTTGTAACATGTAATTAAGTGAATTTTAGATAAGAATGTTGACATAGGTATTATAACTCAGTGTGGGAAATTCTGGAGGTATTTCTATTGTGTTGCTTTAGGTAAAATACCTTGCTAAATAGACCCAGAAAACTTTGTTTTCAGCCAGCTTGGGTTGACAATGATCATAAATTTTGTAATTTTCTGCAAACTGTGTAAGATACATGCAATTCTAACAATGATTTTTAATGTACCAGGTAAAATGCAAAGGAGGAAATTACCAAGAAGGTTAGGGAAGAAACACGGGCTTTGCTCAGTGGCTGACTTCTAAGGTGTTTAGGGTTTTAAGTTCTAATGATAATACTTATTTTAAATAGAGGGGCTATTGTTACTTCCTAGAAGATAGTGTTTTCTTCAGAATTATAAAAAAGAAAAAAGATGGTGGACAGCAAATGGAAAAGGCTATATTGAGCTAGATTTTTGGTGGTAATGACTACATATCATTTATTGCCACTAAGGTGGCAATAAATTTTTGTTGGCTGAAAGAGATTACCTAGCAGCAGAATAGAAGTATATACCAATAGACTGTTTACTACTTTCCTTGTAGTTTGCACATTGCAGCACAGCAGAAGGCCTATTGTTATAGTCCATAACAGCAATCAGAAAAACGGTGTTATGAATCTGGGGAATAGTTTTGGACAATGCTTTTTGTAAACAGATTATGAAAAATACTGTCATGTTACCAGAAATTAATACTTTTTGTTTTTATAAGCTATGCATGTTTAAAGTAATGATTTTATCTAAAGTGCTTGAAATCACTGTAAGAAATCACTGTGTGTATGAAACACATTTTATAGTGTGGGTTAAGGATCTTTATGCTAAAACCAAATAAATGCTTTGGAGAATTTTTAGCTTCAAGAATCATGTTTTGCTAAGTGGAATTTATTATCAGTTGCTCAGAGTTTCCAATTTTTCAAGAGAAGGCTATAAATGAAAGATAAATTTTTGCGGAAGTCCTCATAAAATTTTGTAGCAACTACTCAAGTAAAGTGACTCCTGACCATTATCCTAGTGAAGTTTTAATGCGAACAGGTGCTACAGTAGGATTTGTCTGTTTTTTTCATACACTTTAAAAATTCTATATTATGGCTAATTTGCCCCAAACTTGTATTAAAAGTGTCAAGAAACACGTATGCTACCATTAGCATTTAGCTTCATTTTGTTGCCATCCTACATGTCTTTTTGCCTTCGCTGCTACTTCCCTTTTGCTGACAGTGATCTTTAAACTGGGCATAGTTATTACACTAAAGGCAGTCATGCAGATGAGGCTTCTTTAGAGCTGGATTTTAGATAAAAGTAAGCACAACCAGATTTAAGACTACACTTACCAAGTACAACACATTAATTTGAATGCATTTTGTTTATAGAATGAAATGGAAAATGATGAGCCTTGTCTGTGATTTTCTTGTAGAATGATAGTCTAATGTCATATAAAATATTTCTGATAACCACATATCCTAATCTTTCAGAAAGCAATATTTCAGGAAAGAAATTTGCGAGATTGTTTACTCATTTCATGTTATGTACAAATTCTACTGCCCGAGTTATGATGGCAGTAGGAAGCAAGGGGGAGAGGATGGAACCTTTTGGTGTCAGCACAGATCTGTAGTGACTTGAAGTGACTGTGTAGCCTAAGTAACTTTACATCAGTAGGGTATAATTTTCCCTCTATCCCTTTTGCTTCAGTCTAGTCTACTTTACAAATGCTCACATCATGTGATGTGATACAGCTGGAAAAGTAAGCTCTGTTTTTATGAGGAAGTTGTCAGGAAGGCAAAAGGCTGTTTTGAGGTCTCTGGCTTAGTGTCTGTACTCTTACATGTTGGTGATGCAGAACAGTTATTATATGCATTATATATACAGAAATTGTGTCCTGCCTGATTTACAGACATTCAGCTGTGTGTACTCTTCAGCCAGAAGTCATTGCAGCCAGGGTAGTTTGTCTGAATTTCATTAGCATGAACTGAAATGTCTCATTTAGAACCAAAATTTATCTGTGACTGAGATTCACTGAATTAATTGCTGTAAATGGTTTGTTTTTTTTTTAAAACTGAAATTATTAAAAGGAGAGGAAATCATTAAATATTGCAGTGCTTAAGGTATAACTATATCCCAAAATCTAATGAGTTGAGTCTTCAGTGTATTAGATCTTGTATTCGTCATGGTAAAATGATAGATTGAAATTTGCTCATGACAGGTTAATGATGATGGTGATCTATATGGGATTATAAGATTTTTTTCTTTAACTTGTTTTTTTACTTTTCCTCGTAACTTGTTTTTTTACTTTTCCTCGTATATTGGAGAAAAACTGCAAAGGTAGCATTGGAAAGGAATGCTGCTTATGCTGATATTTGGGTATTCACTGCAACTTTTTGAACTCTGACTATTTTCTATCGATAAATTACATGTTCAGAACAGACCCAGGCCTTGTATTATTGCACACAGAATTTCCAAACAACTCTATTTGTAATACACAAATAATTGAGTTTTTAAATATTTTGCTATCCAGATTATGGCAGACTTAATCAGCCAGAAGGAGATCTTTTCTTTTCCAGATGCCTGGTTACAGTACTCACAGAACTCATGAGGCTTCTTCCATTGTCCTCTTTCATACCATTCAAGCAAAAGTGGCAGATGATTGTAGCCAGAACCATAATATTAGGAAAGCTTTAGACTCTGCTGCTGGATAGATCCTCATCTTCCAACAAATTTCTCAGAAAAATATTTATAAATTCCAACCCTAATTATATTATTTGAAACTTCACTGCCACAACAATAAGAGACTAAGCATGTTGATTACAAGCCAGATGTGCATCTTTTACACTGTTGATACTGAATGTTGTAGATGTCTTTCCTAATCTTTGTTAATTACCTCTTATAATAAGAAGAAAGGACAAACTGTACCGACACAGAATTTCTACATGGAAAGCTGCCTATATCACTTAAGAAACTCATCACTTCCTATGGCCCTCATGTTCATCATGGTGCATGACCATGTGCTTAATTTCTGCTGAATCTGGAAACATTTACAGCTTTGTACATTATTTTTTTTTTTCCAGCCAAATTTGCCAAAAAAATGTAAGGCTATGTATAGTGGGAACTTAAGGTGCTTTGTCATTGTTAATACAAATGTTGTTAAGTAATTAATAAATACAATTTAAAAAAAATTAAATGGAAAGTAGGAAATTCAGGACACAATATGGCACAGATTATACCCAGAACTTATCATCTTTTAAGTGCAGTTGACTTACTGCATTTCCAGGAACCTCATATTTCATAAATGACCTGTTAAAAAAAAAAAAAAAAGAAATAATTAGAAATTAGTTGCTTAATATAAGTAGGGCATTGCTGTAATGTTTGAACCGTACTAGGCTGCATCATTGACACATAAATAATAAAGTTTCATATAAACAATACAAGTGCAAAAAGTGATTTCTGTTGCTGCATTTTCAGGTTTTTAGTTATCAGCATGGTGGGCTTTAAAATTGGCTACAGTCGTGTAAGAGACAAAGTAGTGAGTTTTTGAGAGGTGTTAATTTGTGGCTCTATTTAGGGAGCAAGTCTGTACTTAGGCTTTTATTGTTAAGAAATACCAAAGTACATATTTCTGCATTAGATCATAGTTATTCCATGATTTGCTCTTTGAATTATGTTATTTTTTCCTGCTTTTAAAAGGTGGTGTATAGAGGCATGTCATTTGCACTTCGCCCAAGGTTGATACATGCAAGCAGGATGTGTGTCAGTATGTGTATTCTAAAGAGATGTCAGCTTGCTGCCAGAATTACAAAGAAAAAAATGGACCCTATTCTTGATTTGTCAGTTTCTGAGGGCTGTGCCTTTTTGCCCCAACTGAGCAGAGATACCTGTTCTGTAGTGCAGGGTAGTAGCTGTAGAACTGCAGGTGAAGGATACCCAGAATCTGGGGACTGTCACTGCTGTGATGCTTCACAGCTTGTTGCACCTCTGACTTCTCCTCAGCCTAGGCAAGAGGAACTGATACGGCAACATGTTAACAACCTCCTTGATTTATAATTAGGGTGTCATAATATTTCATTGATGCTGCAGACATGCTCTTTTATTCTGATGCACCCCTGCTGTGCTTATATTTGCGACATCCAAGCAGGGCTTCTTATTACCAAACTATGACCAAACTATGTACTATTTACATATTTTGATGCCTTTCTTGGATTTTATTTTTTCATTTTTCTCAAAATAAGACAAGAAAGTTGTATCTTCCAACTCCAGCTGGAATAATTGCTTACTGTGTTCTTGCTCTTCATTCAGTGTTTGCCAATGGGCTGTTCAATACAAAATGTTGGTCTAGGTGGTCTCATTAGTCTGAACCAAGGTAACTTATGATACTGACAGGCGCTACTTTCCTGGGGTAATATCCAGACTGACAAAATTTGTCTCTATTGAGAAAAGTTGCAATAATATCTGGGGACTTGGCTATGTAGAACCTATTTCTCTGTGTATTTGACACAGTCCTCACTTCCATGGAGATAAAACTCAGCGGTAGACTTTTGTATGGCATAGTTTGCAGACTGCCATTTTTCATGTGTCTAGAAAGTTTATGTTAGTATCAGTATTTCAGAGGCAGACAGGTGAAGGAACTTCCCAGTTCTGTAGTAGACCTCTATATAGGAATGCCATTTTAGTCCAGATAATGAAAATGGAATACATGTGTCAGAGGTACAGAAGAATTTTGGAGGTATCTGGGGAGATTGTTGTGTTGTGCCACTGCTTTTAAAAATGGTTTTATTGCTGCATCATTTCCTGAAAGACTCTGTATAATTGTCTGAGGTGAAATTATTCGTTTCCTGTGTGATCAGTTCCATTTTTTTAAAATTTATTGTTTTCTCTTAATTAATCAGAAGAGAATCAGCTTATAAGTGGGCTCATTTTGGCTGTGAAAATATTGAGAAGGAGTTAATGAAAAAGTTCTCCCTGTTGGGTTGTCAGTCTGGTTTTTCGGACAGAAAAGGTTAATGGAAAGGATATTTAGGTTAGATAGAATAGGGTTTTTAAAGTATTGATAGTACAGAAATACTGAGCAGTGGCCTCTTGGTAGATAATACTTGGGTCTTGGGTGATGAGGAAGTCTTTTGTTCAGTGTCTCAATGTTGAAGCAGTTGCTAATTTTATTCTTTGTTATTTGAACGCCTATCACTAGCAAACTCCAAACAATGTGAAAAATGGCATGGTACATTTTTTTCATTCAATTTGCTGAGAGTTTATTGTCTGATTGTTTTGAGGGGTTTTTTTGAGTGGGTTAGGTGAAGGAGGTGATTTTTCTGTTTTCCTGGAGTTCTGCATACTTAGAATCATTTAGATGGTCAGAGATTTGCTGAGGGTCATCCTTTAATGATGATATGTTTGATCTTAGAAGTAGACTTCACTGCTTGGTCTGAGTTCCCTCTTGAAATAATTATGTTAATCACATTATATCTAGAGCAATTATTCACAACATGTATTTATATTAATGTTTGTTATGTCTTTGTTAAGCTTGAATAAGGAGGGCTTATGTTTTTTCTGTCTACTCAAAAACACAGTTTCTCCTTACTTCTAAGCTTGGCTTCACATAATCATTTTCTGTGCAGTACTGCTAGTTAGAGTAGAAAATAAGCAGATGTTGATTTTTGTAATTTCTCAGTCTTTCGGTAAATTAGGACATGGAGCTTCTTTTAGTATCACACTGGGTTTTTTGCTTTTCTTAATACTTCTCTTCAGTTTACATTTTGAACATTTTCAGATAATCAATATCTTTCTAGAGTGGGCAGTATAAGAGAGATAGTATTTCAATAATGGGTTAATTAACATTATGTGCAATACAAAACCATTTCCCTCCTGTGCGAGAATTCTCCTGAATGTTGTCTGGCCCTGCTGTTCTTTGTTTTCAGATTGTTTCTCTCCTGTACACTGATCTTTGTTTTTAGAGTAAAAATATCAAGTCAACAAAAGAAAAAAAATCTCAGTAATTGATGGACAGGATCCATTCTGCTAATGTATGTGGAGACTGTATACCTGCATAGCCAACACTTTTTAATAATGATGATTTATGTCCATGTCAGATAAACTGTTTTACCTGCATTGAAATGGAGTAGGAATGTTCCCATGGTCTGTAAGCTGAGAAAGAAAGAAAGAAATAACAAGGAAATAGTCATTAACTTTTATGGGACTTTCAATTCCAAATATAGAAGTATTAATTTGATTAATGTTGGCTAGACAAGGCCTGTATTCAAAGATTGACCAATAAGGATAAAAAGACAAAATGTAAAATAATTACAGATGTTAGCATAGCTTGTTCTGTCCATTAAATGAGACTTGCATCTTTGAGGAAAGACAAGTATGCAGTCACACAGTGTGATGGTGTGTTACACCACATGTGCACAAAGAAAATATACTTATTCATGGATGTCCCATATGCAAGTAGTGAAAACTCAGTTCAGCAAAGATCTCAATGTCTTATCTGTATGTCATATATGTATAGAAATTCTGCATCTCTTTTGTATTACAGGAAGTACAGGAAGCCCTGAGGTTGAATGAAAATTCATCTTTTACAGGAGATGTCTAGTTGGATATAAATGTTAATGCATGCTGTAAATGGATGATTTTATGTTTCTAGGGAAGAAGCAATTAATGATATTTGACTTAACCTCATATTGGCTATTAGTGAAGATTTTCAGCAGAAACTTTACGTCTGAAACTGCTCTGATGTCTTAAGGCTTTGAAATTAGATTGCATACACAGAACAGTAAATCACAGACATAGCATGGGCTTATTGAAGACAAAGAAAATTTCAGTGTGTAATTCTGTAGTAATTTAGCTAATCATGGTGGTGATTCGGTTACTTTATCTTTTAAAAAAGCTATGATGAGATGTATTTTTAAGGTAGTCTTCCTGTGTTTGTTTATCAGATCAGATTTAGTGCAGCTAATTTGAAGTGTGTGCTTTTCATGGTAAGTCATAGATACTCCCTTTATTTCTCCTAGTGGCCAGTGGTAGATCAAGTTCTTTGTCCAAAAATTACTTCTTCATACTCTTCATCCTGGCAATGAAATAAATCCTGTCAAATGTCTTTCAACTCAACTATAATAAACTGCTATTGTTTTGGTTTGGTGTTTTTTTTTTTTTTTTCCACATGTTTTATGAATTAAATTATATTCCCACACCATTCAGCAAAAGGAAGGCCTAGGCATGACTTCATTCCTGTTGATTTACTTCTATACATTCCCTAATTGCTCCTTCAGGAGATTATACCCATTTAAATATGTTGTAGGAGGAATACATGTATTGCACATAAATGAGCACTGTTGCCTCTGCTTAGCTGACATAGAGTTTTGTTTGTGTCACAAAAATTATTCAAATAATTTGAAGGTGTTGTTAGGCATGTAGATAGAAATTATTTGGTTAAAAACATGTACTCACATTTCAGACAATAAAAAATCCAACAACAAACAAACCCACAAAATTCTGAGATGAACCCTTTTCAATGACCTTCAAAGATACAGACACTGGACAGAAAATTCAGGTATTGGAGAAAAAGTCCTCCTGAAGATTATTGATGTTCTATGAACTTGGAAATAAGCTATGGAATTCCTAGACAATTTTCACTACAGAGGACTTCAGTATTCTGAGAGGAATTTTTATTTTCATATGCTCTCTGAAAAAACGGATGCATACTAGGAGAGTAAAACTTCATTTGTACTGAAAATTAAAACCAGATGCATAGAAGCTGTAAATAATCTCATAAAGTGTCAGATAAAAATAGGGTTTGGTTGATCTTTGTCTCTGAGGCATGATATGTGACATCTACGCGGCTAAACTGCTTTTTCTTCACACCCAAATATGATTTTGCATCGAAACTACCATCTGGAGTAGTCCTGGGCAGGTGTTAGTCCTCTCATCTGATCCCAAATGTTGTTTTGGGAAAGTGCAGATTGGCAAGATCCAAGCCATGCTTTGGGTGCAAAGTTAATCACGTCCTGGTCATATTCAAACCCAGTCTACAGCCTTAATTCCTCCACTCCCTTAGGCCTAGACTGACTTAGCTATTGCAGCTTAAGGAGAGATGTTATGAATGCAGTAGAAAAATCAGTCATTAGAGCTTGGGAACAGATAGAGAGCTTAGTTAAATGCAACGAAACAGGAAGCATCATGAAATCACTGTAGAAATTTGAGGTTAGTTTGAAGTTCAGATGCTCTGTACAGGTAATACCACCTCCTCAGGATATATAGAAGAGCAAAATTAACCAGATGTGTAGATGTCTCTAATCTGTATTTCCAGAAGTCCAAAAAACAAGGAAGAAAGGGAGTATTTTTCTTTTTACATGGATCTCTTTGTTGATACAATGTATATGACAAGCTAACATTTCCATCAGCACAGCAGAGGGGGGACAATGAACTATTCAACTAGCATCATGTGAGGCTTTGAGGAACCACTTCACCTGACTTTATGAATGGTGAATAAACCTGGGTAACAGTCCACTGAGTTTGTGTTTAATTATTTTAATTCTTTAGACAGTTTGAGCAAAATGTCTGACTGTCAGTTATGGAAGAAGAGGAGATTGTGTATGGTCATTTTCTCTGGGTGTGAGGGGAATGGATCTTTTTTCCCCCTGTGGAACACTTAAAGCTCAGGTGTAAGGAGGTTTTGCAGGAAATTATAATGGGTTATAAAACCAGTGTCAATTGGTGTTGAGCCATTGACAAGTATGAATTTTATTTAAAGGATATGTCTTGTTTAAGCATAAGGATGGAAAAGCTAAGAAATAATTAATTGCCTAATTAGGTTAAAGAATAATTTCTTCTCAGAAGAATTATTGTTTCTGATTTTTATAAAATCTGTGAAGACATTTGCATCTACTTATCTAACTATATGGCATTTGAGGATGCTTAGTTACTATCTTGTGTTCTTTTGTAGGAGGTTTGTTGTTATTGTGGAGGGAGTTAGCAAGGTCCGAATTTGCACTGTCTAGCTCATCTACCTCAATTCAGCCAGAAAAAGACCCCCAAATCTTACAGTGTTATTATCTCTTTATAAAGCTTTTCTTCCTTATTGTCTTTACACTATGATGACTTTTGTGATGCTGCTACCAAACAGAAAGGGATGCTTTATTCTGCAAAAGACCTGAACTGTAGTAGAAGTTCTATAATTACGACTTGATGAAGACAGTTGACAGATTTACCTTTTCCATTACAGAAGAATGTAGGGCACCCTGCAAAACAAGTTGACTACAGATTTGAAACAACAGGATGTCCTTTTTCACACAACCCCTGCCTAAATTATGAACCCATTAGCATAAAACATTTGAGATGTTAAAAATGTAAATGGGTTCAAAAAGTGATTAGACACATTCCAAAGAAGAAATACTTCATCAAGAGCTGTTACATACTATGATCCTGATGCAGCCTCCAGCTGAGAAAATTCATAAGCATCTGATTGCTTTGAGGACATACTGGAGTAAGTATACTCTGTACATCTGTAGTCTGTTTTTTCTCTCCTTTTCATACAGTGTAAATTCTTCATACACCTTTCCTATTTCCTTTCTAAATGAGCTGTTACTAGCCATTGTCATAGGCTACTCGAGTAGATGGACTTTTAGTTCAGCAGAATAGGGTCACTATTCTCTTGTCATTACGCTTCTCTTATGCTTTTCTGGGATTTATGTACCACTCGTTAGAATTGTGAGTCGGATTGTCTTAAAAACTCACTTGAATATGCTGGAAAATAAACTGGGTTTTTATACTATAACACATTGTTTATGGATCTTCTTAGATAAGCTGCAAGAGGTCTCTTCAGTTATAACAATCAGGCATCTTTGAAACTCTTTGGAGACAGCACCTTATTCAGACTTATGTTAGCTGCAGTACTGAGCTAAATTGTTTTATTCTTTCTTTCAACCTGCAGTGATACCCATAAGTGATGACGTTGTCTACAGAAAAAAAAGTTTCTCTAGTTGAAATTGTTGAGTAACAGTGATTAAGAGACTTTCTCACATTTCTTTTTTAATGCAAAGGTAGAATGTTTTGTGTGTTTTATTGTTTGTTCAGGTAGAAGAAGGGAGCTCTTTTACAGGATGTTTGGTCCTCATTCTAACATGATGGTTTCATTTCATCTGTCATTAAGTATGGGGAGTGAAAGGGAAAGAGAAAAAGGATGATGGCATTGATGAGCAACAAGGATTAGGAAATTAATAAAACACAATTGAATAACAGGTGTGGGAGGAGGAATGCCTGTGAATTTTTGAATGGGTTTATGGCAATTGGGTGTAACTGACATCAGGTTTATGGCAATTGGGTGTAACTGACATGAGGTTTTGGTGACTGGAGTGGGGAGGTGGCAATAAACTTGTTACATTTATACTAATTCAGTCCAAGAGGGCTCATTGTGACCACTAGGAAATATCTTCATGAAGTGCATCAGGTATTTGTATAGCAATAAAGAGGTGTTTATTCTGGGGAGCTTGCTGGGCAGTGATTTTGGATTTACAGTAAACACCTGGGGAGACATGTCAAAATAACTTTTTAGGCTAGTAAATCAGAGCTGTCATGATTCACACATTGAATGCCCTTCTGAAAGAGAAGGTTATTTCAAATGAAGTTTTAAATTACCAGAACATGCTTTTTTGACATTGTATTACCTAGGAAGCCATGTCATTGTGACACTTGCTGGTTTGCCATCATATATATTTCATGGTCAATCATGAATGTGATTGAAGAATAATCTGAGTTCTCCCTATTGTCTGTTACTTTTCTTAAACAAAATTTTAGTTTTACAGATAATTGTTTTTACAAATGTGTAATGTTACCAGGTTATTTTTTACAACTGTTCTCTGGCCAAAACAATTTTTGGGGAAAATGTCATCTCCCCATCTACCAATATGATTGTATTTAAAAAAAAATTTTTTTCTGAGGCATAAACAGTGGCCATAAATCTCTTATACATTTTAGTGTTTGAGGTACCTATTGTAGCAGCCAACTGTATGTTGTACAAGTGAATATATAGATATACATCCAAGTACAGAGAAAATGGCACCATATAATAGAGGAAAAGGGTATTTGCAAGTGTTTTCTCATGTTCTGAGAGGGATTTTTTCTTTATCAAAAACTCTTTGTTGCACTGATTAATAACAGTTATCAAATTTTGAATCAGCGCACTTTGAGTAGGTATAGAAACAATTTTGGCTCTTCAAAATTCACAGCAGGTGTCACAGAACAATATTGTAGAGTCACGAAAACATAGGAAATCACAGAAATACTGTTGTTTGTCATGATCCAGTCCAGAATCTTTTATGTTTTTAGATCTATACACTGATGAATTAACTACTGGCCCATGTTGGCAGTTTTGTACTTCACAAATAAGTCTTTATGATTGGAGAATGCACAGGCTCAAATTCTGGAATAAATACTACAACTGTATGTTTCTACATAGTAAGATTTATTTAAACATTGGTGAGATTGGCCCTTTTACATAGGGACATGAACAAGATTCTTTTAAACGCACTTGGAAGAAACTCACCAAAACGAAGCAGTTTTTCTGGATGATATAGGTGATTTGAATGTTTTCTTTGCAGTGTGACAATGGCAATGTACTTTCTGTTCACAAATGTGGGTGACTTGTTATAATTTGGAATTCAGCATTTTTTAGTTTATCTAGCTGTTCAGTATCTATATGTGGAGATGCTTCTGGAACACTTCTAGGAAAATACAAGTGCTGAGGGAATCTAGCAATATTTCTGGGGGCAGCTTAAATTAATTAAGCAGGTTTCTGATTGTTAGCCATGTCAAAATAATTATTTTTATAGAAAAAATGAAATATACACAGAATGCTTAGGAATAAATGTCATGTTGGAAGTTCAGCTTGTTTCTTTTATTTTTTCTTCTTGTAAATCTAGTTAAAGAGAGAGAATATTTGATTTAGATTTTCTTCATTTTTAATAAATGTGCATAAGATCTTGGATAGTACTGGAGTTACAATAATTGTTTTTCTTTACTTTTATGATGCATCTTAAAGTAAAAGCTTATTTCAAATAATACTGTATTTTCTCTGGAAGTCTTCTCAGATCCACAATTAATTAGTTGAGTTTTTGAGGAGCTCTCTCTTCTACAGACTTAAAAAATTATTGGCTTTTTCTGAGTGATTGCCTTTATTCAGAACTTCAGGCATTGAAATCAACACTGGCTTAGCTCAGCGTCATCTTATTAATATTGCACCTTATTTTCCTTTTGATAAATAGGCAGAATGAAGTTTGGTGTTACTAAATTTCCTCTACCTCTCTAGGCTTATCATTTTTAAAATATATATTAATATATTTCTTCATTCTAGGATTGTTGGGAGAGAATTTTGCTTGGTTTACATTCCAAGGCCTGCCATTTCTTTTACATGTTAAAGTGATGGAATGATTTTCCTTGGTCTCAAAGTTCTTTTTGTCTCATGATATGTCCAAATCCCTCAGATATGGTTATCTTTCACTGCTCTTTCTGAAGATGGATTTTCTTAAAGAGTGAAGAAACAGAAGCATTTTTTGTACAGTAATTAGGGGACACTTATGTCAGAGACTGGAAGTCCGGAGCTTTCTGACTTCATAAAACTTTGGTGAATTCTGATTCCACTTTTACCTCTTAGAAAAAAATATTTAATAAGAACTCCTACCCTGACTGTTTTCATATTCTTGAGTCTTCATTTGTGCATCTCAAAAGGTTAATGAAAACCTTTGCTGTGGTAAGTGACAAGCTCACACATTTTTATAAGGAGAATAAAGTAAAAGAAGAACAGGCATTTTTTCATTCTTACCAGGACCTCTTTTTGGACATTTGCATCAGATATCACCTTTGGTTTTGAAAATGTTCTTAAAACATGTCCAGCATCCAAGCCTAGAGGAGGAATCAGAGGAAACTGGCTTGGTAATTCTTGCGTTTACTTGAGAAAACAGATTAGGTTTTGAGAGAAAGTATTGAATTTCTGTTTTGACTTCTCAGTAATCATGTTATCTCAGTCTGACCTTTGCTTTGAAAGTACCTCAGATTAGTTGCAAGAGATTGTATTTAGTTAAATGTATTTCATTTGACATATTTAATCTTTGCAAATTTTCCTTTTAGTGGTTGCACAAAGTCTGTGTTGAGTTTCAGATACCAGCATCTATATACACAGGGAAAAAACCCACAAAGCTCCAGTTAATTTTGTTAATTTTAACACAAAGGACTGGGTTAATGCAAAAGCAAAATGTATTTTTTTCCATAGAAAAGATATCTGGAATTCCTTAGAACCGGTTGAAATGCTGCAGAAAAATACATGTAAAACAGTGGTGCCTTTCTTTGAGTTGATGATACAAAGCGCTTGTTGTTTGCTCCTAAAACACATCTACAGATGAAGTCTCAGTGACTGCCTAAAACGTTACTCTATGCAAAAAATAGGTTTAAAAAAATTGTCAGTACCTAAGTATTTGCTCCTGCCTTTCATACTGAACTCGTATCAGAAGAACCCTCCCAACTTGCTTATAAATCCTCATCTTATTGAGTCCTTGAACAAATTCAGAATCTTACAAATTTTCTCACTACTAGTTCCAGCATTTACTAGAAAATTAATGCTCTGAAGATTAGTATTTCAAAGATACTGTGGCATAATATATGAAAAACTGAGCTGCTCAGTCAGTAGAGAAGCTTAGAAAACAGCTTACCTGCTTATCCCATTACAGCTTACTCATACTTTTTGTAAACATCCTTGGCTATGTTCCCAGTAAAGATAGGGATATTAAGTGGCTTTAACAAGTGGTTTACTTCTTTCCCTTATGTACTGAAAGGAGAGCCCTTTGGGGATGCACAGGACAGATGAGAAAAGGACAAAAGCAAGACTAGATGCATAGAGGCTACAAAAAGGAGGAGTGGATTGTGTAATCTATTGGTGATGGCAGGCTGAGACACTCACCTTTTTCAACTAATTAGCACCCCATAGATGCAAACAAATATGTAGTATTTTTTCTATTTCTCTTTCTTGCTGGTTTTCATTCCCATGATGCTGCAGAGCCTGGGTTTCTTTGGGCTTAAGGAAAACCTAATTTCCAGGATATAACAAGTTGCATTTTAAGTAATAAGTCCTGTTTATATTAATATTAGCTGTCAACTTAAACCAACATGCTAGAGTGGGTTTCTAAAATAATGCATGCAGTTATATACTTGTTTTATGTTTGTGGGAAATCCTTTTATGCATCAAATTAAAGGACACTTGCTAAATTATGTATTAAAAAAGAAGTTTAGTGACTGGTAATATTTTAAATGAAAACTTTTAAAGTACTTAATAAGGATTTTTGCTTGTTTTCATAATTACAAAGTGATGTTAAGTAGGAGAACACAGGATTCCATCATTAAAAAATTATTTCTGAATATTTATTTTGCTGTGTTTTCTGTGGAGCAAATTATGTAGGGTATGATTATGACTAGCATTGATCAACTGATAGACTAAATTGAAAGACTGTTTTACTTAATTTTTGCACTCTAAACTACCTCCGAAAATGTTGCCAAAAAGAATGTGTCTTTGGGGACAGAACCCAGTCTGCACCACACAGCTGACTGCCAAGCCTTTCCACTGGAAAGCCAGCCATTATTTTTTACTCTCAGCTGCACAGTAGGGTGCATCCACCCATTTACAGCATTGAGCCATAGCTTTTTACTTTATGCTAATCAATTTGTATTTTATATTCATAGGAATAAATTTTCTCTAGCCTTGTATGTCATATTTCTCCCAAAACAAAAACGAAATATAATTGGTGCCTTTTCTTTTCAAAAGCTTTTGAAAAAGCTGTAGTCTCTAGCAATGGGTTTTTCTTGGAACCAAACACATTTTTACCCTGTAATTCATTTTGCCAGCACACCTTATCCAATTTCATTGTCATACTACAGTTGGCATGCAAAAAAAAAAAAAAAAAGGTAAATTAGGAAGTAGGTTTGGATTCTTCCAGTGTATCTGGAATTGTAATGGAATAGAAAGTATTAAAGTCAATAATACAGTGTAAATCAGTTACTGGAATCACAGGCATTTTTTAGAACAAGGTTAGGGAATCTGTCATTGTGCTGTCAAAGTACGTTTCTCTCCATGCGTGTTTTCTAATTGAGATTTGGCTAAATAATTCAAAACTAGGAGGCCGAAAATAATTTTCAATCTTAATGCCCTTTCTCTTTAACTGTTCCTAAAATATTATCATCTAAATAATCAATCCTAAATCATTTAGATGCCGGATAGACCAAAGAAAAGAGTGTACTCAGAGGTATGGCTTAGCAGTGTTTGTTTTGATTGTTAAGAAATATTTCAAGATTTGAAGAGAATAGTGTGAATTCTTACATAAACCTTTCTCTGTGTGCTCTGTGAGTACCTAAAGCATATTAAAGCTTCTTACTTATTCCAGTCCTGTGCTAAAGCAAACTAATAAATAGAAATGAATGTTGATGTGATCATCATGTTCTTTGACTGGAAGAACCCATTAAATGTGGACAACTTTGCAACTGCTACATTTTACTAAAGAGGATGTGCCGTGTCTCCAGCCTGAAGAAAGCCATAATTGCATTTTGTTTTATTAAATATTAAGCTATTACATATAAATCAACTTGTTAAAAAAAATAGTAGCAATCATCTTAGCAAAGACAACTTTTAATGCCTCCTTGAAAGTCTTAGGAATCTTAGGCTCCTTTAGTCAGCCTTGAATAGCCCACTCATTAAGAAACTGAGATGCCAATGAATCCTGTCAGCTCAAGTGGTGCTTGCTCGGGCCAGAACCTTCTTGTTCCCAGGAAATAACTCTGTGGTTGATTTAAGCCTGCACTGCCTGCCTTTAGCTTCCATCCCTGGGTGTGTATATCCAAGCCTTTCCCATGCACTGGTCGTTTTACTTATGTAATTGTAGATTATATCTACGGCTCAGCTGTAAACTGTCCCAAGGCAACGGGGAGAGCATAGAGGTAGCAGTTCAGGCTCAAACTGGCTTCTGCTAGTGTGGACCTGCACCTTGACAATCCTTTCCAGATAGTTTCATCTCTTCAGGAAAAGAGAGGTTCAAGTATTCTGATCTGAGATTGCGTCAGTTTGATCTGATTAAGTAATAGATAACTATTGACAAAACACTGGATATGGTTTAGGTAATAGAATCACAGACTGGTTTGATTTGGAAGGAACCTTAAAGATCATCTGGTTCCAAGCCCCCTGCTGTGGGCAGGGACACCTTTCACTAGACCAGGTTGCTCAGACCTCCATCTAGCCTGGTCTTGAATACTTCCAGGGATGGCACACCCTCAACTTATCTAGGTAGCTTGTTCCAGTGCCTCCTCGCCCTCTCAGTAAAGAATGTCTTTATAATATCAAATCTAAACAAACTCTCATTTCAAATCCATTCCCCCTTGTCCTGCCACCACGGGCTCTTGTAAACAGTCTCTTTCCATCTTTCTTGTAGGCTCCCTTCAGGTACTGGAAGGCTGCAATTATGTAACCCCTTATGTAAAGTGTTTTTTCCAGGTGGAAAAAATTGCCAGTTCTCTTAACCTTTCCTTATAAAAGAGATGGCCCATCCCTCCACTCCACTTGGTCCTCCTCTGGACTCACTCCAACAGAGCGATGTTCTCTTATGGTGATGGATCCCTCAGAAGAAAAGGTGCCGTGCAATTCTTTAAACTCTGGAGAAAGATTCATGCTTTGAAACTGTACACGTCGCCCTTTGAGTCATTTTCCATGTAGGAATCAAAGCAACGACTTTCCAAAAATGACATGTTAGACTGAGTAAAATATGCACAAGAGAGGTCAGGGTGCTTAAAGGAGTTAAACATTAGTGTTATGAATATGAACAAGGCCGAACTTTCTCAGGAGAAAGAGGTTCTTGTTTATTTAAATAGCTACAAGGAACAGAGTGCCCAGGATAGGCCCGAGCACTCACTCAGTGACTCAAAAACAGAACAGTACGTTATTCCCAAACGTACTGGGTTCTCCCCAGAAAACAAGTTTCCAAAAAGAACCAAGCTAAATCGAACTTCCCCCTTTCATAGCCCCCTTCAAGTCCAGGATTTGTGGATTTTGGATCTGCATGGTGATTGGTCCGCTTCCAGACCTCTCATTGGGCTTTAATGCCGTTCATTCTGGACCAATCATTTCTGCAGGGTGTCGAATGATTGGTCAGATCTTCCATCCAATGTTCTTCAGCCTCACTCTGCCCGCCTGACTGCCCCTCCACCAAACCCTGGACCCTTCCTCCAGAACATTCTAACAATTCTAACTCTTAACATAACATAATCAATATAATATAATACAATATAATAGAACTCTAATCTAATTTAACATAACTTAACTTTTACTTATTAACACAGATTGTATTCATAAAAGTTGCAGAGAGAAGTGGTGTGCATTTGAATAAATCTGCACATATAGGAACTGGTATATATTAATTTGGAGTGAAAGCTGAATTTTCAGTTTGTTAGCTATCGCTTTTTATAGTAAATCCATTTTGACACATTTTGAAGGTGACAGGAATTTGCATCTTATTCAAATTAATTAGAATCCTAACAGACACTATTTTACCAAGTCAAGACATTGGTATGGCTGGAAGAAAGACAATAGAAAGTAAGGCAATCAATTACAAATCAGTGATTCCAAAGTGAATTCAGTGTAGTATAATAATTCAAAATAGTGAAGGGAAGAACAGATAAAGCACCTCAGGTATAAAATAAGCCATTGTGGCATAGCATTTAAAAGCACTGACCTATGTGCTAGATTAATTTGGCTGGCCTTTTGTTTATTTCCTAAGAATATCACCTCAGAGAATAAGGCTTACATTTCTGTGTGAATTATTTCTGGAGCAATTTCATTCTTACTTATTGTACATCATAGTATAAATTTTATATATTCATTTAAAGAAAAGCAAATGTAACGCTTTTTCCCTTTCAGCTGTCTTAGAGACTGTCAAACTTGAAGTCCTTTTTATAGAATTCAGGCTCAGAATGCATGGAGTAACTTGGAAGTGACAGTGGAAAATAAATTATTGTTTTACAGAGCTTTTTCTACATTTCCTTTGTGCTTCTGTTTCATTTGGCATATTTGTTTTTGTATACTAACTCATAAATGTGATTTCATAACCCTTATTTGTACTTTTATGCTATTTTGAATCCAGCAGCTTTATTTGCAATATTGCTGGTTTTTTTTCTGTATTGTTAGTGTTGTCTAATGAACTTATAAATACTTCATTCTACTAGAATTTTAATAATGCCATCTGTTCACTTGATGGAAAATGGCAAAGCACACTGAAGCGGCTACCTTTTTTCTTCTTGGGAGCTGTATTTTTAAAGCTTATGATTTAAGTTTCTAGCATTCTTTTTTCACTAACACTAGCAGTGAACAATATTGGAAACAAAAGGATTTTTTCTGGTGCAAATCTTAGCTTGTGACTTACATGGTTTTCTTTAGACACAGTTTTGAGTTTTTTTGATCTGTGTAAACAGTTTTTTTTTTTTACTGGGTCTTGTTTTCCACCATGGCAGAAAGTAAAATAATCCTAGAGAGGTCAGTAAAGTACATCACCATTGGTAGCATCTGACGTCTTTGTCCAAGCTGCTTGCTCATCCTGGCCTCTTTGTCCCTCTCTCCCTGCATGTTCTCCTTTTGAAATTGTTTTGAAAGCCTTTTGCTCTTCTTTGCTCTTTCAGTCTCGCTTTATTTAATTATGTTAATGTTTGTGTTTTGATTCACCAGCGTATTATGTGGTTATTAGGCTGTTCTCTTTGGTGTACTGTGTGGTGACTTAATCTCCCTCCTGCAGTTAGTTGTCAAAACAAGTGGCCTATGTCTAGAAATGGTCAGGTCCCCCAGTAGCTCCTGAGGGAATCAGTGCTGCATGTGAAAACTGTGTGGCCTTGTATGTATGCCTGAGTAGATGTCAGACCCAAATGGGTTAATTAACACAACTCTGGTGTTTCTGAACTAGGTAGATGTAGTGTATAAGGAAGTGTCTAAGAAGCAGTTGTATTGTGGGGTTGTTTTTCCAAATTCCTCATCTGAGTAGTTGTGTGATGCTTGCTTATGTAAGAAACTCGTGTTGGTGTTGACAGAACTCTGTGACAGGCCTGATGAAGGAAGTTGGGAAGAATGATGCTGTAACTGACAAATTATGAGATTCCTCAATCGTGACTGTTTCAAAATTATTTTGAAGGCATGGTGAGAAGGGACTTAGATTATGAATTACCCTTTTCATACTTTCAGGAATAGATTTCTTACTTGGTTGCTGGCTCTCAATGTGTGATCATTAGTAGTTCTCTTAGACTGACAATTTGGGAGATAGACACAGCTCCTTATCCCAGCAGGTGGCAACTACAGCCTTGCTGAAGAGGTGCAGTTTGCTCTGGTTCCCTTTATTCCACTGACAGAATTCTCTTACTGCTGTGTCAGATATAGTTGATTAGCTTTCTAGCTGATTTCTTTATGTATTTCCTGATTTCTTATTAAGTATTTCAATTAATTTACCATCTGCATTGCATTTTGTTAGTTAAATAACAAACGCACATGAAAGTAATTTTGTCTTGCATGCACACATCCAGTTCTTCATTTACTCTAAGCTTGTAGATCTGACTTTGCAGTTTTCCTTTGGACATTCCTTTTTGTTTTCTTTTTTTTTTTTTTTTCTTCTGAATTCCTTCTGAAATTTCCACTTTAATCTCTTCTTTTTGTGAGTGTGTGTCTGAGTCTTATTTGCCTTCCAACCCCTAAGGATGGGATTATTTCTGTCACTAAGTGTTTCTCATGTTCCTAATTGCAGAGATACTGTGATTTACGTCCCCTTCTTATGGTTTAATGATTCAAGGAGCTAGATTCTTGTGATGGGACTCTCATCAGTGCCTGATAGTACAGTCAGCCCTCAGTTTGAAGCCTGTGTCAGAGTTTCTGTACTGAAAGTTCATATGCAGTAGATTGTTTGCAGAGTGGAGCATGCAGATGTGCTGGTGGGCATATTCAGAAACCGTCAGTCCACTGAGGACTGAGTTCTACCTGTAAATTTTTGTGGAACCACTTGGAGAACCAGTCTGGATCAGAGGATAATCTGGATACTGATGTGCCAAGGCATTTAATGACCATACCTCCTGATGCATGTGGACTGCTAGGTGCTGTGACTTTGTGATGTATTCAGGTGTTGGAGTGTCTGATGTTGGCAGTTACAGCATGTGCTCAAGGTTACACAAGACCAGTCAGAGCTATATAAACAGAGCTTCATTGGGAACATTATTGTTTTCAGCCAGGGACAACAGGTATTCATTGCATTTTTATCTTGTAAGCTCACTGTTCAATAACCTTCCTCAATTACTTCACATAACCTTAATATCATCTTAGGGTTTCACAAGTGGCTGAGTCTCTATAATTTAGTGAATGATCATTGTCACGTGAGCAGTGAGAATCAGCAGAGTAAATCAACACACCTACTCATCACTAGGGTATTGAACTTCCTGTCATTTCAAGGAATTGGGTACCAGACTGCTTTGGAGATTTTTTTTTTTAAATCATAGTGCATGTATCCCTGCCTGGAAACTTTTCTAAATCTGGCTTAGCATGTTTAATACTGCACCTGCTGTTAGAGATAAGAGTTAAAATTTTGCATTTGTTCAAATGTCAGTAGAAGAATACTGAAATCCACAACACCTTGGATTTTGTTGTTGTTGTTGTAGAGCGGCCAAAACTTTTAACATTATTTTTTCTTGTATCATTCCTGTGAATTATAATTATCTGTCATTATAAAATCTTTTTAGAGTAAAACTGACTAGTTCAGGAATTCATAAGGTGCAGTCATTATCTTCCATGGAGAACTGTCTATAATTTTGTAGTTACATATTCTGTTCCTTCCACACACTGAAGTCGTAATCTTATATGTATTTTTAGCAGTCTTCTCATTGCAAGCAAAATGTTTTACTCACAGTGTTGGTACTGATAAGTAGTAAATAGTTCAATCTTCTATTGGTTTCAATCTGTTCATCATGTTAGTGTAACATGTCATTTTTCAAAGACTCCAAAGTAATGAATTATCTGCACATCATTATTCGGTAATATTCAACTCAGTCACTGAGAGCTTGATTATGATTACTAAAAAATCAGCTGAAATGTCCTAAAAGCAAAAAGGCTTAATTTGTAAATTTTAATGTCTTTTTCATGTTCATGTTTTTTCCTTGATTAATTTAAACATTTTTTCAGTTTCTTGGTTTTCAATCTCTGGAGTAAAGTAAATAAAATACATCACTTATCCAAATGTACCTATGTTACAGTTATGGTATGGTTTCTTCAGATTGAAATGATTCCCCTGACATAAATATGTTTCACACTGGATCACTGCACCCTCTCATGTGGTAACTTATCCTCTCAAGCTCTAATGATCCCTTACCCTTGTTGACATTAGCAAATTTCCTCTGGGGCATTTTCTTTTGTTTCTTTTGTCACCTGTTCTAAAGAGAATAAAACTACTCAGTCTTGATTCTTCTGTAAATTCTGAGGATTTTACTGCAAAGTTCAGTAACATGACAGTTGTTTTCAATGTTGTCAGAGGTGCAGGAAGACGAAAATCAGACAGGCTGCAAAGCTTCTTGCTCTACTTTTGATTCTACAGCGATAAACACTGGAATCTGAAAATTTTAAGCAACTTCTTGACAGTTCAGTACCTTACAGTTTTATTATATGGACGTGTTTTTTCCCTAAAAACCAGTCTTTTACGTTCCTAAATGGAAGGAGACGAAAATACAGTGATCAAAAAGGTAGCGATGAGAACAAAATAGAAATAATTAAAAGCGAAAAGTTTACTAAAAATCTTGGTATCTGATTCTGTCTCCTCAGGGTAAGTGAAAAATTCAATTCTTCCTAACATGTGTAAGATTATTATGTTATTTTGCTGTCACTGAGCCATATGCAGTATTTCGTGCTCCAGAAGCTGACAATCTGCTGAAATTTCTTGGTCTCTTTGGGCCAACAATCTTGGAAGCCTCACTCCATGCCAGGGATGGCAACCTCACGGCACTAATCCCATCCCTTTGAAATAAATAGGGCAGGAGATCTTTCTCCTTTTTAATGCCTTTATTAAAAAGAATCAGCTCAGGTGGGGAGAAAGCGACGGGTCACGCCCACGCCGCTGCTGCTCCCAGGAGTGACATGGAGGAGGGTGATGCAGCTGTGTCCGCTGGTCTGCAGGCAGAGCTGGGCTTTCGTCCTCACGGGAGATTAGGAGATTCCGCTTTTCTGGTCTAACATTTCAGGTCCTCTCTCTAGTTAACATCTCTTTAGGTTAGGGTGAGAAGTAAAAAGGATCTTAGCAGATACTGGATTAAGTTCCTCATCTTTAGACATCACTTAGGTCTCTTAATTCTATGTTGGCTCGTTGTTTTTAGGGTTTTTTTTCCTGGAAAATTGCAAAATTTGGTGAAATGCATTCTCATCTGCATACTAGCTCTGATGTAACTCCCCTTCCCCTGCTACCTGTGGGGTCTGGTGTCACTCCCTGGCAAGCATCAGGGGGACAATGGCTAATCACCAACCATTAACAGGTAATTGAAGAAGAACTCTCAACAACAGGTGGCTGCAACATGAAGTTAACTTAACAGCAACTGGTTCAACTTGTTTTAACTCTGCAACCTTAAAAAAAATAGATAACTTTTTACTCATAACACCTTGCCTTGTTGGGCTCAGGGTGAAGTGTGGGCTGTATTTAGATGTTGAGAAAGCAGGAGGAAGTGCCTTTCCTTAAAGTTCTCTAGGCATCTTATCAATTGGGAACAGGTATTCATGGTCTAGGAATAAACAAACCTAACTCCAGAGGCCCAGGAGGGTCCAGAAGGTGTGCATGTTTTTAAAATATCCAAATGTCTTGCAGTCGACAAGATCCAGTGGGTCTTTCTCTCCACGTTGCTGGAGCTTTGTAGGACCTGCTTCATGCTGTGTTCGCTTTTAATCATCTCTTTCAGCCCTGAATCACTGTACATTACAGAAATGGCATGACTTTTAATACAAAAAATCATTTCTGTTTTCCAATGCATGCTGTAGCAATTCTATTGATTTTAATGCAATTGCTTAAGGTATATGTCTGAGCCAACAGGGATGTAATATTTTCCTTCTCTTTGAAAACACCTGCTGAACACAATAAAACTTCAATTTTGAAGTTTGAATTTGGTAGTTGAAAAATATTCAAGAGTGAAGGGGCATCTCTATTCAAAAGTGAGAGGACAGATTAGTAGCAATGATGTTGTTTCTTAGATACATTGAAATTGGATGAGAGTCTTCCTTCACCAAACATGCTAACGTAACATGCAATCAGTTTTAAAGAAGCTGTAGTGCAGCTAGTGGACTGAAAGCCAGGCAGAATTGTGTGTCAGACAAGAAAAGCAGTAGATATGGGCATAAAGGTAAAGCTGTAAACTGGTAAGTATGAAAAAATTATAAACTGTTTTACACACTCTTCAGCCCATTGTCTTGTGGCTATATTCCAGAATAAACAATGGTGATTGCACCTCGCTGACTGATAATATAGATGAGCTAACCAGTTTAACACTCTTGTCATTCAACAACTCTGTTTAATAGGATATGAAGTCATTGGCTAATTACTATAAAACACAATCATACACTTTCTTGGTAAAGCGTATTTACTGCTGGAAAATATTAAGTTTCTTCCTGATGGTCAGAGCCCAGATTCCAACATGATTTTTGCTGAGATATATTAAACTTGAGAGACTTCTATAGAATTTTATGGAGCTTTTAGCAGATGTGGAAACGCCCTCCTTAGGTTAGTTGAAATTGCCGCATACATTTTACAGTTGAGGATTTTTATGATCATGGATATATACGTGTGGAGCTACCATCCATCGGTATGTTTTGTAGTACTAAGCAATTTTGGAAAGAAGAAAAGAAAGAAAAAAAGAAAAAAACCCTGGATCTTCCTCATGCTTTTCTGTTCTCACAAGGATTGGTGATACTTTCAAAAGATGCCTTTTGGAAGTTTTCTGGCCAGAATAAGCCATCCTGCAAAATTGCTCCAACTGTTTCATCGGTTTAGTGTGGGCTAAGACCATAGAAAATAATAAGCTTCCAAATCTACCTGATTTAGGTATGTCTAGTGAAGTCAAATGCAGTGTCCTGAATCCTATTGTGTGTAGTGCCCTGTTTGCTTATATGTGAAGGAGTGAATTAAAATTTTAGGCCAGCTGGCAGACAATATGTTTCTCTGTTTACCATTTGCAGTAAAGTCTTGGTTCAGACCTTATTTATTGTCTGATGCATGTTACTTAAGAGCAAGAACTGAGCATCCTTTTTCGAGAACTTAAAAGTAACAGTGTAGATCTTATTGTTCATGTAAAATAGCTAGAATTCATTTCTTGTCCTGCTTCAGGGAAAGAAACACAGTGTGCCACCAGTGATCAATCTAATGAATATTTCCCTTCAATGTCTAGGCCTATGTTTAAACAAACTAAATTAGTTTTCTGTGAAGTAGCACAAGTGCTTCTGAATTGTGAGGTAAGTCCAGACTGTTGAAAATAGGAGCAGTGTTCAGGTGCCATTAATGAGATTGTGCGTTAAGAAGCAAGAACATTTTTGAGTTGAAATTTCTGTTGCATATGTGTGCTAGTTACTGCTTTAGGAAACCCACTCTCAGCTGAGGTATCTTTGAAAGATCCTACAAATGCAGTGGAGCTGCCAGATTCAAGATGCCTAAAATAAGGACGCAAATTGCAATTAAAATAGACTGAGCAATTTCATCTGACTGATGCCATTCTACTGCAGAGATTAAGTAAACCTTTATTTTAGGGTGGTGAGATCAGTCTTTAACCAATCTACACAAACTGATGTGGAATTTCTATTGATCTATAGGTATATGACATTTTTCAAGGTAAAAAAACCCCCAGCAAATATATATCTGCTGGTCTAATTGCATTACAAGCAACTTGTGTCTTATTATCTGAAGCCTAAATCAAATTTTTAAAAGAAAAATTATTAGGTCAATGGGACATCTGTTGTGTGGGAAAACATTCCTTAGGAAGTTGTGACTGTAGAGCTATCTAGGATCTCAAACAGAGTTAATCCTAAGCATTTCTTTGCTGTCATCAACAACATTAGTGTACCAGCAGCAGTATTTGACTACACAGAAAAAAAAGAACAGTGTAAGACCAGGGAGAAAATCGATATTGTTTTTGCAGAAGTGTTTCTGTGATAAAATTAACTGGGCATTAGAATCATTGCGTCCATGATAAATGCCTCAAAATATCATGGCTGAGATGTTGAAAACTTTCTTTGCATTAAAGTTTTCTTTGTGACTGCTCTGGCTTAGCATTTTACAATTGTCAAAAACTTATTGGCCTTTGTTTTCTTGTTTTGTTTTATTTTTTAAAAGGCTTGCATAGATGTCCAAGTATGAAATGTTTTTTTTTTTTTTTTTTTTCAATGTGTTTCAGAGATCTGTAGAATCACAGGGTTCATGATAAGGTCAATAGAGGGAATCACATGAAATACATAGTGTGCAGATTCAAAATGAAATAATTTTTCTGGTATTATGTATTTCAACTGTGGAGCTCATAGCATTTTGAGAATGCTAAAGACTGGTTACTCAGGTTTAATAATCAGCCATACAAAATCTAACACCCCTTGTACTCCACAAAAGTGTGAGGAAGAAAACCCCATCCTTTAAACAGAAAAGTGCCACCACCGATTGAAGAAATGTTTGATCCGTTGGGTACTGAAAACTAAAAGTACACTCCAAGGAGAGTGTCATGTCATCGCTCTGTTTTCTGTTGCTCACATTTCCTGTTGCTCAGTGTCAGAAATCAGGTAATCGGAGAGAGGGATTTTGAGTGTAGCTCTGGCTGTTCTTGTAACAGGTGTGTAGATTTGTGTGGTTCAGGAAGATAACATCACTGAATGTGGCAGAGCATGTGTTGCACATTGCACTGCAAGCAACAGAACTGCCTTAAATAATCAAATTAAGTTTGTCTGTGTTCTGCATGTGTAAATTAGTGGCATATCATTTGACTGGGATTAAGAGGAGACTAATATTCATTCGCTTATAGTTGTGAAATATATTATTTTCCTTGGTACCACTCAATTTTGAGGGGAAATATGTATTGTTATAGAGAATTCTTTCATCAGAAATCGTGTATTAAATGTGTTGGCTAGAAAATATGGGGGGTTTCTACCTTTATTGTTTAAAAGTTCACCTTAAATGGCAAGATATGAAGAGCCTTTGACAAATATAATCATATGGTATTTTCTGTGAGATTAAATCTATTTCCTGACTTAATTTTCATTTTCGAAGTATAGTAATTTGACTCCTAGGATCAAATAAAAGGTTACAAGTAGTTCTCTTCATATTTTCAGAAACAACTAACCAACTGGAGGTTTGTAAAGGTGTGTTTAAGCTACTTTTGGTGTGGTTAAACTGAAAGTTGGAAACTCTTCCTGCGGCAGATGTGTTCTTGCTGTATAGCTGCTTTCCCTGCATTTTCAGAAGTACTACTCAGTGTTTTAGCTCTGATATTGTACCTCTGTTTATTTATATGTATTAAGCTTACCAAAAATGCATGAAATTCTGTTTGCATTTGAAAGGACAAAACATTACAGTTTGTGTGCACATACATATATGCATATATATAATCTTGTAATCTGTTTTAACATGCTATGCCAGATCTCATCAGTGATATTCTTCTTGTCTTATGGCTACAAGACTTTTTTTCCGTGTCCAAAGAGGTCAACAGGACTAGCATCTTTGATATTAGAACAGAGGGTATAAGTATGCTCACTAGCTTCCTTGTACGATGTTGGTGACATACATTTGGTAGCAAAGGCCTTTGATTCTCAGTCTATGCAGTACTAACAATACCCTTACTAACTGAAATATAAATTTAATGTTCAGTTGGCCTGTGCCAGCTTCCCTCTGAATTCTGAAATGTTTGAAATTTTGTATTCTTATTAAGTCAGGATGGAATTCCTAAATACTTTATTCTAATTTCGATTGGTTTTTAGCTTTAGAAGCTTTTAAAAGATTGTAAATGCAAGCCAGCCTTGGGATATTTCAATCACTTGATTGAACCATATTAGGAAAGTTTTGTACAAGTGTTCAAAAATCATTTGAAGTTTGCTATCTCGTTCTTTATTCAGTCTGGAAACTTCCCAGAGTGCCTAATTGTTTGGTTTGTTTCCTTTTAGATGAAACAGCTCCTAAAGAAGTCAGCAGGGTAAGTGCTGCTCTCTATCCCCTCTAAAAACGCGTGGCCCACTGTTAACTTGAGATGATTTTTCTATAGAGTCTGATCAAGATTTATCTCTATTTCCTCGTTATACTGGGTCTCCAGAGGAAAAAATGTTGTAAATAATGTCTAGAGAACAATTAATAAGGAAAATAAATATTAAGAACACTTGATTAGCTGTAAATAAATTGAAGGGTATTTTGCATTTAGAATTCTCCCAGTGCTATTTTCATGATGAAGTTTTAAAAAGGCACTTCATGGAAGCCAGGAAATTCATGGGACTTTGAGCATAACATCAGACTATTTAATCAGTGTAACTGCCTCAATAGATGGCAAGCATAGGAAGGGGAGAAAAATGCCCTATTTAATAACTCCCTTTTGAGATGTGGCATGATACAATGTGGTAAATTCTCTAATTTAAAATATTTTGCAGTGGTCTGCATGAAACGTAATGTAAAATCCTAAAAAATCATATTCAGTAATAGACTCCCAACCCTAGCCTTACATCTGATTGACCATGTGTCCTGCAGAATATCTGTCTGTGACTGATGACTAACTACAGGGATCTGTTAGGAATGAGTGCCTTTGCTGTGAATGAGAAAAGATCAGTACAGGACAATCTCTTGCCCCCAGCTGGGTCTGGACATCCTGAGGGACTCCATAAGATAGGGGAGCCCTTACAACTTTCCAAGGTGGAATCATAGTCCTGTTTTGATCTCCTTCTTGAATGTCATGCATAAACTATTTGATGTTCCCAGGAGGAGCAGACATATATTAAGAATAGGGCAGGTTGAAAGACTACAAAAACTGGATGGATGCTCTTGCACTCAGTAGAAGTCCTTTGGAAAATGCTAGAATGTGGATGGAGTGGACAACTGAGGCTGGTAGTGGAAACCTTAGTTTTGTAACCCTGTGAGCAGAGGGCTGGGATGAGGGGGAACAAAAGTTCACCTCATATATGTCTACAAGAGATTAAATTCTCTAAAAGTGAGTTCATTCAAGCAGACATTTTCCTGATGTGCCGTGGACTTATAAGGGTGTTGAGAATTCAGGTGAAAATTAGTATGCTTTAGTAATTCATTAGTTTTCAACATGGTTTTTGTTCAACCCTTAGTATGCTACAGTTATGACAGTGAATACCTTTTGTTGTAACATGGAATTATTGTTATTAGTATATCTATATATATATTGTTTTGATCTCAAAATAACTAAAGATCTGCCTAAAAATCTCAGACGCTCTAATTATGTATGTGGGAAAGTTCTTTTTTGTTGTCATTAATTTAGTAGATTAGCATTTACCTAAACCTCTGTAAAACAGAATTACAGAATGTATCTTGATTACCACATCTGAACGAGTTAAGGCAAAGAAAACAAGTTCTGAACCCCCAATCTACCTTGCCAGTCACTCCCTGTGTCTCCTGGACTGGTGTCAGCCATCTCAGCCCATCAAAGTCATATCTAGTGGCTGAGGATTTCCTAAAGATGGGTGGGCTGACACTTGAAGCCCTGAAATCAGCAGATACTTCAGATGTTCTTAAATAAACATTTTCTCCCTTATTTTTTTATCCATCAATCATTGTGCACTTGGTATGTATACTGTGCTGCATTACTATTTGGTTTAGCTTTTTTTAAAGTAAAGTACTTGAAGGTACTCAGGAGTACACCATGCTGCAAATTAACAGACAGGTTTGTTTGCTGTATTTTTGAATAATGCCATATATAATAATGCAGACCATTGTAATGCATCATCTTTCTTCACTAGCAGCTCAAACAGTTACCAGTTTAATTAAAATATGAACATAAATTAGAAGTTAAATTAGGAAAGTTCTGTATGTGAGTAATGTTTTCAGACAAAAAGACATTTTCACGCTGACTGAAGAATTATGAGTTTCGAGGTCATTAAGTGTTACATTTTTAATTTCTGAAAACATCTGCAAGAAGCAGCTTGTATCATAGGGAAGGAAAAATTAGGGTTAGTGAAAGGAAATTTATTGCAGAATTAAATCACTCATTGCTTTAGCAGTACCATGTTAGCTAGAAAATTAGGTAGGAATATACTGAAAAAAATCTTTAATTGTTGGAGGGAAATTTCAGTATTTTCAAGGGTTTCATGTCACAGTTTCACACTGTGAAAATTTAAGAAATTTTGAAATGTAAGTTTTGAAATCCTGTTTAATAGGGACTGAATTTTGAATATATTGTTTTTAGCTTCTTAGTAGAAAATTAAAATAAAGCAGCAAACTTGGCTGTTGGCAGTTCATTTCAAGTTTCTGAAAGAAGGGGAGAGGAGAAAGTAGCAGAAAACTTCTACGTAATTTAAATTTTGAGAACTGTAGCATAGAAAAGAAGAAAAAAATGCCCAAATTTATTATTTTTGGTTCTGGTCTACTAATGGCAATTTTGTCAATACTTTGGTGTTCAGAAATTATTTGGAAAGATTCCTGTAGGCAGGTTTTGGCATAAGAACAGCTCAGGTCACAAAGTATCTCATGCGCATCTGTGACCAATGAACCTGTGAACTTTTTTTTGAATACTAGTTTACAGTGTTTATGAAATATATGTAACTGGGGACAGAATCTTATTTTTGCATGATGTATTATTGGGAACATCAGTGGAAATGCTGAGTTCCTTCTGCTCACTTATTGTGCACATGTGTGTTCACTGATCCCATCGATCACACCACTACACAAGTGGTTTTCTGGGTAAAGGGATTTCGAAAGGAAACCAACTATTGAGCTACTTGGATGAAGAAAACTTAAGCTGAATACTTTGCTATTTTCCTGTTTAATCTGCAAAAGAAACGAAAAGAGGGAAGTGTGACCTTGAGCACTAAGTGCATATGTATTCATGCACATCTAGACTAAAGATGTAGTTCTCTGACAACATTAGTGAAAACAGTCTGCTTTGGAGACGTGTTATTCTTTTCCGTTGGCAAAAATAACCCCATTCCTTCATGTACTATAGCCAGGATTTTGTTCTACGTGCTGCTGAATTTCCCGTGATCACTGTGTGCTCTTTTGTACCTCAGGTTCTGAAGTTTAGGTGAAAATACTCAATGTTCCTGATATGATCGTGGCAAAATTAGCTGTTCATTTTGCTTAATAACTTTCCATTTCATGTTTACTTGAACAATACTTCCAGTGACACTGCCTTTTGGCAAGTACCTTTGCTTTGTAAACTCTGGCAATGCCAACAGCAATTCGCTTTACAGAAGTTTACCATACAAACACCAGAAAATTATTACCTAGCAAGTAATAATTTGCTCATTTAGAGTACTTTATTCTTGGAAACAGGAATGATAGTTTAATCCTCTCATTTCCCCTTTTTAGACTCATAGCTTTTTGTCAGCTGCCTTGGCACCGGCCAGCACCCAGCACAGTGTGTTGCTGCCAGTTACGGTATTAGCAAGTGTGTTTTCAGTAAATTGTTGCAGTAATTGCATGTATCTTCACTGTGCGACAGATAATAAAGGTTTGGGCTCTTCATGACCCATTGGCAAAGCAAGCTCATTCCTTGTAGCATCTTCTTATTAAAGATAAGATTGAAATATTTTCATGTCGTTCCAGAACTGAGAATAGATTAATTAAAAAGTTAGGGGAACCATAACAAATATACAAATATATAAAAATATATATTTAGCCCTTAGAAGTGTTGCAAATGGTATTGCACCTATTGTCACGAGAAGACGCTTGAATAAGCTGATGTCTTTAAAAAGAAAATCTTGTGAATACTGTGGTAGTGATAAGCAAGAGTGGTAGGAAAATGAAGTTTATTTTTAATGTTGTACATGGTATCTTTAGAGTGCTTGCAAGTCAAAGTATTAGGAGA
This sequence comes from Onychostruthus taczanowskii, assembly GCF_017590055.1. NCBI lineage: Eukaryota > Metazoa > Chordata > Aves > Passeriformes > Passeridae > Onychostruthus > Onychostruthus taczanowskii. The sequence goes on along the minus strand of NW_024498585.1, from coordinate 260,792 downwards.
GGATATCATTTTATAAAAAACTTTTTAAAAAGAGGAGCAGTATTCAGCCTTGTCAAGTTAAACTGAAGCTCATTATGCTGTTTTATTATATAATCTGGAGAGGTGATATAATTGAGATATTAATGAAGTTTTATGAGCCTTATAGTTAATAACAGATTATATGGTTACTTCTATGTAATCATAATGTTCTTTTCTCATAAGTGAAGCCTTTGCTGTTTATGATATATTTTTTCTATTGTGAAGCAATTTATTTCAGTGTTGCCATTTGGTAACAGGGAAGGAGCTGATGGGAAGGTTAGAATGGACATCAGTGAGTGGGGGCTGTAGGGCAGGAAGCTTCTAGGAAAGGTGCTCACCATCTCTCTGAGGCTTGGAAGTCAGCTAGATAAAAAGGCTGGGAAATGTGTGCCTTCAAAACTAGTGAGTTCTTTCTGTGCAGAGTAAGAAAGCTGGTTTGCATCATAATAGGGCCCGTGCTGCCAAATGTCATCTCGTGTTTTTCCTTGTTTGCTTTTGTCATGAAGGTGTTTGATGAGTGAAGAAAAACTTTAAAAATACCTGTGTATGGTGCTGCAATGCTAAACTTTATTTACCATGCCTGTTCTAACCCATGTCCTCTCCAGTCAAAACAAGAAGAATAGACATCAGACAAATGCATGTAGGAGCAGTTTTCTCTGAGGCTATGTACAACCATTAAAATTAATCACCTCAGCTGAGACTGCTCTTTATAGTTGCTTGCTTTCCAGTGTCCAAGTTTAAAGAAAACTGGTTGTGTCAGCCAAGCCCAGTTACCTCTTCTAATTTTTTTAGAGTTTCCTCTCCAAGCTCATTGTTCCTCTGAAATCCATCTCTGTGCTGTAAGTTTGCTCACCACTTTCTTCACTCCAAGGATTTCACATCCTTTAGCTCACCATTTCCACTTTGAAACAAGCAGTTTGATTAGCCTTTTGTAAGGTTGGGAGGGTTTGTGGTTTTTAATTATTTTTTTAAATGAAGTCCAGGTCCATATTTTTCACCTGTGCAGTTTATATGTATTTTCAGTGTAATTAGAATCATGGTTATCTATGCCCCAAAATAACAAACACCAGTCTCCATGCAAGATGGGGTCTAGCCATCAGTGCAGATAAACAATGCAAAATATTGCAGCCAGTGAAAGACAATATCTAGAAAAGGTAGTAATACACATAAACATACATGGCAAATATGTACACAACCTATCTCATTACACATAAAAATGATCCAAATAAATTTTACTGTTGATTTAATTAAATAGGTTGACTTTTTTTAAAAATTTTATCTTATTTTCCCCCTGCAGCCATTTCTTTCTTTATACCCCCAGGTCATCAGAAGTGCAATAACATTACTATAACTAAACTAAAATAATTTCTTGCATTTAAAGAAGTAGGTGACTATTGTGATACTTACAGGTCTGGCCTTCTTTGTTTCTACACTAGATTTCTGAATACTCATTGTGATAAAGTGTAGTGACATATGGAATTAATATTTTAGGTACTTTTAAACCAAATGTCTCCTACAGGGCTGCCTTTGTCTTCAAGGGACTGGATTTAGTCACCAATATGTTCCTTTCTAGTTATGCAGTCCTTTGTGAGGAAGAAAAAAAAAAGGAAACATAGAAGAATATTCTTCAGTTTAAAAAAAACACTTAGTGTATGGGTAAATAAAGTAATAGTGCCAAAATTCTTAAAGGACATATAGTATTTCCTAAGAAAAGATACAACTAATTTGAGTATTGATTATCTTTCCAGAAGATAAGTTATGAATGCAACTGGAAAATTATATAGAGCAAGTCTCTTAAATAGAGGATGGTAACTGTGCATATGGATTTTTCCTAATGCTACCCGAGAGAAGGGAAAGCTGATCTATTTCAGAAAAATATTTTAGTTTATTTACTTCTTTTTGTGACAACAATGGGGTTTTTTTTGAGAAGTATAGAAGTGTTGCTTTTGGAAAATTATTTTTATAATGCAAGTATCAATGGCACTGAGAACTTAGGTAAGTAAGACCTGTCATTTTATACTTCTGGTCAAGTATGAAAATACCTAGCATGAAATGTTTTGGACTGACATCTCAATAAAATGTTAATTCAGACCATTAAGACTTCCTAACATTGTATGAAATGTTTTTTTTTTCTTTCTTTCTTTTTTTTTTTTTTTTTTTTTTTTTGGAGGCTTTTTTTAGTTCATTTTAAAATTCTTTCCCTGATGACTCCTGTTGCTAAGACTATAGTTTTATAGGAAAGAAAAAAACTTCTGCTGGCTGGAAGTTTATGATAAGATTTTGGTTGTTTTTTGTTCAGCGTCTGGCCTATATTCTGTAGTATGCTAATAGAGAAGAGAGGAGCGGTCAGTTTTAAAGATGACTGATGAACCTTGGGTTAAATCCAGTCCCTGCCTAAGGACATTCTTTTGTGTAAAATATTGCACAGAATTACTTGAATTCATTATCTGCAAGTTTTGATGCTGCCATTGACAGTTTAATTTAGGCGTTTTGAACAAGCTGGTTATCTAAAATACTAACTGATGTAACCAGATAGAGAATGGGTGTTTTAAAATCCTGGGTCTATGTACAATGATCCTGGCCTATGTACATCCTTTATTCTTAGTGATTTCACGCTGTTTAAGAACTGAGGTTCCTTACAAGAAGCTCTGTTTGCCCCAAAAGATCCTATTCCTCATCCAGGAATTCCTTCTTAACTGGACAGTTGAGTTCATTTTTTCTTTATTAATAATGTCATTTTGATCTCAAAAAGTGTGTTTGTTGTTAGTTTTTTGAGGCAGTTTGTGTTGCTGTTCTGTGGTTTGTTTGTTCATTTGTGTTTTTGTGGTTTTGGTGGGGTTTTTTTTGTTTGTTTGTTTTCTCTTTGGTTTGTTTTTTTTTTTTTTTCTTTTTTGTTTTTTCTTTATTGGCATGCTTACATGTCTTTGATTGAATATATGTCCTCAGTTTCAGGTTCCTCTCCACCTGCCCACAGTGTGACCCCCTGTGACATCTCTAGAGTGCCTTGCAATTGGATACAACTGCTGTATTAATGAAGGCTTTCTGTTGCAGCAAAGGGACTTTTTCTTTCCTGCAAGAGCATAAAATGCCTGTGGCATAGATGTCCTATGAGCATCAAAGCATGGAAATAATTTTCATTTCAGTTTTGTTTTTGTGGGTCTTTTTAAATTTAGATGTTATATTGTGTACTTGAATATTAGTTTCTCGATGTGTCTGAATTGTTTAGAATGAGTACTTAAAATTCATCTTACATATCGGGGTTCGCTGTTATTTGTCTCTGCCCCGATACGGGAAAAGTGGTTCTGGGTGGCCGCAGTTTCGAAGGACGAGTCTGGACTCTCAGGTTTTTCGGTCTTCAATCTTGTTTATTAATTCTTATCTACAACATTTTCTCTCTGCCCAACCGAGGTCTGTTCAGCAGGACAGCCGAGTGCACTCTCCCCGCCTCTCAGACTGGTGCTGTCTTTTATACTAAAAACTATGTATACTATGTTTACAGTTATGTTCCAATACCTATCAGCTATGTTAGACATTGACTTTCTTCTCTAAACCAATCTGTGAATGCCAGCATCATCCTGAACATGGATGCCAGGGAGAAGAAAGAAGGACAGGGCCCACCTAAATCCCTCCATCTTGGAACCCCTGATCCCCATGTACAGAATCCCGAACCCCCCTGTACAAGGTCCAAAACCCACCTGCACAGTGCTCCAAAATTTTTTCCTTCACCCTGTGATTGCTACTGCTATGCTACTTAAACTTTTGTGACCTGTAATTCTTCATACAAAGTTGGTAATTTGCTCCATGGGTTGAGATCAAATTTCCAGGTGTCTTTGGCTTCCTATTAGGGTCTCTGAGCCCCTACCAGGGCTTTGAGACATCCAGGGCATCCAGAGAGATGTCCTGGGTTCCAACACTTACTCTACAGTATTTCAGTATCTCCTTTAGTGTTTATGTTCCTAGCTTCCTTGTTTAGTTCTAAGGCATAAAACAATTCTTAAATCGCCTGTCATGGGTTGTTGTCTTCTATTGCACTGAAATATTCTAAAGACTAAGAACCATATAAATATTTTTACATAAATCCTGTAAAAACAACCTTATTTTATATTTATGAATTTTGTTATGAATATTTATAACACAATTTCCCTTTTTAATTGTTAGTCCATTTTCATAGCTTTAAAATATACACAGCTACTAGAAATATTATGCTGGTATGATAGTGCAAAACTAGTTTTTAGTCTATTTGAATTATTTTATGTAATGTCATTGAAATTCAGAATTTTACAGTAAGTATACCAAAATACTTGTAGACGCTGAATCTTAAGTAGAAGGAAATCAGCAGTGGGAAAAACAAATTAAGGAAAAAGTTGATGACTATTAATAATGTTTAAATTAGAAATTAAGAAACTCTGCTTACACCATATAATAATGTATATATGTGATAAATACTCATTTTCTACCAAGTGTGTTGAATTTTCTTGAGGAGTTGCTTTCTCAAAGTAAGTTTTGCACCAAATATGCACAAGTCTGTGTTAGCAACCACATTGGATAGTGCTTGTACCAGAGTTTCCTGATTACTTTCTCAGTGTTTAAATACATGGTTTCATAAAGACTATTGTGGCTTTTCAACCAAACCTAAAATGCCTAGAACCTAATTTAAAAACTCTTTCACTGTACTGTAATAAAAGGAAAACCATTTTGCGGTATGATGGAGTAAATCTTTGTTGATGATTGATCTAAGAATTACTTAATTGTGCATCTGGACAAGCTGTATTCATCTGGCCAGTTGTGGGTGTGCAGATGGTCAGTACCAGATGTGTGCCACATAACAATGGCCGGCATTATGCAGCTGCCATCTCTTCCATGATACGGGTGTGGGCAATGGTTTGCCCTGCTTACCAAACATTTGCAAGCATATGAAGTTAAAGCGAACATAGCTATTATATAATTAGTATGCATGTTGAACTGCTGCTTGATTAGAGGGAAAGCAGTTATTCTGCCATGGCTCATTTTGATGATGCATTCTCTTAACATACTAGCTTTAACTTTTGAGGATTTGATTTAAATCCTGAATGTGCATCACAGCCGAAAAGATGTGTATTCATTCCCAAGTTCTGAGAAGGCATTTTTCCACATGATAAAGTGCATGTGTACTTGATTAGCTGTTGTTACTTTAGGGTATGTGGCTACACATACTTTTGCAGATTGGGGCTAGCACATCTGAATAGTGTAGACTCTTGTTCACCATTTTTCTGCTTTACAGCTACTTATGGCTACAGATTGTAAGTATAAAAGCTCTGCTTGCATGACACTATGCTATTGTTTTCTCCTTTTGAATAATAATCATACAGGAGTAAATGTGGGACACAACAGAGAGCAGGCAGTGGAAGTTTGCCAACTGCCATATGGTGCTAATATTGGCGGTGGCATTCTGTATTGTAAACTCAAGACCTGCAGTAGTTTATGCATTTAGGCAGTGTGACCTTACATTGTTGTCAAAATGTATAACCATCACATCATTTTACAGAAGGAATTGTGAAGTGTCAGGTTTATTACACATTGAGAATATTTGGACAGCGTAGGACTTAAATGTTCTAATATGTCCATGTGGAACAATAGATTAATAGATTAAGAAGAGGCCATGACAAAGATTGTATTTTCTCAGGAACCATTTTAAAGTCAAGATTAAGGTCTGCTAATTTAAAGAAACTGGGAATTGATATTATCCAGCAAACGCTTTTTTTTTTTTTTTTTTTTTTTTTTTTGTCTTTTTTGTTTTTTT
>NW_024498585.1:0-254867 GCF_017590055.1 Onychostruthus taczanowskii | reverse complement strand
AAAGGGGGAATTTTTATTTTCCCAAAAACCCTTTTTTTTTTTTTTTTTTTTTTTTTTGTGTAGCTTTTTTAGTTTTTTTTTACATGAAGCATCAAAATATATCCTAAATATATATCTTTACATGCTCTGTATTCCTGGCATAGTGTGTGTATGCATGGAAATAAGAGAGGGAATATAATGAAATATATCGTGTATGTGCTTAATCCATCAGTAAGTATCACATGTAGAGGTTTACCCATATTTACAGGCAGAGAAGATTTAGGAAGACATTGAGCAGTTACACATATGCACATAAACACTGGAGTGGTAGTGGGCTAGACTGTGATACTCTGAACATTTATGGTATTTTCCACTGTAGTTAGTCTGATCTATAGTAAATTTGGCTCTGAAGTATGAATGAGCAGAAGACTAAGCCTTACTCTTTCAAGAAAAATTAATTTGTCTAAATATCGCCAGCTTAATTTTTAGTTTAAGCAATGTAATTTACTGCATCATGGAGTTCAGTAAGTAACTGACCATATTACTTTATTTAGTTTCCACATTGCCAGTTTTGGGCAGGGTAATAAATCTTTACTTAGTGCCAAGTATTGCTTCCTGTGAAATGATTGTTTGTGATGCTGTCATGCTACACATACACATTTAGTGCTGTTTTTAACAGCCCTTCATAACTTGGGAAATGGATAAACAAATGCAGCTGGACCCCTGAAGGGAGGTTGCATTTCCTTTCCTGTGAGATTTTAACCATACCATGCTGTTCCATCATACCAGCAATCAGCACCCCATGGCTCCTATCTAAATATCCTAACTGATTTGTAATCTGCCAACAGATTTGATTTGTGTCTGCCACCATCACTTGAAACAAATGCCTATGAAGCCACAGTGGCTAGCATGATTTTGACTTGTGATTTTTGTCCTTCACTTGATTGATGTTAATTGCTTCTGTATTTGAAAGGCAGAGCTTCCTGAGCTACCACCACCTGAAAGTTCTGGTGCTTGGCACAGTTCTGTCATTTGGCACATGAATCTGAGGTGGAAGATGCTAGCTAAGGCAGTTGCTTGCTTCCTTTCCTGGTGGGCTAGGAGCTTGAAAGGAAGGAGTTGAAGTCTACTTGGATGTAACAGTCTGGTCAGAGAGAGAGAAAGCTAGATAAGCTTTCCCATGAATTGGTCTGAGGGAGCTGGAGAGAAAGAATTGTAAATAATCCGCAGATCTTTTGTGATAAGCTGTTTTGCCCATAAGGTTGTTTACAGATGGGTGATTTCTTAATTAACCAATGGTGATTGTGTTTTGATTGAAGGACCAATCAGGTCCACCTGTAGCGAACTAGAGTATAAAAAGGAATGGGTTTCCTAACAAAATGAGTTAGCCTTCTGATTTTGGAGTCTGTGTCATCTTGACTCAATGGTGACAGTGTGCTTACTTGATAATTACTATCTCTCTCATTTTCTTTAGACATTATCCATGACCCTGGCTCAGTTTAGGTGATTATTAATTGTTCAGTGATGTTCTCAATGTGCTTTGAACAAAAGTCTAATGAACAGAGGGTGGAGTGCTGTGCCTCTTGCTTAGCAGTGTTCTTGCTCTTCAGGCAGCTGGATTAGGACAGCTCTACTTGGCTCAGTACTGAAATCTTAACATATTATTTTTAATGAATTTGTATGTTTCTAACCTGCAAAATGCATCTCAGTTATTCTAAAATGTTCTTCTCATCTTTGCTTCCATAGTACCAGGATACGAATATGCAAGGTGTAGTGTATGAATTAAACAGCTACATAGAGCAGCGCCTGGATACAGGAGGAGATAACCAACTGCTTCTGTATGAACTGAGCAGCATCATTAAAATAGGTAAGAAGGAGATTCAGATGTCTCTGAGCTGTAACTCAGCATCAGTGCACAGCACATTTCTTGCGTGGTTTAATTAATAAAGACAGGTACTTAGGGGCAACAGTGTTCCCATTGGATATTCTCTCAGTGTGAACTTCATCTTCTGTCCCTCAGTGAATCCCTAGCTGCCCTTAAGTGAATTTCATCTTTGGAAAGAGTTGCATATCCAATTGTGATATTAGAGTCTCATGTTAAATGAACCAAAGAATCAACTCTTCTGGTTATGATGGTGTTGCAATTTCAGTAGTGAAAGTACGAAAAAAAAAATCAATCAGTAATATCACTCATACTTAAACTCCTTTTGAAACAATTGAAATGTCACTGGAAGAAGGTATATCTTTTGTGTGATCTCAAACTCGGTTGTTTAGCTATTTTTTTCTATCTGATGTAAGTACCTTTTGTGGTAAGAAAATACTGCATATGATCAAAAGTTAAAAATAAACAAAACACTCTCAATAACAATATAAGTGTAATTTGGCTTCTTTTTAGCCTGAGTGGATGTACTCAGACTTCAATAGGAAGTGTCACAGTAGATTAAGCCAGCTCTTTAGAAACGTTTTACTGTCCCAGCTACTTCATAATTTTGTAATGATGAGTAATCGTTCTGGTTTATATAGATGATGTTTTAAAATAACCTTTTCTCTGCAAAATCTGCTGATTTTGCTTAGGCTATTATTTGGATATTAATGTCTAACTCACAGCAAATCAATTTAGTTAACAAACAGCAAGTGAGACTGGACCATACAGAGTGCTTGTGTATTTACTTTTTTTTTTTTCTTTTGTATAGCGGAAGGGAGGTTTTTTACTATATTATTTCCTTTACAGGACTCATTTGCTTTGTAGGACAATATATGTAGGTACTACAGCTGAAGGATTTAAAATCAGAATGCAAATTACTGTGCTCTCAACTCTTAATAATGCTGCACAGTTGACAACAAGCAAGTGACTACACAGTGGAACTTTTTTCCTTTTGTCAAAGAAATTAAGAAAGCCATTTGATTTGATTGCACACAAGTAAAATTTCTTCCCCTGAAATGTACTAAAAAGACTTTTTAGTTCATTAATAAAACAATAGTTACCAGATATGTCTTTTTACTCTCTTTTTAGAATGTTTATTAACTTTTGGAAAGACACATGATCCAAGCCTGTTGTGTAAAGCAGGATGAAAAACATTTTCTGTTATATATTGTTCTGATTTTGAGGATAAGTTATGATCGTTGGTTGACTCTAAGCTTTTGAGAGTTTAAGGAACTTGACTTTACCCTGTTTCATACAACACTTTGAACCTGGCAGAAATCTATAAAGCATAAACTTTCTGGTGAGTGTCACTATTTTTAATATGGGCTAAGCGCAGAAAATAGAAGCAGTTTGTTTGGAAACACATTTTTATAGGAGTATTTGTAACTCCTCATTTTCCCATGATTTTCTCTCTTAAGCCAAGGACAAATATATCTTAACATTTACAATTGGCATTTATTTTACTCATAGAAATTGTAGTGATATCTGACGGATTATATTGTAAATGCACTTATTTGTGTTACTTCTATTGCATGACTTAACTTGCTTTTACAGATATTAGGCCTTGGAGTATAGATATATGAAGAAGTTGTTTCTAATTATCTTTTAAAATGCTGTAAATGGCAATGAAGAAAGCAAGAACCTCTAACTTTATAGACTCTTGGAAGTTTTAGGGAATATAGCAGAAGACCTTAACATTTTGAATGGTAGATGTTTGTCCTAAGTGGAATTGAATCTGTGGTTTCACCTCAAAGATGTTGTACACATTTGATTTATCCCTGTGAGTACAATTATTTCTTTTGTTATTGCTTTGACAGCTACAAAAGCTGATGGATTTGCACTATATTTCCTGGGAGAATGCAATAATGTAAGTATACTGGATTAAAATTCTGTTTTTCTGTACATTCACAAATATGTTTTCTATTATGGTAATGGTGGTAATGAAAAAAATATTCTCTGCATTTAAATCCTTGGTCTTTTGTGTTTTTTTTTTTTTAAGGTTTGGGAGTAATGCTATTGTTTCTCTGACTCTGGAAGCTAAACTTGTGATTTAACCCTATTATTAATTGTCTCTAAGAAACAGAGATCTTAACTTGAATTTAATGTCTGCATAGCCTTTTCTTTGCATCTAGTTATCTCCATGTTTTTTTAAATGTTAATTATCAGCTGCAACTTGATAGTGAGGTAATGTAGATTTAAGATGTAGATTCTGGTTGGCATAAAATAAATTATACATTTAAAATTTAGTTTCTGATGTAATAATTCAAATGACAGTGAGTCCAATATTTGTTCTTTTGTTATTTGAATGTTAGAATACCTTGCAGCTTTTTCTATCCAGTTTAATTTTTACACTTTGCATGATACAAGACTTTGGCTATCAGAAGAAAATGCAGTCTAGTACTTCAGTCAGTTCCCTCAAATTAAATATCAGAATTTATCAGAAATTCTATGTCTTTTATTGGTTCAAGAAACAAGCAGTGACTAGAGACAAAAATATTTTTTCTCATTTTTTTTCCTTACTTTACACAGCCAGTTTTAATAGCTTATTCTTGTATAGTCCATTAGCCAATTTCCTTTGCTTTTTGTGCAATATTTGAATTCAGAAAAAATGGTAAACATTACATTTTTGAAGGAGTGGAAACTGAATTGAAGATGTACAAACCTGCAAGTAATTTGATGTGGAAGAAGGCCCATACAGAAATTTGCTATAAGAAATGCAAATGAGGTTTTGCATTTTTTGTGATATGGCTGTTTCATACAATAAAGATAAGCCACTTTATTATTTGAAAAATCTTTTTTCTTTCAATTACTTCTGTTAAGCATATAAATAGTATATATTTTTAAATAACTCTTTCACCAAGATGTATAATTTAGGAAACATGTTGTTCATCATTTGTGAATGCCATCTTTGGTTCTCATTAGTAGGTGACATTCATTGTCATAGGTAGAGAGTGATGCAAGCAGTCACTGAAAATCTCCCTCCTGCTGCCAGAGGCAGGAACCTTCAGGAAGTTCAGCCTCCCAAATCCCAAATGCACAGTGCTGGACAGCTTTGGTGGCAGTGACTGCCTGCTAGCTGAGCATGTTCATCTCTAAATGCTTTGTAAAAGATTGCAGAAAAATTAACTTTACTGCTTGAGACAAGGAGAATTCTTGCTATGGTTTTTCCTATTATATTAGTGTGACATAATATGAGACTACTCACAGCCTTTTGATGCCCTGAGGGCCTAGGTACTATATGACCTTCAGCTTTTTTTTTTTCTTTTTTTTTTTTTTTTAATAACATATTGGACAGATAAACCTATTTGCTTCACAGTAGTCCAGTACAACTCTTTCCTGAAAAAAAGCTCCAACCACTAAAAACTCACACTGACTTTATTAACCACTGTTGTGTAGCTGCATCACCTAAAATGGAATGTTCTTCTTGTAGTTCTTATAGGGACTGATCCCAAGTCATCTGAAGCTAGTGGGGGATTTTCCATTCACTTTAGTGGGCTTTGGGCCAAACTCATATTTGTAGTCTTGTAACTAAATGGTAATGCATTAGCCTATTTCTTATAATAAATTGTCATTGTAAGTTAATTTGGATAGCCCTTGTATCTTGAATATTTCATTTAAAGGATGTATCCAAGTGAGATTAGCCATTGCCCAGCGAGCACTGGCAATGTTGTTTCATTTGTTTTTATTAGATGTCTTTTTTTAATGTGGAAAAAAAAAAAAGATTTTGTATAGCAAAAGCAGGAATGAGCTTCATTTCTTTAAGCTGAAATTAAAAAAAAATTAAACCTTTTGATTAGCCTGGATTAAGTACTTGCTAACTATGTATGGCCATGTGTTGAAGAACAGTCTCTGCTTTTTGGTGGCTTAATATTTTGGTGCTAGATGTGTGACTTGAATTTTGCAAATTTGGCAAAATCCTTCCCCTCCCCCCACTGCCACCCCCTGACTCTACCCCCTCAATTTAGCATTGGGCTTTTTGTTAGCTTAGAAAATATCTGTTTGTTATCCAGCTAGGAGTGTCTGTGTGTGTGTACATCTTTTTGATAATCAAGTTTTGGGACAGGAGTGTGTAAAAATGGAGGAAACCTATTAACAAGTAGATAACTGCTTTCAAATGGTTTTCTAATATTTAGTGATGCATGTTCTGACTATATTCTGTAAGGGAATTTATGACCAAATCTGAAGCACAAGCACTAACTCTACTTCATTTCAATTCCTGCTTTAAATGTGTATAGGTATACTTTTGCTTGTTTAAATTAATCCAGATTTGAGAATTTTGGTTTGTATTAATCTCATCAAAGGAGCATTTTTGCAAGATGAGATATCCTTAGCTACCTTTAGCCTGGATTAAGTAGTGAGTTTCTAATTAGGATATAAGATAATTTTCATTTTACAAAAATGCTTAGTTTTTGCAAAATGAAAACTAGTAAATTATTACTACATACTTTCTGCTATTATTTCTTAATATTAAGAAAATTGCGATATCATTGCAAATTGCTTTTTTAATGGATTATTAAGAGTGCATAGTAAATAATTCTTTGGTGCTGTATTTAATATATGTAGAATTTTCTTAACATGAAAATTACATTAGAACTGAAAGAAAATTCATCTAGTCTGAGGAAAAGCTCTAGATTAGCCGGTCCCTTTCTTTTTGCAAAACATAGATTATACACTTGCCTTTAAAGGAGGACAATAGAAAAAATCCTTTGACATTTAACGGCACAAAAGTAAGTTTGTAAGAATATCTGTCCATATAAAAAGTTCCTTTACAGCCTAATTTTCTTTCTCTCTATTGAAGTCTACATACTGTATTAGAGTTGGAAAACAGCATAGGGACTAAGTAACTTCTGGCTGACAGTTCAGGTTAAATGCCTTCAGGATATTTACTTGAGTGAATTTACTTGAAATAGAAGATGCCACATCAATTGCAGATTACAGTGCATTTCTTTATGCAAGTATTACTTAGAATTGCTGCCAGAATGGTTCCAGTGTGAATAGCTCAGTTATTTTAGCATTCTTCTGGGTGTTCAAATTGCTTGGAAGCACTACCACTCGGTGCAGTCCTAACTGAGAGTGTTCTGATGGTGATTCAGCTTTTCAAACAATTGCCCTCTAGTAGGTAAGCACCCCTTGCATACCCAGCTCCTTCCTTCCCCATGAAGTCGCCCAGTGGTTCTGCCTGTGCTACGTATAGGCTAGAATGATTTGCAAAGTACTTGTGCTAAAAACAGTAGCGCTTCCTCATCAGGATCATAATCTGAACAGACCTAGACCCATACTGCCTCTGGTTTTTGAACTTTCTTCATATCTAAAGGATTATCTTTGTCCATGGGTTAGTGTAGTTATGCAAATAGAGTTATTTTTTCTTAAGGTACATAGCAGTCATTTTACAAATACTATATACTGGAGAGCAGAAACACTTCCAAATCAGACTAGAATGTTTCACAACTCTCCAGCAAAGGACTTGACTTTATTTTCATTTTTATTTCTTATGGGGATGAATGTACAGTTTATAATTCTCCTGTTATGATCTTAACTAAGTATCATCTTCAAACATGACGTAAAGGATTTACTGAAATCCTCATATTGGATCCTGTGTGTGTAAATCAATTGCCTAAGTATCATGCTAGCTAGACATTTAAGTCCATAAGCTGACATCTTTACAAGGCACTATTTCTAAAACACTTATCACAGTTACAGAGTTCCTAATGTATTACTATATTAATCAATTTTTCAGATACTTCTTTATAGTTCTTACTTGTATGAGTAATTTGCCTCATGATTACACCGTGATTCCTACATAAAGATGTATGAGTTTGTGTTTAACAGGCATACACTTAAAGCAGCTTTTACTTGGTCTTGTGTTCCTTAATTCCTGAAACTGCAAATTGTGTTGACAAACAGATTATCCTTGCTTCAGACAGAAGTTTCCAATAGCTTTATTGTAAGAAATGATTATGCGAGGCTACAAATATATGCACATACTTTGTGCTTCAGGGTGTATTTTATTAAGCCATCTTGAATTTCTGGTCATGCAAAAGTTGTTGCTGGTTGATGTGTATGCAGTGCCACCTGGTGAGTTTATGAGGTGGGTGATTTGAATTATTAAGAACCCAGTAAAAAACATGTACTGCTTGCTAACTGCCTCTGGTTTTTGAATGCATAGGCATCTTCTCTGAAATTTGAGTCTTTCAGACATGTTCCAGGTGAAATCCTTCTAGTTGCAAGTCAATTCAGGAAACTTTGGTCCTTGAATTCTAAGACAATGGGTTTGGTTTTTTTTTAATTTAAAGTGAAAGAAATCTGTTGCTTTCTTATTTGCCAGTGAATAGCGATACTCAATGGAGAGTGAAAGCTCTTGTTTAGTTACAGTATTTGAGTTTAAATTTGAGTCAATAAATTATCAAGCTGAAAGAAATAAATAACTGTCAAAATGTATTTTAGGGAAATTTTGGTCTTGTTTAATTTAATATTCAGGTAAATGGACTTGTGGAATGTGTTGACGATTAATATAGTATCATAAAATATCCTGAGTTGGAAGGGACCCACCAGGACCATTGAAATCCCATTCCTGGCTCACATAGGACACCCCAAGAATTACCCTGTGCTTGAGAGCACTGTCCAAACACTTCTTGAATTCTGTCAGGCTGGTACTGTGAGCACTGCCCTGGGGAGCTTTTCCAGTGCCCAATGATCCTCTGGATAAAGAATCTTTTCCTAATACCCAACCTAAACCTCCCCTGACACAACTTCAGGCCATTCCCTAGGGTGATGTCACTGGTCACCAGAGAGAAGAGATCAGTGCCTGCCCCTCTTCTTCCTCTCGCAAGGAAGTTGTAACTGCAGTGAGCTCTCCCCTCAGTCTCCTCCTCCAGGTTGAACAGACAAAGTGCCCTTAGCTGCTCCTTCCTTATACAGCTGCTCCTCAAGGCCCTTCATCATCTTTGTGCCCTTCCTTTGGATCCCCACTTTCAGATTTAGATCTCTTTTACACCAAAAACTGTCCCCAGCACTTGAGATGAGGCTGCCCCAGTGTCGAGCAGAGCAAGACAATCCCCTCCCTTGCCCAGCTGGTGATGCTGTGCCTGTACCCAGGCTAGGGTTGGCCCTCCTGGCTGCCAGGTCACTGCCGAGTCATGTTCAAATTGGCATCGACAGGACCCTAAGGTTCTTTTCCTCAGCACTGCTCTCCAGATTCCCATTCCCCAGTCTGTGCATCCATCATCGTGTACTATAGGTAGAATGCAGGAATTGCTAGAAAACTAGACAGAGTCCAGTTGTTTGTGTTTCACTATGAGAATGGGAGGTTGTTTTGCATTAATCTGCAAAGATTTATCTAGGTATCTGGCTTTGCTTAATATGGGTGAAGAAAGAATACAGGACTGCAGTTATGTTTGTAGGAACAGATTAGATTTCAAAATCACAGAATCACAAGGTTGGAGGAGGCCTTCAAGATTGTAGGGGCTCAGAACTGGACACAGTACTCAAGGTGCAGCCTCACCAGTCCCAAGTACAGGGGGAGAATGACCTCCCTACTCCTGCTGGCCACGCTATTCCTGGTACAGGCCAGGATTTCCTTGGCCACCTTGGCCACTAGGGCGCACTGCTGGCTTATGTTCAGCCAGCTGTCAACCAGTACCTCCAGGTCCCTTTCTGCCTGGGCACTGTCCAGCCACACCATCCCTAGCCTATAGCACTGCAGGGGGTTATTGTGGCCAAAATGCAGGACTAGACACTTGGACTTATTAAACTTCACCCTGTTAGACTCTGCCTATCTATCCAACCATTCCAGGTCTCTCTGCAGAGCCATCCTACCTTTAACAGATCGACACATGCTCCCAGTGTTGTCTGCAGATTTACTAATGAAAGACTCAATACCATCATCCATGTCATCAATACAAATATTGAACAGAACTGGCCCCAGCACAGACCCCTGAGGGACACCACTGGTGACTGGCTGCCAGCTGGATGCAGCACTGTTCATCTCCACTCTCTCAGTACTTTATCACCCTTTGTGTGAAAAACTTTTTCCTAATATCTAACCTATATTTCCCTTGATGCAGCTTGAGACTGTGACCTCTTGTTCTGTCAGTTGCTGACTGGAGAAAGAGACCAACCCTCACCTGACTACAACTACCCTTCAGGAAGTTGTAGAGAGTGATAAGGTCACCTCTGAGTGTCCTTTTTTTTTCTGCAGGCTAAACAAGCCCAGCTCCCTCAGCCACTCCTCATAGGGCTTGTGTTCCAAGCCCCTCACCAGCCTCTTCTGGACACACTCAAGTGTCTCAATATCCTTCCTAAACTGAGGGGCTCAGAACTGGACACAGTACTCAAGGTGCAGCCTCACCAGTCCCAAGTACAGGGGGAGAATGACCTCCCTACTCCTGCTGGCCACGCTATTCCTGGTACAGGCCAGGATTTCCTTGGCCACCTTGGCCACTAGGGCGCACTGCTGGCTTATGTTCAGCCAGCTGTCAACCAGTACCTCCAGGTCCCTTTCTGCCTGGGCACTGTCCAGCCACACCATCCCTAGCCTATAGCACTGCAGGGGGTTATTGTGGCCAAAATGCAGGACTAGACACTTGGACTTATTAAACTTCACCCTGTTAGACTCTGCCTATCTATCCAACCATTCCAGGTCTCTCTGCAGAGCCATCCTACCTTTAACAGATCGACACATGCTCCCAGTGTTGTCTGCAGATTTACTAATGAAAGACTCAATACCATCATCCATGTCATCAATACAAATATTGAACAGAACTGGCCCCAGCACAGACCCCTGAGGGACACCACTGGTGACTGGCTGCCAGCTGGATGCAGCACTGTTCATCTCCACTCTCTGGGCCCGGCCATCCAGCCAGTTGCTAACCCAGCAAAGAGTGCTCCTGTCCAAGCCATGGGCTGCCAGCTTTTCAGGAGTATGCTGTGAGAGACAGTGTCAAAGGCCTTGCTGAAGTCCAAACAGACAACATCCACAGCCTTTCCTGCATCCACCAGGCAGGTCACCTGGTCATAAAAGGAGATCAGGTTGGTCAAACATGACCTACCCCTCCTAAACCCATGCTGACTGGGTCTGATACCCTGGCCATCCTCTAAATGCTGCATGATGACACTCAGTATAAATTGCTCCGTTATCTTGCCAGGTACTGAGGTCAGGCTGATTGATTTATAATTACTAGGATCCTCCTTCCCAACCTTTTTGTGCATGGGTGTCACATTGGCCAGCTTCCAGTCATCTGGAACCTCACCAGTTAGCCAAATCTGTTGGTAAATGATGGAGAGTGGCTTTGCAAGCTCATCTGCCAGCTCTCTCATCACTCTGGGATGGATCTCATCTGGTCCCATGGATTTATGAATATCCAAGCATTTCAGAAGTTCTCTGACTGCCTCTTCTTGGATAATGGGGGGACCACTCTGTTCCCTGGCACCATCAACCGACCCAATAGGACAGTTGTCCTGGGGACAAGCTGTCTTCCTACTAAAGACTGAGGCAAAGAAGGCATTAAGCACTTCTGCCTTCTCCTCATCTGCATTTACTAAGTTCCCTCCCTCATCCAGTAAAGAACAAAGGTTGGTCTTACCCTTCCTTTTACCACTAATATATTGCTAAAAACATTTTTTATTATCCTTTACAGAAGTTGCCATTTTAAGTTCAAACTGAGCTTTGGCCTCCCTAATTTTTTTCCTACATGCTCTAGCAGTCCCCTTAAATATTTCCTGAGAGACCTGACTCTCCTTCAAAAGATGATACATCCTCCTTTTATTCTTAAGTTCCTTCAAAACCTCCTTGCCCATCCAAGCTGGGCGTTTACCTCGTCGGCTCATCTTTTGGCACACAGGGACAGTCTGTTCCTGTGCCCTCAAGATGTCTGTTTTGAAGCTCGCCCGCCTTTCCTGAACTCCTTTGTTTTTAAGGGCTGCTTCCCAAGGAACTCTGAATAAGTCTCCTAAGTAGGCCAAAGTCTGCTCTCTGGAAGTCCAGTGTAAGAGTGTTACTGGTGTTCCTCCTCATCACACCAAATATCAACAACTCTATAATTTCATGATCACTCTGCCTCAAGCAGCCTCCAACCACTACATCTCCCACCAGCTCATCTCTATTTGGAAACAGCAGATCTAACATAGTCCCTCCCCTGGTAGGCTCACCCACCAGCTGCAACAAAATGTTGTCCTCCATACACTTTAAAATTTCCTGGACTGCCTCTTTTCTGCTGTATTAAGTTTCCAGTAGATGTCTGGTAGGTTAAAATCACCTAGAAGAACAAGGGCTGATGATCCTGAAACAGTATCTAGCTGCTTGTAGAATAAGCTGTCCACCTCTTCCTGGCTGGGTGGACCATAACAGACTCCCAGTATGATATCAGCCTTGTCGGCCTTCCCCTTAATTCTTACCCATAGGCATTCGACTCCATCTTCATAGTTTTAATACCTATGGCATCAAAAGCCTCCTTCATATAAAGGGCCACACCTCCACCTCTTCTCCCTTTTCTGTCTCTTCTGAAGAGCTTGTAGCCATCCAGTGCAGTGCTCCAACTATGTGAGTCATCCCATCATGTTTCTGTGATGGCGACTACATCCTAGTTCTTCTGTTGCACCATGGCCTCCAGCTCTTCCTGGTTTGTTACCCATGCTGCGTGCATTGGTATACATGCACCTTGGCTGGGCTGCTGATTTCTCTCCTAATGCAGGCCTTGGGCCTGCTTCCAGACAGACCAGATGCATCCCCTTCCTCCTTCAGACTTAGTTTAAGCCCTCTCAAAAAGGTCTGCCAGTTCATGAGCTAAAAACCTTTAACAGAGATGTATCCCATCTGGTTCCAGTAGAGCAGGTGCTGGAAAAGTTGCCCCATGATCAAAGAATCCAAAATTTTGCCAATGACACCAGCCCTTGAGCCACTTGTTAATGATGTGAGTTCTCCTATTTCTTTCATCATTTTTCTCTGCCACCAAAGGGACTGAGCAGAACACTGCCTGTGCCACTGTCCTATCGACCACTTGACCCAGTGCCCTAAAGTCCCTTTTAATCACCTTGACACTCCTCTTTCTAATCTCATCACTCAGAGCATGGTGTATCAGCAGTGAGTAATAATCAGAGGGCTGAATCAGCCCAGGAAGTCTCTCAGTGATATTTTGTGCCCAGAGAGGCAGCAGACCTCCCTGTGGGATGGGTCTGGTCAACATATGGGGCCCTCTGTTCCCCTCAGAAGGGAATCATCCACTATGATTACCCTTCTTTTCTTCTTGATGTTAGAGGTGGTGATCCGTCTTACAGATGAGTCATAACTGGGAGACTCACTGGGCAGATAATTTTGTTCCACATCATCTGGCTGGCTCTCTAGATCCAGTGCTTCATACCTACCTATTCTGAAGTGGCATCTGGCTAGGGGTGGGGGTCGGGAGGAATTTTTATTATTACCTGCCCAAGCAGAGACCCATTTCCACTCCCCTTCATCTACCAGGTGCCCTTCTATTGCCTGAGAGTGTTGGTGGGCCTCCCTTAAAGAGGTAAGGGCTGAACTCCACCAGTCTATTTCCTTTTCACTTTCCCTGATACTCCTTAATCATTCAACTTCCTCCCTAAGCTCAGCTACCAGTGAAAGGAGGTCATTCACCTGCTCACACCATAGGCAGGCCTCCTCCATAACACCCACTGAAACCACAGATAAGCTGAAACACTCCAGGCAGGAATGGGTCTGTACAGACACATCCTTTTTGGAGGGCTCCACTTGGTCACATACAGTTGTACCAGCCACAGTTTTGACCATGCTAAAACCATTACTAGCAGAAAGCCCAAAATCAAGCAGCCAAACAAAAACACCTCAAACAACACACAGAACAGGAATGGGTCTGTACAGACACATCCTTTTTGGAGGGCTCCACTTGGTCACATACAGTTGTACCAGCCACAGTTTTGACCATGCTAAAACCATTACTAGCAGAAAGCCCAAAATCAAGCAGCCAAACAAAAACACCTCAAACAACACACAGAACAGGAATGGGTCTGTACAGACACATCCTTTTTGGAGGGCTCCACTTGGTCACATACAGTTGTACCAGCCACAGTTTTGACCATGCTAAAACCATTACTAGCAGAAAGCCCAAAATCATGCAGCCAAACAAAAACACCTCAAACAACACACAGAACACCTTAATAGCAAGAAGACCTGCAACCCTGCCTGCTTGCTCTGCCTTTGCAAACTGCTGTGCAAACTGCCATGACCATGCCCCTGTTTGCCCGCTCCTGTTTGCTGTGCTCCAGGTCATCATGCTCCCCAGAGGCCTCTTATAATTAGTCATTCAGGAACAAAGGAAGCTCCATCTCCCATTCCTGAATGGCTCTCTGAATGGCCTCTGGAACATGATCAGAAGAAACCAGACAATGATTCAGCTAAGAAAAGTGCCCAGCTTTCCACATATTGCTTCTCTCTGTGTAGGGCAGTTGATGACTCTGAGAAAGATTAAAGGGTTTTCATTTAATTTGAAGGTAAAAATGAGTCTGCAATAATTATTGTCCATCAAAAAATACACTCATTAGGTACCACAAACAGAACTCTAGTCCTAGTGTAAAGTATTTTTCCTTTTTCTCTCTCTACAGGTAAAGGCCCAGATGGAATAAAACATTATTTAAACACAGCACTTTAAGAAAAAACATAGAATAGGAGGAGCTGAAGTGAGTTCGGAAGAGACCAGAGAGAATGGTCAGGAAACAAAAGAAGGGTTTTACTTAGTCTAAAGAAAAGAAAGTTGAGGGTTGAAGATATGCATGGATAAGGCAGAAAGGAAGGGAATCATCTCTCATACCTATGGTGTGTAGGGCAAGAAGCAGTGTGCTTGATTTGGCATTGGGAAAACTTCCTCAGTTGTGCCTGTAATGAAGCATGACAGTTTTTTGCTTGTGCAAGCTCAGGGATCCTCATCCCTGGAGGAGTGTTTGGGACCTGTTTGGCCAAATGTCTGAGAAAAATGCTTAGCTGACATGCCTTAAAATGGAAGAGATGGTAGGGAGGCTTGTCAACTTGGTTTTCTGTGTCAATGAACTTCTATTACTCTTGTGGTGTTTTTCTTGTGTAAATCAACTGGAAACTTTCCAGGAGTTAAGTGCAGTTAAAAATCAATACTGTTCAGAAGGGTGAACACATAACATCCCTGCCAAAAAAAAAAAAAAAAAAAAAAAAAAGAAAAACAAAACAAACCCAACTGCTAGTCATTCTACAGTAAGTATAAATGCACCATCTTCATTTCACAAGTACCCAACATTTGTGAATACTATGTGGCTTAAAATTGAAAATCTCCTCTAATACACTCTGATATATTGCAAAGGAAACAAGTTTTTTATAAACGATGGTGGTAGTTACTGGTGTTTTCTTCTTCTTTAATCCCTGTGTGCCTCATACAGTGAGACTGCTGCACTTGTGCTTAAACCCAGGATATAATTATCTAAGCTCTTTAAGATTTTATCATGGTAGTATTGGGCTACTACTTCAGCTATGCCAGATAACAAATGCCAGGGGTTTGGCTGTGAATAATTTCCAAATCAATTATATTAGTTTGTTTTTCTTGGTCATCGTTGCCTATTATGATGTGCTTTATTCTTGCTAAAAATCCAGGCCTTAGGGCACAGCCTTTGTAAATATCTGCAGATAATTTTATCATTCAGTTGTGTGGTCTTACATTTAAGTTGTCCTTTACCAAGAATACAAAGGTATTGCTGTTATTGAACAGAAACAGATGTGAGCACCAGAGGCCATTAAACTCACTTAATATCAGCTTGATCAATTTCCATTTTCTCTTTAGTTTTTTCTTTCTCCCAAGCATCAAATCACATAGCAATGCTTTGGTATGAAGGCTTTCATTTAATGTCTGTTGAATATTAAATGATTTCCCATGAAGCATTTTTAGGACCAGTTTTATCAGCAGATTGTGCTGTGGAAGAAACTAGATCAAGAGCCAGTCACCTGTACCACCTAAAGAGTTTGTTAGCAGAATGCTTGTCACATGTGTACTTATCCTTCATTTTAATCATTAAACCAGGTTCTTATCCAGACTGCTTTTCTACAAGGACATTTTAGAAAAGTTGGTTTATTATTGTCATTTGCTTAGTTATAAGTAGTTATATGAAAAGAAGAAATAATTGTTTGTGAAATTATGATAATGAGGATGATGATGATGTGTACGTTTGCAGTTTAATTCCAATCCTGACGAACTTTATGTAGTTGGTTGAATGGTTTCTAGTTTTTGTGAGATAGGATTTGGTGTTGAGCTGTATTCCAGCAAACTGCCTACAACAGTGACAAGAAAAAGAGCATCAATTATACTTGTGGTTGTCATCTTCATTAGAAGAGCCCAAGACTGAAATCACTGAAAACTGCAGTTTTCTTACTTTCTTAGTGCTGTAATAATATCTGCCAAGTATTGTGGATGCTATTGTGTTATGAGACTTGCTGCTACTACTCATGTTATCTTTTATGGGGATTTTAATCTGCTGTCTCCATCAAGCATTCGATTTTAACTAGAAAAACCAAGAATGGGGCCAAGTGACACCAGCATGACAAGATGAACACCTTAATGTGTAATTTTTCATGTGCATGCTCTTGGCTATTAGAAGTGAGGAATAAAGAAGGCTTTTTCAGCCACAGTAAGAGATTCTAGATAAATTACTTAATAATTTTACTAGACTGAGTGCATAGTACCAAGGAAAGAGTACCAAAAACCATGGTATTATGGCTCATTGACTATATACTGATCTTGTTATGTGTCTGAAAGTCAAGTTGGTGGGTTTATGTGTGAATTGAGGATGTTGTCATCTTTACATCCCTCAAGAAAGAGTTACAATACATCATTCTGCACTCCTGTAGACTGGCAGGCTTGTATATACCTTAGTATTTTTAAAATATTTTAGAGACAACAATGTGTTGTCTATACCTAGAGTGCCTAAGAAACATGGGTCATAGAATAGAATCAATATAATGTTTTAAGTTGGAAAAAAGCTCTGAGATTATTGAGTTCAACTATATAACCTAATACCACCAAGATGGAAGAGTGAATTTTGCAACATTTGTCTGTGTCCACCAGTGTTTAAACATTTGTTAAGGTCATCATTTCTTTTGGACTTTCTGTTTTGTTTCAGTTTGTTTTTTAAGGAACCTCTTGATCTCTGTGTTCATGATAGGTCAATAGTGGATTCAAAACTACGCTGTTACATCCATCAAAATTAATAGAAGTTTTTTTGGCTGTGGACTTCATCAAAGTGATTAAACTAGGAGGGAAGGAGTAATTTTGAAGATTTTGGGTCTGATCAGAACAATGTGTCCTGTCATAGATGGAAGGAAAGAAAGCACCTTATGTTCTCTAGGGTTTCAACATGGTACAGGAAGTTCTTGATGTCAGACTTTAGTGTTCCCCTGCCTACTACATTTAAAGAAGTCAGTCACCATATGTAACTTATTGGAAGAATATTGTTAATAGGGTAGTTGAGACTAATGTAGGAAAGGAGGTTCTGTCTTTGTCTGGAAGGAGGGTAAACGGATAAAAATTGGGGGTTTCAGAATCCTGTGGACAGCTAGGTACCAGAATGCCTGAACCGGGAAGCTTCCAAAGGATTCTCTCTCCAAGCCAATATTTGTCCTTTTGGTAGTTTCTCAGATCCAGACTGAATCTCTCATTTTTGTTGCCTTCTCTCTCATCAGTAGTAGAGACATCTAATGTTCTTTCTACACTAACTATCTTTTGTTACTTAACTTTTGCCTGGAGAGAGACAGTGACATTGCATTATCAGTAAAGAGCTATTTGTATTTATCCCTTTCTGATACTGACTTACAGGCTCACTGCAAGTGATTATAGCAGCAAAGGAGTCTGTGAGCAGTGCACAAGCATCCTGCTGTCTCCTTTTACTGCATTGTGAGTTATCAGTGTAGTATTTGGGAAATCAGGGGTCCTAATATTCCCATATTTCCTTTTTTTATTGACTATATATTGGTTAACTTGTGGATGAAGATCCACTGGTTTCTTATTTTGATTATTAATCACTGTTTGTTATCATTACCAGAAGTACAAACTGTCTTTTTTGAAGTAAAATATTCAGACAAACTGAGAAAATGCAAGTTAATTTGAAAGGGCCAAATTTATTGATTTCTTCACTTACTTGTGAAGCTGCATGCAAGATATCTGATGTCTGTATGGACACACTTCTAGTTACATTTTGAGCTAGTGAAAGATTATTGGAGTGTACATTTGCAAATTAAAAGAATGCTGGAGTCATTCACAGTTAGAAGAAAGTAGGTGAGCCGCAAATTTTATCAGTACTGCAGTACATTTAATTTCATAAGTACTTTCTTAAAAACAAAAACCAAAAACAAAAACAAAAAAAAAAAAGTGAGCTGGATAGGTGATGTGAAAAATCTGCTGGTTTTTGACAGTGTTAATATTAGCAATTCCCATAAAACTGTGTCTGTGGGGTGCCTCAGAGATTATTTCAGTAACATGCCATAGTAGAGCAGAGCACAGTTTACTTTGTTTTGTTTGGCTGACCTTGCCATTGCTGGCTTCTATTCAAGACATTTCTACATAAATAATTGGCAATAAATATTTAAACTCATTCAGATTTAAATTCATCAAATATGGAACTCACAGCAGTTTATCAGGTGCATGTATAAAGTCATTGTGGAATGGTAGAAGCTTATGGATTAATTTCAGCTCATATATGGTTATGAGAAAAATTGCCTTTCTTTTTAATAGTGCTGCGTGGTTAGGATAAGATTATCAATTGTTCTGCACAGTCATTTCTGCCTCTGCAGTCAGGAGGAATAATGGCAAATTTAGAACCTGTTGGGTAGTTGGAAGATTTTTTTCGATCGCTGACTCCTTAGCCACAGGTTTGCAACTTCCCTTAGAAGCAGAATGGGATTGCTTCTGCAAAACTTTTTTTGCAGAAGCTGGAAGTAAAATAATGTTCACAAACTTCTCCCAGCATAGGGAAACTTTTTCACAGCAGTCCTTCATTGTGTTAGCAACCAAGGGGTTTACCAGACAAAATGATACTCAAGGACACAGGAAAGACTGTACTGATGAAAGCAGCCTTTGCATGCAGTACTTCATAATGTCAACACAGGTTTTTGGCCACTGAAGGTGTGTGAGAAGTGAATTCTTTGTTTTCTGGTACAAGTGGCTGTTTGGTTTTCTTCCATTTTTTTCTTGTTTTGAGAAACTCTTTCTGCAAAGAGAAAGATTTGTGCATTGTATTATGTTTAGGGCTGGGCATGACTCAGGAGACGAGTGTGAAAAGCACATTTTATAAACATAACTTAAATAGCACAGTTAGTTTGCTAAATGTAATGCATTGATACTTTGGCAAAAAGAATCAAATGGATCTGCAACATACAAGAAGGTGTGAATACAGGAGTTATTCTTTGGCATCATCAGCAAAATCAGCTTTGCTCTCTGATGTCTCTTTATTTTGACTCATTCCACTACTTGGGCTGCATCAATCAGACATTTAACATTGTGTTGCATATCTACATTTTGCAGTACTCTGTAACAGAAACCACCTTTTTAGTGTTACTGTTCCTATTATAAGTGTATGTTTAAAGTAGTAAATCTTAAAAATATAGTATAGCAGATCAAACTATGATATTTATTTCAGTATTTCTATGCTCTTTATATTTTACTACATTATTTTATTTTTGGAAAATATTTTATACCAGAACACTGATCTATATAAACAAAGGTCTGTGGTTTCCTCAGTTTTATTAGAGTAATGTACTTTTTTTTTTTTTTTTTTTTTTTTTTTAGATCATGGTGTGCTTTTCTTGCCTATGTTATGTAAAATGTTCTTTTTCATTCTACTTAAGTGCATACAAAAACTTGAACTGAAGCTTATGAAGGCAAGCAGCTGTGAAACTAAGTTTTAATTTTAAAATAATATGTATCTTTATTAGATAATAAGCAAGAAAGAGTAAATGGAGCTTTTTATTCTGGTAGATTGAGTAGGATTGTTCTGACAGATTCAGTGTATTGATTTGTTGGGTTTTGATTGTTTGGATGTTGCTTTTTTTTTTTAATTGCATTCTTTTAATTTGTATGGTTCATTTCAAGTGTATCTTACTTCTAGAGGCCACGCAAAGAGGCTGTGAGCATAAATGGGTTTCAAGAATAAAGTTCAGGTTTAGAATAAGAATAAACAGAAAATTCCATGATTTCTTGTGCTTGTACTATAGTGCAAGACATCAAAATGGAGTAAATAATGTGAATATTCACCAACTAGTCCATGGAAGGAACAACTTTCCTTCCAACTGAAAAAATCACTTTAGTCAGTGCTAAAATAGTTTGGGCAGCTCTATTTTCGTATTATTTTTAAGACAGTTTAATTTTCATCTATACCACATATTAGCAAATGAATTACTGGATGGAACACTCACTTTCTTGTCTTGCTGAATTGTTTGGGAATGACTTTCTGCTTAAGAACAAAGTACTCAGTTACTGGTTTTGTCAGAATCTTGAGTGGGTTTTTTTGAGTTTTCTAAACACCCTAATTTTTGGACTGCTGATTCTTCTTGAATAGACTTCAATATTGTTTTGGCTATGAATTTCATACTTTTAATTGACCATTTTTTCCCCTCAGCATAAAGTCTCAGCTTTCTCCTTCCAGCATGCTGGTAATCCATTACAGCTAAGGAATCTCCATCACTGCAGGAGTACCTTCATATGATGCATTATATTGCAACTCTTTCATTTCTGAATGTTTCAGTGCGGAGTATTTTTGGAATTCTTTAGTACTAGTGCTTTATAACAGACCATGCATCTTTGTATGCATGGGAGAATTATGAGAGGATGCACCTCGTATCATCACTTCATTTTCTACAGCTGATAGTAGATGCTGAATTTCCGTACGCAAATTTTACCTGTAGTAATCCATGCTAGAAAACAACTTCTGTCTGATTGCAGCCCTAATGAAAGCAAATTCTGAGAGTAAAATTAATCAACCTGCGGCCATTCTTAAGAGCAATCTTATTAATACATTGTGGTGTGGCATTGTCATCTATCTCTGGTGTAATATAGCAAGAAATTTAAATATTATCTCTACTTTTTGAGTATTTCCTATTGCAATAAATGAGTGCATCCTAGATAAAAAAATAAGATCATGTTTTTCTTACAAGGTAATGTTTTCTTGTGTTGAGTCTTGTATGCTGTGTATTATGTGTTTAAAGTAAATGCAGGCCTACCCTGATATAAATAATAATTGACTTAATCATCCACTGTTCTCCACAGGAGTTGTCCAGGAGTTACCTGGATGACTTTAGAATGGGATTTTCTAAGATTTCAGAAGAATTAAGTAGAGTTTATTTAACTACTTTTCATCTTCGAAAGCCGTGTTTCTCTATATTATCTACTTTATTCTACATAGGTTGTGTAAGAACCGTAGAAGTAATCATGCTTTCTAATTGCTTTTTTTTTCTCTCTTTCTCTCTCTTTTCTTTTTTTCTTTCTAACTAGAGTCTGTGTGTATTTACACCACCAGGAGCTAAAGAAGGACACCCACGACTCATTCCTGCAGGGCCCATTGCACATGGCACTACGGTATCTGCTTATGTAGCCAGATCCAGAAAAACGTTGTTAGTAGAAGATATTCTGGGGGTAAAAAGCTTTCTTTTTTTAATGAGATATTGCAGCAAGTTCTTAGAATGAATGCTTTGATGCTGAAATGTTTATTGAGATGAATGTTTAATGATAGAATTTACATCTCTCCTGATAAGTAAAGGAATGAAAATCTGAGTTTGGATTAGCTGCTGGAATAATTGCAGAATATTTCATTTATTTCTAGTTTTAAAGGTTTGGGGTTTTTTTCTCTTTGTGTTTGGGTTAGTTTACCTTTTTTTTGGTTGTCAGGTAAAGGACATGATGGAACCACAGTCCCTTGCAAAAAATGACCAATCAAAACTCCTATCTTCTTGGTCTTGAAATAGTAACCCCAAATAAGACTTTCATGTAGTCAATCAAATTTGAAAATTTGATTTAATTTTAATGCAGGACTCACACTGACCAGAATGTCAGTTAGAATTCTGGTTATTAGACAAGATTTTTATCTCTACATACTCTAATGTAAAGCTAGAATACTGATAGTATCAGTAGATCTACATGAAAAATGCAGTAATGTAACTGATATCAAAATTCAAGCCTTTTTCTGTAGCAGGAGTTGGAAGTTCCTGAGGTGATATTCTGATAATTCTTGGCACTCTGTATGTCTGTCCTTTTTCATTTTTTTAAAACACTTCATCCTTTAGTTGCATCTGTGCAATTTTATGAAATTGGTATTTAAGCTGTACTTTGTGTAAGCACTTTATGTTTAGTTTATGCACTTCATGATTAGTTTATGTACTTTGTGTGAGCACTTTATGAGAACACCGAGGAAGTTTACATTTTTTCTCTCTTCAATGTTTCCTATCTTTTTAAGTTCTGTCCAGAATAACAATTTTTTGAATAAAAAAAAAAAAAAAAAAAGACATTGCTATCTCTACTTTTAACAAAATTATTTGTTAAAAAAATGTATGACCTTAGTTGGGTAAAAAAAAAAAATACCAGATGCCTAATGTAAGTACACTTAAACAGAGCCACAAAACCAAAAGGCAGAAAAACTGCTTTCCTTGTAGTAATAATCAGTGCTTTCTACACACTCTGGACTATTAAGATTTTATGTGTACATATGTTTTTCAGTTAAATTAAGGGTTTAAATTGTTACTGGTAATTTCCAATTAAGGTAATGATATCCTTACGTTCAAGAGTTCTGTATTTTGATTTTACATTCTTACTAAAATCATGGGGTTAGCGAGGAGGAGTTTTGAATTTTTTGTTAGTTTAATATTTGTGATTCATTGACCAAACAGCAAGATTCATTTTGGTGAGATAATTTGCCTTCATGTGATTTTAGAAGCTTCTCAACAGTGAAAGGGAAGCGCATGAAAAGTAGACTTGCCAGACCTTTTTTTGTGGGAGGACAGAACTAAAAAGAGAAAGCAGAAGGCTCATGTTTCAAAGTGTTTGCCACTCTCTCTTGTGTGTCATTTGTTCACATTGATTGTTATCTTAGTTATTAAGGTAGAGATTACTTGCTGTTTTCTTTGAGAAGTGAGAGATTTTGATCGACTTTGAAGGGGTGTCTGTCTTGCCTAAGCACAGGCTGCAGAGAGCATCTAGTATGAATCAGGTACTGAAGGACTGATGTGCAACGAAGTGGGTCTTGCACACTTCACACTGGGCAGTGACTGCCCTACTAACTGTAACATTCAGGTGCTTTCTCAGGTCTGCCTCAGTTTTCCTACATGGGGAAGTGAAGCTATAAAGCCTTGAACATTCTCTATGAGGGTTGAAAGTTATGTATTTGGGCCTTATATAGCAGCTGGTAGGGTTATTTTAACATTTGTTTCTGTATCTTTTGCACCAGTTTATTCAGGACGTGTAAGAAAAGGAAGAAGATTGCTTACTCTTATGCGTAACTTTTTGGGAATGCATTTTCATCTTCAAAAGTTGGTTGAGGATTATAACTGTATAACCTAAAGCCTTATCCTCAAGTTTCAATTTTTGTTTTCTTGCAAGCACTGTTGTCTGCTCTTTAATACTGAGATCTGAGCAGTCCTCTTTGTTATTACAAATTCTTTGGGGTTTTTTGGAGGAAAGGCTGTTAGGATGGTAGTGTTGCTTGTTTGGGTTTTTATTTAATCTGGACTGGCATTAGCAATAAAGTGTTGTTTTTTCTGCCTATGGGAATAGAGAAAAAAGCATTATATAAACAAACTCAGAGCTAGGTGTAATATTACAGCTAATTCTGGCCTTACATCAATAAGGTTATCTGTATATGTAAATTAATGCTGAGACTTCAAAATTGCATTTTTTAGTAGATATATTGTGTGGAAGTTATGCTGAGAGATGAGTTTTAGTGACTTTTGTGATTTTCCTGCAGATTTACTCAGATAGGAGGAGGAGGAAAACATCAGTATGTCTTTGCTCTTAATGTTTTATCAGATTTTGCATTTTATCAGATTATGTTTGCATTTCCTAGGATGAGCGATTTCCCAAAGGTACTGGACTGGAGTCGGGGACCCGTATCCAGTCTGTTCTGTGTTTACCAATTGTCACAGCAATTGGTGACCTGATTGGTATCCTGGAGCTTTACCGTCACTGGGGCAAAGAAGCCTTCCACCACAGTCACCAAGAGGTGAGCTCATGTGCAGCCTTTGCCCACTTCCCTGCCACGGTCAGGACTTTACTCTCATCCCTCCCCCCACTCCAGACTTTCTTCTCTCGCTCTTCTCATGAGTTTATATCTTTTTCATACTTGATTTTGTTCTTATTAAAAAGAAAATAGGTAGTGATTTGTATTTTCAGTCAGAGGAGGTAAAATATAAAGGGACACATCAAGAATTTTACCTTGTGTTCTTTTGCAGATAAACAGATTCAAAGTTCCTTATTGATTATAAACTCAATATAGAGTTGCTAGAGAAGTTAACACAGGGCAGGTAAATGAAATGTAAATGTAAATCAAACATCAAAACCCAAAATCACTTTATAGAAAAAAAGACAATGCTCAGTTAACCTGAGTCTCAATATTAACTTTCCAGTACAGCTTTATTTTACATTATGGTAAGATTTAAAAATTTATTTTAGTTTACTTTTTGGTGTGGTTTCTTAAGTAATGAGCCCTATCGTAAAGCAGAGTGTTGCAATGTTTCAGCAATGGTTTATCAAGTATCAATGCGGGGTCTCACAGGTGAGGAAAGTGATTTTACTTTAAATCAAATGTGAAGCAAAAGAGCTTTCTGATCTTTGCATCCATGTTTTTACTTCCACATGCTCTCCAGCACCAAGATGTGTCTGTCTAGATGGTATTTCCAGTTCCAGGTATCCAGGTGGTCCTCCTGAATTCCTTGCAACAGAAGGACAAGGGATGCTGTCTGCTGAGTCTCTGTGGTTTCTAGGTTGACAACCATGTGCTGGTTTTGGGTCAAGCTTTTCTATAGTTTTTAGGAGCTGATAGCTTTTGTCTCTCTCTATCCTCTCCCATCCCTGTGAGTTGTGAGGATCACTGTTCTTTTTCTCCTGACTTAGATGACCGTAGAAACTGTGTGGTAGAAGTGCTGGTACCTGGATGACCTGCCAATCTAGGTGATGCTCATAAAGCTCTCCTCTGCTTTTTTTAACTTCTGATGCTTCCCTAGCCAGATATTCTCATTCATACTTATCTTCCCCTTTCCATGACTGTTCTGTATGCATTACTCTGTTCATATAAGTTCTGTGCAGCTGTGTTGTCCATACATGTCCATTTGTCAATCTGTAGTTAGGAGCTGTTAGCCAAATACAAATGGATTTGAAAATGGAGCAGATGTTGCAAAGGCTGTTGCTGTACTAAAGGTGTTCAAAGTGCATCTTTGCCCTCATGTCCGGGTGAGGATCCATGTTATGTGCCATTAAGATGTCTCTGATGTAAAGATGAATTTCTCTCTCTGCTACCCCCCAGATAAGGGAACTTGAACACAGTTAGGACAAAATGGAGTGAATTCTATCCAGGCATGTTGTCTCAACAGTGGTAGGAGATATACTGTGGTGCAGTTTAGCTGTACTGAGCAGGAATTATTTGTGTGAAAAGGACAGAAGATATCCAGGCAAGAGATACTAAAACTAGTCCTCCCAAAGAAGGAAAACAGCATTTGTCAAGTGTATATTTTGTTTATCTGTAAGTTAAGTATGCTGGCATTCATCTGATGTTTATATGTGTATATTAGTTGGGTAGTCAATGCCACTTGTTGTCACACCTTGTATTTTTTCACCGGTAGACAGAGGTCAGGGTAGGGGTCTAGTGCGGTGGTGCCACTGTCTTTGCTCAGAGAACAAAGAACAGGCATTCATGCAAAATCAGGCTTCATTAATTCTGCAGCCTACACGCAATGTATTTAATTTTTAAGATTGTCCTATTACATTAATCAATCTACAATTCAGATAAGTCTCAGACATGCATTGTTTTATGAAAATATGAATGTCATATGAAATAGCTGCTGTAGCTAAAGTTCATGAATGTTCTACTTGGAAAAGACTAGCTGCTAAATGAAAGTATTTTGTTAGTAAATTAAAAATATTTTAAGGTCACTTTCTGAATGTTCTAAAGCATTCTTTTCATTTTCAGGTTTCATAAAGCCTTTGGATGCCATTAGTAATGTTTATGAAATGTGTGCAAAGTGTTCTGTTTAAAAATATAAAATAAAAAATACCTTAGGAGGGCATGCAAAAGCTGACCTCTTGTGCATTCCCTGTGTTCCTATAAAGCTCCCATGCTTCAAGGACAGGAGATTATGCATGGTAGCACATCATAGTTAGCTGCAGTTTACATGACAGTTGTTTGAAATGTTGCCTGGAAACTGTCATACTTCAAACACTTGAGCTGAGGGATCAGGTCTGGTTCTTCTGCCACCAAAACAGTAATGAGAGAAACGGTGCCTGTTTACAGCTGGAAGCAGCTATTGCTGAAGAGATACAGCCCCAGAAAGGCATATTTTATTTCTATGGCAGATGTCTTTCAACAGTGTAATTTTTAAATCCCTCAGATTATGAGATGTTTGTTTTGATGTTCTGTTTTTGAGCTGATGGGTGCCCAATACTGCTTCTGAAAACCATTGGTAAGCTCTAAAATTGAAACACTCGCAAGTACACTGAGACTTTTGCAAAATAACTGTCTTCCCTTTAATTGTTACTGCCTGACTGTCTAAAGCAGCTTAGTCAATTTACTTAGCAGGTAGATAGAGAAAAGAGGCATGTCACTGACGTGCAATTTTCAAGGTTTCTTCTGAGAGAGTTTCTTCTCTTTTGTTGCAGGTTGCAACAGCAAATCTTGCATGGGCTTCAGTAGCAATACATCAAGTACAAGTAAGTGTCAGTGGTTTTTAATTTTTTTGTTGTGTATCTTGTCTTCCAGAATGTATTTAGTAGGAGCATGGACTGTGATCAGATTTAACTGGACGTCATTGCTAAAGCATTGATTAAAGCACTTCCTTGAACCTGGAAAAATATGCTAACATTTTTGGTGTTCGTTGAACTAGTTTTCTTCCCTTGCAATCATGGATCAAATGACAAACAATATTTGTACTAAAGGAAAGAAATTTGAACAAAGTAGATAAATAATGATTAAAGCAGATTTATCCTAACAACTTTGCAGGGTTGTTTAGTTTTCTTTTTCTTGTGGAAAGGCAACTGCTAGGCTAACTGGTTGCTTTCCTCCTGCTTTGGCATTTGTTTTGAAATTATGAAGTGTTGGTAGCAAAGCCTATTTTAAGCCATCCTCGGTAGCTCCTTTAACTACTGCCACTAAGGATGCATCATGCTGTCCCTAGCTGGGTGCCTAATGGAGCTTCAGTGTCAAGCTGCTCTAGCAAACCCCAGCAGCATTGCTAATAGGTTTTGTTACTTCAGCTAGCAGAAGAAACTAAACATATTCTGTCAACTCAGAGAAGATGCTAAAATAGATTCTTCTGTCAACTCCCAGGAGGAAATTCATTACATTCTTTTTTTCAAGGTGTTCTTCACATACTTGCCAGAAGACATACAGAAAGCTTCCTGCTTTTCTCTTGTAGTCAATAATCTTTTCTGCTTTTATGCTGGAAGTCACTGACTTTGGGGTGGTCAATCCCATCCAGGCAGAATTAGTGAGCACAGATTATTATACAGTAGCAGAATTGCAATTGCATGCAGTTGTAGCTTTACCTATGTAAGAATTACTCTCTCCTTGATTGAAAAGTCTTTCACATCTAACAAAACACAACAGGGAAAGTGAAGTTCAAGCTTGTCCATTTTTATTTCTGTTCCTTCTTCTAAGCAGAAGGCTTGCTTTTCCCAAGTTTTTTGCATGAGAAGAATGCAAGAGTTTTGATCTGGCATTTTGTATCTACATTGCACAGATGAAAAATATTACTAGTTCAAAGTGGTATTTTTGTAAGTGTAGAATGTTCAAGCAGTAGAGGTTTGTTTTACTTTTGACCTCAGTGCTTGCTCTAGTAATATACAAATGTACAATTGTGCTTCAGATACTGAGTATCTGAAGTAAACATGAAGTATACATGAAGTAAAATACAGTTGAAAGCTTTGCTTCATCTAACATTTTGCTTCTAAAAAGAAGTATGCATACTATTTTCTTTATTAATATTCATGCTGATTTCTCCCTAAGCTGAGCATATATCATCTGCTGCTTAGCTTAGTTAAACTTGACTGATGTCAGACTACAGTTGTGTCTGTATGCGACTTTGCAGCTTGGAGAAAAGTGGCAAAAATGTGGTAAGGGAGAGGAGAAACAAAATATTTGACATTCTCAGAAGATCTGAGGGTCTGGATAAGGAAACGTTCATTCCATAATCACAGTCAGTGACAGCCTTTGAGACAGCATGAACAAGTGTAGAAACCAACAGCTTTAAGTGAGTCTTAGGAAGGATTTTACTCGTGTTTCACAGTTTTAACTCAGCAGCTAGATAGCTAAGATTGAAACCCAGCACACAAATTCAGCTTTAATTTCATACAGTGCTGTATCAGATAGGTGTGTGTGTATACATATATATACACACATATATATATGCATATATACATATATATGTATATATATGTATGTACACACACAAATACACACAAGTACTGGTGGGTTTTTTCATACAAATTAAAGGGATAGGACTTCAGTTTCCCTCTGACATCAGTGTTCTGGAGCAAATGGTTCTATGATCTGTGCTTCCAGGTGTGCCGGGGCCTTGCCAAGCAGACTGAACTGAACGACTTCTTGCTTGATGTATCGAAGTAAGTGTGATTTGCAAGATAATCTCATGAGTTTTTGATGAGCTTTTCTAGCGTGGCTCTTCCAATCTACCTGTGTTCACTCAGTAGCAGTAGTGGAAGCTACCATAGCTCACAGGCAGGTGCAAAGGCACACTTCAGAGGGTGGGCAAACTTCAGCACAGGGACAAGAACAAGTGGTATGCGTGGCAGTGGTGTATACCTTCATAATTCTTTTTTTGTGGTGGTGGTGCAGATGAAAATGTGACATTCATTTATACCTTACAGAATTTGTTTATTCTTGTGGTCTTTTGCATGGAGTTTTTTCCTCTTTTTTTCCATCTCTTCTGTCAAAGTTAAATGTGACCACCTTTTTAGAAGTGAAAAATAGCCTTGGTGTCTCACAGCAATTTTAAAAGGCTTGAAAGGACTTTAGAAAGTTGTTTTGTGTGCTTCAGCTTCCCCTATTCTCCCAAACAATTTTTTGGACATGAATGCATGTATTCATAAATATATGGATTTCAGAGTTAAATTCTTGAAGAATCAGGTCTGCTACATGGTTGCTCTTCCTGTACATTTTCTGAAGGATCTGTTTTAATTTTCAAAGACTTTTGTTGCATGTAATATGTTTGCTTTTAAATTCTTGTCACTATGACGCAAGATTATTTTGAAAGCACAGAAAGAGTGTGAAAGCTTGAGCTTACACTTACAAAATCAGTTTAGTGTCTTAGGTGATCTGCTCTTCCTTCATCTCTTTTTGTTTGTCACTGCTATGAGAATCTTTAAATAGCAAGGATAACCCATAAATTAAAAGATAAACCGGAGCTGTACTTCTGGTAAATCAGTCTGGAGTGCTTAACAGTATTTTATGAAACTAGTTGGTAGAAAAATTTCAAAGCACATCACAAAGCAGTGATGATACTGTGGAAAAAATGAAATGTCTTGTATTTTAGCTGCAAACACTTCTGTGGGTCTTGATGAACAATTCTCAAGCTGATGAGATTAGAGGATGTCCTAGATTCCTATGCCATTGCTTAGGAATGTAGGCAGCTGGAGGGGAAAGTAATAAACTACAGGAGGGACTCTGCCCCTCTGCAAGAAGGACAAACTGGTTGTAGCCAGATGTTTTCCCATACTTTTTCCTCAGGATGACTTTTTTTAAATTTCAACATAATTCAGAGCATGTCTCCCAAAGGGCATTCTTACAAAGTCTTGCATGATTATATTCCTTTCCAGAGTGCTTTTATGTTGCTAAAATCCATACTGAACTAGTTTACCAAAAAACTGTATTACTATATTAATCTATCCAGATTTATGTACTGGTAATTTTTTCGTAGAATGGCATAGTACTGAGATTGTTTTAAAGAATTTTGTAATTGTTTTAAGTTTTTAAGATGAAAAGTAATAAGTACTGCAAATATTTATTATGCCTTTCTATAAGAAAATAATTCTCATATAGCATTATCATTTGCTAGAGTTTTTTAGTTTCAATGAAAGAAGAAAGTCTGTATTTAAGGCACAAAACTGGGATATTATTTAATAATATCATTATGAACTTCATGTAGGCATCAGCAAGAAAATAATTTGTTTCCTCTTGGAAGTGGTCTGTATCTTTTCTAACATGGAAGGAGAATTTCTTTTCAATGAGGAAATTGTTAGTGTGCAATGTCACCAGGACATGTTCTGTAACATTTTAGAAAGGGCAGAGTATTCAGTGCTACACCCTCTCCATGCCCTATATCTGACCAGTATATTTTGTATCTCCTTTCCACAGAACTGAGCTGTGTATATATTCAAGGCCACGAGACAATGCCTTTTGTCTGCTGGGAACATTGTAATCTGAGGATTGTTGATACTCAGCATGTGGAAGATTTAGATTTCTTTTACTAATAAGTTTGACCTTTATCTTTCAATGTTCTTGACTGTCCTTGAACAGTTACCACTTTGCTGTGAAAATGAGATTTTTTAAAATTCTTTTTTATTTTTTAAGTTATGATGTCATTCCCTTTCTTCAACTTCAATGGGTTTTGATAGAGAAAACCCATTAAGAGTTTCTTAAGTAGTTGCCTTTGAACTAGTGTTAAGGATTAGATAATATAACATCCGTTTAGCTATTTTTTGATATTTTGAAAGAGTTTGTTGTTGTTGTTGTTGTTTTCTACTTCTTTTCTTTTCCTTTTGTCTTCCACTTTTAAAATTTTCAGTGTGTTAGAGGTGCCAAAGCATTTTGATGCATTCTTGGTATTGCTCAGCAGGAGCCTATTCAGTTCACGGCAGGCAATGTTTGGTAGTCTTTTCCTTTTTCTACAGAGAAAATTCTATGTATAATAAAGAATATTCTCAGTTCTGTAGAATAATGGCTCAAGGGAACAGAGCTAGGACCATTTCTTAATTCCCGTGTGCTGTAGCAAGTCAGTCAGTGATTTTCAAGGTGCTGAGGTTTGTCCTCGCCTTTTCTGGCTCCATGTTAAGCCATAGTGAAACAAGAGCCCCTGACGCTAATTTGAGAAGTGTTTGACTAAATGCCAATGTTTACTG
This sequence comes from Onychostruthus taczanowskii, assembly GCF_017590055.1. Classification (NCBI taxonomy): domain Eukaryota; kingdom Metazoa; phylum Chordata; class Aves; order Passeriformes; family Passeridae; genus Onychostruthus; species Onychostruthus taczanowskii. The sequence goes on along the minus strand of NW_024498585.1, from coordinate 223,640 downwards.
ACTTCTCTTTCTCTGCAGAACATATTTTGATAATATAGTTGCAATAGATTCTCTACTTGAACATATAATGGTAAGTTGTCTTTTTCACCTCTAAGTTTATTAGTTGTAGGTATTAAAGCCCTTCATTCTCTTTCCCTTGAAGACATTATATCATTGAAATATATGAGCTGTTTGTAATGAACACGTAACACAAACAGTATAAACATGTCTATACAGAAAAGGTGGTAAAGGATGGCTTGATTTGTCATTTTTGCAACAACTTCTGTTCACAGCTTTCCTAAGGACTGAAACAGGCCTGTGTCTGAACTAAATAGTTACTATTGTGTTCTGAGAAAGTTTGAAAATTGTAACAGAAAGTCTTATGGTTTTCTTTTTATTTCAGCATGTTATATTTATTCCTTCTTCCTAAATTCAATTCACTACATGTTACAAATCACTGCTGAAAAAGTTACTGTCTGTAGCAGGAATAGAGTTTAAAAATTACTCCTGGGGCATTTTCTCCAATTGTTGAATGAGATTGGTAAGACCTTGGAAAACTATACCCATAACGAGAGTGACAGTCAGTCAGTATTTTATAGAATCCACTAAAGCCAAGTGGTTAGTTCTCCCCATTGAAATATCTATTTAATGACTTAAAGTACTGTTCAGAAGCAGTTTATGAGTTTCTAAATAAATTTTGAATTAATAATTATATCCTGAATAGTGGTAACAATGTGGGTGAACTGGTTATTTATAATGTTTTGAGTGTTTGGTATGTGAATTATGCTTTTTAGTTTTATGCACATTCATTCCATTCTGCAGTTCTTTTTCCTAAGTGTAAACCTGAATCAGGTCTGCGATTACCATTGTTTAAAATTTGCACATTCAAAGAATTACTTTCCAACAGTGCTCAGATGCATGCCCCAGTCTCCAAAGTGATATTCTTAGCTAGACTATTCAAAGACAGTGATGTTAGAATGCAAAGTGGTTTTATTTAGAAACATGAATGTTTCTAAATAAATGGAAATGGCAAATATTCTGCAGTGCTTGTGTTATTCTAGTTAGTACACTGTCAAGAATTCTGCACATAGGACACATTTCTGAACATTGACTTTTCCAATTTAAATGAACCTCTTAAAAATAGCTTAGCATTTGAAAGAACTGGTACAACATAACTTATGGCATTGAGAACAAATATTGATATTCTTCACTGTTCTTTCCTGTGAATAGAGATCTGGTGGAAAACACAATTGGCAGTAAAACATGCTTACTCTTTCATCATCTTTTCCAACACTTGGCTGCATCATGATTCTGTATTTTAACCTGTGTGATGTTTCATACTCAGCTTCCTTTAAAGCTGTAGCTGTTGTCTCTTTCTTGAGCCAGTTATCTGAATTATGAGTTTGTACATTTATTGTCCTTTTATGGGAGTGTGATTTTATCATGATGTGGCTTATTCTGGGTCCCACTGTGAGAAAAGACCAGAAGTCAGTTTCTTCTGAGAAAATGAGAAACTTTTTTTCACTACTTCACCCTTTGGTGGTTGCACTTATGGTTTGATTTGTTCCTGCAATACTGAAGAAAAAATATGTGTGTTTCTTTTCATTCTTTTCATTTTTATTTCCATCAAAATCTTTTAGCAAAGCTAGTGATATAAGGGTGGTTTTGAATGTAAGTGCAAGGAAGGGAAGTAAAAGTTCGAGTTGCCTTACAAATTTTCTTTCCCTTATGCTTGAGTAGTTACAAGCAGCTTATGCGAAAGGTGGTCCCTGGCTTCCCTACTGACAGTGCAAAACATACTTTTTGTACTGATATTCTTTTTCAACCACTAGTCAGGATTTGAGCAAGGGATTTATAGAAGTAAAACTCTCTCATCCGATTAACTATTTCTCAATTAATACTGATTAAGTAATCATTTAAAGCATGAGTCATGAGCAAGGTAAGTTCTTGAGTCATATGCATTAAACCACAAAAGATTAATTGTATAAAATCAACATTGTGCTGTAGACTTTACAAAGAAATCTGATACAGCATCTGAGTAGAAGCATTTACTGGACCCCTTGTCCTTTTGGCAGTTTCTGTTCACTCTCTTTTGAGCAAAACAATAAGCAATCCACGTGGTTAAGGTCTTTAAATTTCTTGATGCTCTAAAGGGGAAAAATTGCACAAATCTTACCTCTTAGCAGTCTCCCTGACTTTTCTGTTCTGATGGAGTAAATGGAGTAGAAGACAACAGAATCTTCCTCAACACATATTCAGTCTGTATGGGAGGACCCTCAAAGTTCTGGACTTGCTCTAGATGGTATCTGTGCAGTTCCCCTCATATGGCATAGAACTAGAGTCTCTCAGCTAATGATTTTTCATCTCATATGGGTTTTTTTTTCTGCTGAATATTTGTCCATCTGCATTAGTGTGAAATGAAATACTTTATTGTTTTGTTTCTATTTTTGGAAGATGAGAGAGAAGGGGTGGGGAAGATCATTCATATGGAAGTCTTATGAATCCTTAAAACATACCAACTGCATGCATTGCACACCAAGATTTTGTTAGCCTCTTTCTGTAGCTGAATGACTAGGTAGGTATTATATAAAAAGTGGAGAGATCCACTTCAGATCCTACTCTACCATGCAGTTACTGTACTTTCTGAGCAAATAAGAAACACATGAGACCTATCTGAATTGGATAGAGAATGTTCTCGTGCCTGTATATTGGTATCTTAACACAGTGATCCTTGTTTGATTTTTGTCTCACTTTTCCCTCTTTTTCTCAGAAAGACTATTGTATGTCTGAGAAATACTTCAGTGAAGAGCTGCTGTGTTGCCAAGACAAAATTCTATTCTGACAGTCAGTGCTTCTGGGTGTTATTTTTGCTGAGATAAAACTAGTTGGTTCGAAGAGAGACTGTGCAAGTCTATTGCTGTACTGTCGTACTTCCTTGGCTGTGGCTGGTGCCTTTGGGCTTTGGTTAGTTCATGCACAATTTCTAAGTCTCAGCCCTTGTGCAAATACTGTCCCTAACATCAGGCGGGCACAGCCATTTCCTATCCCTCTGCATAGGGCAATCCATAATGATACCTCTAATGACAGAATCAAGAGTGTCACAAAATATTTCTGACTTAGAAGGGACCCACAAAGCTCATTTGGTTATTGTTTTTTACAGGCACACTTAGCTTTTTTAGAAGAAAACACTACACTTTCTGTTATGTCTGTCTTTGCTGGATTATTAAATACCAGTATATTTGCATTGACAATGAAGGCAAAAGCCAGAATCGTTCTTAGGTCTTGCTCTAACTTATCTATTTAAAATCAGATTAAGGTGAATATTATCTGAACCTAGAGGGAAGAAAGCTACTGTTTTGGAAGGCCTTGAAAAACAATTAAACAGGAAAGCCTATTTTTTGGGGGGAAACATTCAAGTCTCTGAAATATTCCTGCATTTCTTGAAGAGAACACGCAAATTTACAGAGAAAATATTGAATTCAAGATTTTGCTTCTGAATTGCATCCTAAAAGATTGCTCCTTCAAACAGATTTCCATACTGGATAGCTTCTCAAAACTTTTATCGTGCAGGGATGTATATTTTTATCAGGTAAATGACTGGAGATAATACAACTCATGACCGTTAACTCTAGTTTTGTTTTTTGTCTGTAGATATATGCAAAAAACCTGGTGAATGCAGATAGGTGTGCACTCTTCCAGGTTGACCACAAAAATAAGGAGCTGTATTCAGACCTTTTTGATATTGGAGAAGAAAATGATGGAAAACCTGTCTTCAAGAAGACCAAAGAAATAAGGTAAGAACAGCTAGCAGAAGAGTGCAGTTTCATTATAACTATGGATGTGCAGGCATTTTATTACCCAGTTTCTGTGCCTATCTGCAGGTACCCTGACAATGCTTGTCATACTGTGATATCATTCCCACCAGGACCCGCCTCCAGAAGGTAGTACTTCTGGGAATGACATTGCAGTGCCATCGAAACAGCGTCTCTGAAGCTATAACGTCACTCCTGGAAATGCCGTCTTCCGGAGGCGGTCCTTTTGGAAATCATGTTGGGAAAAAAACAGAGGTGTTCTGAGGTAGGTAAAGGTGCAGCTAATAGTGCACCTAATCCATAGTCTGCCAGCTGGGGACTTTTTTTCCCAAGAGGGTTCCCAAGAGGAAGTAAAATTGGTGTGATTCCAGCACATCCAAAGCAAGGAAATTACAATTTGTACTTCTTATGGATGGATTAGTCAAATGTAGAATTGAGTATGGATTGGTCATTCACTTTGAAGATTTCAAGCTCAGTAATTTAACTTTATTTTTCTCATGTGAATTTAGATTTTCACACTTACAATTAATTGTGATACTGAACAATGCTTGAAATGGTGAATTTGAAAATGTATATTGTCTGGTAATCACCAGAAAGGATTCTCTGACTAAAAGTTATGTGTATTTCTGCTTCATATCACAGGTACCTAATTTTTACTCTTACGCCCTTTTTTAATGAAAGAGGCTTAACAACAAAGTAAATATAGTGTTTTTCACTTTTTAAAAAGCATGACTCCCTAATAGAACCAGATGAAGATTTTCAAAGGCATACAGGTTTCAGATTTTTGTCTTCTTAAAAGTAAAGTATCCTGTACTAAAATGTTCCTAAAATATTCAGCGTTGATTTTTATCAGAACTATTTTCATTTCCTTCTTACACTTTTAAAGTTCTGAGCCAATATGAGATGTGATTCGTGTCTTCACTAAGACTTCTTTAGACAAACCTACTCCCACTTGCCATTGTGTGAGTGAGAATTGAAGGAATAAAAATTGGTGCAATTTGCGTACTGACAAGCAAGGAGGTGGTGTAAATTAAAGAAGATGGCCTGCTTTAACGTGCACTTTAAGAAGTATACTCCTTTGTGATAATTGTTGTTCTTGCTTATATCTTTCTGTCTTTTCTGTATGTTATTGAAATGTTGATTCTAAGTGCAAGGGTGTGAGCCGTTTCACAGGTACTGTATACTGAAAGTGAAGTGCAACTTAAATTTATCTGTAAGAAAGTGACACTGAGTGAGTCATCAGGAAGGAGTCTTAAGTTGGTGTGATGTACCTGTCATAAGAAGCAACAGAAAAATATAACTTAAAGTCAGGTGTGTAGGGTGAAATCTTGACAGCTTTATCACTAACTTCAACACCAGGCACCAGGGCAGTATCAGGGTACATTTAGACTTCAAAGTGTTCCACGTATGATTCTTTTTACGCATTTTTCTTCATAAGTTGTCTTTTGATTTTATGTCATAACTGCTTAATGTTGAAATATTGAAAAGTACTTACTCACAAGACAGACGTACAGATTTTTCTGATATAACTTAGGAATATATTTGTTGTGTTTAACTTCCTTGTGGTGATTATGGGACTTAGTACCATGGCATTGTTTGATTGTCATGAAACAGACTAGTCATTCCCAAGTCTACATGGAAAATCCATATAATGTTCAGCTATGAAATTTCCACTAATCTTTTTCCAAAATTTTGTTACCAAATCCACACATATATGCCACCCAAGGAAACAAGTTCCGTGTTGCCTTTGTTGTGTCTAAAGAAGCAATGAATATATGGAAGTCATAATAAAATCAATCTTTTAAATGTAAACAAACTCTGCGTTCTGTACAAATGTTATGTTTGTTAGGGATAACCCCCTGGGTTATTTAAGATTTTGAATTTTTGTCACTAAAATTGTAATGTTGTGTTTTATATTAAACTATATAGCTATATAAAACATTTCCAGAAAGTATCTGCTAGGATGTACTTTTTGTTTTATTGTGTGCTATTAGTTGTTTTAAGATTTTTCTCCTCAAAGCAAGAAAATGGCGCTGGTTGGGGACACCCATTACTGTGCCCAAGACAGACTCCACTAGAAAAATGTGTTTTCCATATTTTGGCTAATATACATTTTTATTTTTATTTTCTCCAGATTTTCTATAGAAAAAGGAATAGCTGGTCAAGTGGCAAGAACAGGAGAAGTCCTTAACATTCCTGACGCCTATGCAGACCCACGCTTTAACAGGTACAATGCTCTTCATTGGAGGGGAAGACAGTTCATCAAACCTTTTACATAAAATTACTACTTAAATTTCATATTGAGATTCATTCATGGAGCTGTAGTCCTCTGACGAGGAGGTAATTATAGATGTTTATTAAATGCTTGAGCCATCAGAGATATTTTTAAGATACAAATAAAAGTTTTTTTTTTAAATGGTGATATAATGGAGAAAAATTTATTTAGATTGTTGCCAAGTTTCATTATCAGTCTCCCTGCAATCTCATTAGTTTCATGAGAGAAAAACAGTTCACTAACAAATAGCATGCCTAAGAGTACCCGAATGTTCTTCTAACTCTGTGTTTGAGGCACTATTAATTATTTGTCTAGGATTAAAGGATTAAAAAATTCTTTCTAAGTATGGCACAGTAGATAAAAATATTTGAGGGTTTTGAGGGTGAAATTCTTGCAGGTACTAATTAGGTCTACTTTAAATGATTAAGTATATTTTACATCAACATTTCTGAGACTCAGACAATGGGAATAGATACCCATTGATATTAACTCTTTTCTCTTTTTTCTTTCTCTTTTATGGCTCTTCAGAGAAGTAGACCTCTACACAGGCTACACAACCAGAAATATCCTGTGCATGCCTATTGTGAGCCGAGGAAGTGTAATAGGTGTTGTGCAGATGGTGAACAAAATAAGTGGAAGTGCCTTCTCTAAAACTGATGAGAATAACTTTAAAATGTTTGCAGTCTTTTGTGCTTTAGCCTTACACTGTGCTAATGTAAGTTTTATTTACAGTTTTGTAAGTTATGATGAGAATACTTAAGTATTTTGATGTTACACCTTAGTAAAATGATTTGTAAGTCTATTTCATTGAATTAACACTGTATTCCTTGGTGAATAATTCTATTTTAAGAGGATGATAGGGATTTCCTTTGAAACAACCATAATCTGGATATATCAGTTTTGTGTAACTAAAATGAGAGAGCAAGCTCTAATATCTGTCTTCTCTTTTCCACTAAAGAATATTATTATTATTTACTTACATAAATTCAGATTACATTTTATAAATTTAATTGGGGAATGGAAATATGCTATATATTCTCTCAATTCCATATTCTTAATACTCAAAGATCAAATTTTACACTTATATGCTGTGGTATATGCTTATAATTATCCATGCTTCTAGATAAGAGTGAGTAGCTATTTTTGTCCTCAAACCCTTTGTCATCTCAAAATTTACTATGCCTGTAGGAAACATAAGCAATATAATGATCACTGCTATATAAGTATAAAAGTTCAGTAAAAATGCAATGCAGAAGAACGGAGTTATATTCATGGGAGGTAAGATAAAATGCAATGGCAGTTAAGCCTGGTGATTTACATTAATTTTACCAATATCATCCCAGTGGTACACTGGGGCAGCAAATTTTATTACCAGGTGCCTCAAGTTGTTTAACTTGGATCAAGGCAGGTAGAATGGCCTGTATATAAATGACACTTGGGACTATGCACTCATTTGTGTGTGAGTTCACTACTTTTGGATGGTGAATGTTGCCATTCAGGGCATAGTGCTCCAGAGGATGTTTTTAGCTAGTAGATAGTTATGTCCTCACTTGTTTGCAAACCATGCCATGTCTGAGCCTCTCAGTTATTATTATGTACTTATTTTTCATACTGAATAATAATGTAGTTATGATAAACTGCGCATAGATAGCAGTAATTTGTGCCAATTAATAGAATTCATACAGTGGCAGAAGATATGAATTGTGTCCTGTTGTAGGTTTTCTGACAAAATTTTGCAAGGGACTTAGCTTTGTTTTTGACTCCAGAACTTGGATTGTTTTTCTTGGGAGGGCTCACATGCAATTAAAAGTCAGCTAAGCCTTAGATGTTTACCCAAGTGAGTACATGAAGAGGTTTGCCAGAAGAACGGAATTCAGTGTAATCTATTGCTTTTCTAATGTGTGAAGTTGTGCAGCCAAAAGCACTATCATTTCTGCAGATGTGTATCATAATAATCACTGCTTCAATACAGGAAGTAATTTTTTTTCTTTATTAAAATTCCACATTCATGCATGACTTTACTTGTTCAGATGTACCACAGAATTCGTCATTCAGAGTGTATTTACCGTGTGACGATGGAGAAGCTATCCTACCACAGTGTTTGTACAGCAGAAGAGTGGCAAAACCTCATGCACTGTACACTGCCTCCACATATTTATAAAGAAATTGAGCTGTAAGTATTTTTCTAATGTAGCAGCAGTTGTATATAGCCTGTTGTTTTTTTTTTTTTTCTTATTTGTCGTGGAGTTTTTTTAGGAAGCACTTTCATTATTGAACCACATCAATATCATCGTGGTTTTATCTCTGGCTTTCTTATACTTAGCTATACTTAATGACCCACAAACAAAATTTATCCATCAAAGATATAAAATTATACGTACTCAGAATTTTTCCACAGGCATAGGTAGTAGTTGCTTTAAACATTAGTTTTTACCTAGGATTTGTAGAGATGAGCTTTCATTCTTATAGTCCCAAATCACCATCAGCTCAGAGCCGAGAGAAAGCTGAGCTTGGAACATCACTACTTAACACCAAATGCATAATCTCATCCCCTTAGATATGTTTTAGAATTAAACCTATTTCTCCCAGCTTATTCCTAGGGTTTTCTAGGTTGTTTATGTTTTTTTAGGTTTGGTTTTGGGGGTGTGGTTGTGTGTGTTGGGGGTGTTTGGTATTTTTGTGAGTTTCGAGTATGTGTGTGTTGTGCATCTGCTTGTGTTTATTGAAGGGGAAAATGATAATTCACAGTTAAATATCCCAGGTGCTAGAGGGTAGAGTTGCAGCCTAACTTTGGAGGAGGACTTCCCATCCAACCTTTTAGGCTTTCTCTGACATAATTCAGTTATTTTCAGCTGCTGTATGCTGAAGATGAACCTCTACCTGCATTTTTTTGGCCAGTCCCCACTCAATGCTAACAATGGGAGCCTTCACATTTTTAAGTCACTCTTTTTGGTCCAGGACAATAAATTCTACTCTAGTAACCAAATGCCTAAAATCAGCTATTGAGTCTCAAAACCTAAATTGTCTTTTTACACCTCATCTCCAGAGCTTGCTCACTTTTGTTCAGCACTGAGCATTGTGGCTGGGAGCAAGGTGAAAGCCTGTGTTTAACAGGGACTGCTTATTGTTAAAGTTCATTACATGTTGAAGTGATTTGCTTGAATGCCAGAGCATTAACAGCTTGCAGGATTACACCCTAATAGAAGCTTATTTTTTGTAGTACAATTTCTTGTGCTTTGTTAGGTGATATTATATAACCCACCTCCTCAGCAAAAATGAATTTTACTTGCAAAGATGACAGGTTTCATTCTAAATTATATTAGCATCCTTTAGTTTAAGCAGAACACATTTCACCATTTTCCAAGCAATTCAGCTACCTTCATTGCTCTCACAAACTGCTGTGTTGTTCAGTGTGGCAAGCAGTTAAGGTTCCATGGAGAAAAAAATATAGGACTTGCAGCACGGAAAGTGCAGGGAAATGGTTAATTAATAATTTAAAGAAAAAACAATTTTTCTGTCCTGGGTCCCTAAAATTAGGCCTCAGTATTGTTATCAGGGGAGGGGAGAAGTCTTCAGGTAATGAAACATTAAAGATATGGTATTAAATGTTAAATTTTTGAAGTTTTGGCTTGATTTCTATTAGCCAGTAAAAACTGATTTTTTCCTCTATCAAAATTAGAGTAAGTCTCATGCAATTTATGACAAAAATTATTGGAAAAAGGGCCAGTAAATACATTATTAGAGACACCATCTTTACTATACCCGGGAAGAAAGTCCTGAATATTTTAGAAATGCCTGTAAATCTCTCATTGTTCCTGAGATTTTTTTTGTCTATTACCTAATCTGTGGATCCTTAGATAAAGATAGATGTTTCTATTATGTAAACAAAGCCAAAAGCTAGCTGTTGAACTCGATCATAAGAGTCTTTTCCAATATAAATTACTAAATTATTGTATGAAACTATAAGCATAGTTCCATTGACCTTAGCAGGAATACGTAACTTGAAAAATATAACCTGTAAATTCAGTTTTCTGTGTGTATTCAGAAAGAAGTGAATCTTGCAGGATATACATTTCCTAGTCATTTTCACTTGTTTTTAGTAATAATGAAAAGGTATTTGTCTTTTCTAAACTGAAACTTTCTTCTCTAGATACCATTTTGATATCAGTCCATATGAAGATGTTTGGCCTGCTATTTTTGTCTATATGGTTCACCAGTCCTGTGGGACAGCCTGGTATGAAGTATATTATTTCTTTAGTTATTAAGTCTGTGCTTATTTATTTCTAATTTTTGAGATAATTACTTCTGAATTCAAGGTCTGTTTTCTTTGATGTTTATTTACTATGTTTGGTCTGTACAAGACTGTAATAAACACTTTGGATTTCTTGTCCCACCTTCTTGGTCCTTAGTTAATAAAATCTGGGAACAGTGAGGGTAAAGTACTCATGATATCATCCTAACAGTTGACCTTCCAATTGACAGAAAAACTTTTTGGTTCTGAGATGAATTTGCTTTTCAGACAGAAGATGGAAAAGGCAGCAAAAAAGTACTTTTCCCAAAAAAGACTGAAGGAGCATGAAAACTGGTTTTTCAGATGTATACTTGCTGAAATTAATCATGTATATGGTAAAAGTAAACCAAGATCAGACCTTATCTTGCTAAATTAATCAGTTATTTGCATAGTGTTGCATTAATTGTGGAAGTGAATTATTTTCAAATTAAATGCTTCATTTGCTGTCATTTCTCTCAGTGTTCCTTATTATTACTAAGATCAGTAAGGTAAGGATGGCCCATTGCTAAAATGAAGGAGCTGCTCCAAATTATGGAAAACTTACAGATGGTCAATTGAAAGGGGAAATATGTCCCTACAAAAGGGAGCAACACTTGGGAAATGTTTGCTGGCATTTAATTTTATTTTGCTAACTGATTGGATGTCCTCAAAGTGTGCAGTCAAAACAGAGGATCTTTCAGTCTTCCTCGATGCTGCGAAGTGGGTGACTCTTCTGAACACAGTACTGTACTGCTTAGTGCAGTTAGCTTGTTTCCATTCCAGACTGAATAGCTGTGGATGCAGAGTTTGAGTTTGTATTTTCAGTCAGGTTCTGTTCTCTTCTCTCTCTGACTCCCAGTCTCTTCCTTTCAATGTGTCACTTTGATGAGAAAGAATTGATACCTACTTGATGTTTATCAAATGAATCTCAACTTTCACATACAAAATTAGGCAAACAAAAGTGAGGAAAATATTTCAAAAGGAGATTGTTGGAACGGGACCTGTATTTAATTTCTGAAAGAACAAAACTTCTCAAACCTTTGAAACAAAGCCAAAACTTTTAGGACTTAAATTTGATTTTAATATATTGAGGAATAAAGTTATGCCTTAAAGTAGTTACCTATGTAATGCATAATTTTCCTGTCCAGGGAGGATTTCAGAGAAAAGTCTGTCATACTCACTACATTTTCTCTTCTGAAGAAATAATATTTTACTGCTTAATCAAGTACAAAATACAGCAGTGGATGAAGTAGTAATATTCTATGTTGAGGCAGCACAGATAATGATTTTTCCTTTGTCTATAATTGTGCTATTGTGTAATAACCGTTGAACAGATTTGGATGTAGGTGAAAGTGACTGTTGTGATATTCTGAATTGTGATGTACTACTTTGAACAATAGAGTTCTATTTCTTTCTGACTTCCTAGAATTAAAAGGAAAAGCCTAAAGTTTTTTGAAAGACAATATGCCTCTGTTTTACCTTATGTCAGATTAAGGCTGAAAATAATAATTACGCTGAGCAGCACACAACTGTAGAAATACACATTTCTGCCTGTTTCCACAGAGTAAATGTGTCTATATTTTTATACATAGGTCAGAGAGGTTTTTTCTCACCCCACAAGTACTGCAAAACTAGAACATTAGTACCACTTTCCTGATATACCCAAGAAATTATTAAAAGATGGAACTTAAAAAGAAAGTCAAATCACAGCAACAGGGGAAAAAATGGAATAAAGGAAAACTGCCTTTTAATGAGGGAAAAAGTAATTTATTTAGGACTTAACAAAATATTCTTTGTTGAGAAGTGAAGAAACCATGAGATGTAAATTTCTGTTCTGTGAGTCTAAACTGAAAGAAAAAAATCTACAAATATTGGAAAAAAAAACAAAAAACCTTCCGCTTCTCACAATGTCAATATGGAGCACGTCTATTTAACCAGGTTTGTCTCTTCTGGGTCCTTTGCTTTAAAAGCCCCGAATTTTCTGTTTTGATCACAAATCATGTTTTCAAATTGTTCATTAGATGCCGAGTTGTACTATATTTCAAGTTGAATAAGCAATTGAAAGAAATCAATTCAAGTTCCTGGGAGAAGGGAAGGTCCTGCAATTGTATTGACTGAGCTGGGTAGCATGACTTATGTTCCCGAATTTAACAGATTAAACCAAGAGCATTGTCAGGCATTCACGCTCCTCTGTCCTTGCCAAACTTGAGTGACTCTTCATGTCATTAAATAAGTCATCCACAGTGAGAGTCAATCCTAGCAAGGAGGGTAAATCAAAGACCATCTTTTCTCCTCTCTTGGTTGTTTTTCCTGTTCCTATTTCTTGTCTCTGACCAAATTATTTTCTTCCTAGCTTTGAACTTGAAAAGCTCTGCCGATTTACTATGTCTGTAAAGAAGAACTATCGCCGTGTGCCCTACCACAACTGGAAGCATGCAGTTACTGTTGCACATTGCATGTATGCCATACTGCAGAACAACCAGGGACTTTTCACTGATCTAGAGGTAGGTGACATAATGGTATCAGTTACCACACCTCATCAGAGCTGTCAGAGCTGTACTTGTTGTTCAAGTACATTTTCTGTGCTGGAGGTTTTTTTGTCAGCTTGGGCAGAGTGTATGTAAAGGCCTGCATGGAGGAACGGATGTCAGTAAAGAGTTCGAGGAAGGATTACTCAGATTCCTAATCCTAATCATGTTTTTCAGGACTCCCCTTAAAAAGCCGTGGTTGATTTGCTATAAATCCTTGTCTAAGTTTTGGAGTTCTCCCTGCCCCCTTACAACCACAGTCTTTAGTTATTTCACTAACTGTCAGATCTGTCCCTCTGTGAGGGAGGGAAGCACCCTGGATCTTGAATCCTGTGAGGTCTGGGAGATATCCTAAATAGGAGGACAAGAGCTGCAGAGCTGGCTGACATATGTGAGTAAAGGAGAAGAGCCAAATGCTAAACTGATCACTAAGTGGAAAAGATAACAAGTAAAATGGAAGGCTTAGAATGTTAATACACAATATGGAAAACTTTCACTTGTTATTCTTCTGAATTATGATACAGCAGGGAGTACTGTCTCTAATTAATGTTACATGAAAATTCTGACTGGGAGAACTTGTTGTCAGTTGTGTATAACTCTGCAAAATATTATCCATATGGGCTGTAATTTTCCAGGCTCTGTTAACTTCCTTAAGGTGATTCATTTGGGGAAATTCCAGGCACAATTTTTTGGCTCTTTAAAAGAGACATGCTAGTAAAAATCAAAGTTTTGTTCAATGTATAAGAATAAAATGAAACTTGGTGAGCTTTCATTTGCTAAGGTATAGTTTATCCTGCTGTAAAGCATAGAATTGAAAATTGACACTGAAATGCAAAAGTGGCATATGCCAGGCATATGCTGAAATTTGGCCAAGCTATACAAGCCTGAAAAAAAGAATCAGTATTATTTAACACACACAAAAAAAAAAAAAAAAAAAAAAAAAATCTGTGTAGTACAGCCTCAGAGAATTTTTAAAGCTCTGATAACATTCAGTACTAACCAAGGAGTAAGCCCCATCTCTTTGGAGGTGGAGAGTAAGAAAGAAAGGGAGAGCAAAAGAGACCACTGTTAAGAGAGATAGAAACAGTCTTTTTTTCCCTGCAAACTCCAGCCAGCCTTCATCTGATTGAGTGTCTTATCCCCAGTCTATGTTCCTGCTCCTTTCAGCAGTCTTTTTTCTTGATACTGGAGATGAATCCAACAAGAATACAGGAAACTGCTGAAAGAAAGTTCGGGGTTCTAGGGATGGGCTGACCTCAGGTGAGGGATGCTGACAGGAACCTCAGTAGATTTAGAGATGGGAAGATAAAACACTGTAAAGAAGACACTGATCTAGAGAAAAATAGAGAAAAATACAGTGGTTAAAGATTTGGGATCCAAGCAGGTACCAAAATAGTTACAAGGACAAGAGCACAGTTATTAGGCATTGTATAATCCTGAAGGACTGAGACAAGAATGACTTCTTGAGACATGGAGACTGGGACAAGCTGTTACTGCATGACTTCAAGTGATAGAGGAAATCCTAAGATTTCCTCCTCTGTTGAGGACATGTGCTGCTGCATCACCTGAGGGTTTTTATATGCTTTTTAAAAATACACTTCACAAGATGCAGTACTGAAAAGATATCATTCAAAACAGAAGTGAATGTCTCAAAATCAGAAATACACCTAGCTTTGCTACAGCCTTATTTCTGCACATGGTGTATTTGTGATAGTATTTCTAATTGCATAATTGGTATTTTTCCACAGACTCATGAGTCTCTTAGTATAGTATCCAGGCTGGATGTTGTGCACTTAATAGATGGCTAATCAATTTATCCTTGTTTACTGAACACTCATCAGAACCAATTATAAGACAAAGATATTGTGTCTCTGACGAAATTTTTGTGATACTTCATGCCAACAGTGACAGTCATAAACATTAATTTTTTTTCCAAACACATAAGCTGAAAACCTTTTGAAAAAGAGATTTCAGGGACACCATTTCTTCAGGATATTAAGGATTAGTTATGTAAAAAACCTACTTACTGTCTTTATTTGTTTATGATTGCATTGTCCAGCATTGTCCATGACTCATGTCAGTGACTTCCTAGGAAAAAAACCCCACTAGGAAGTTTGGTTAACATCTCTAGGAGTGTTACAGAGCAGATCTGGCATTGAACTTCAGTGAACCTATCTTGACCAGCAGATCATACATTTTGTATGTTTCTTCTCCCTCAATAACTGTGCTTTTTATTGTTTTAATAAACATGGTAAGGATTCAGTGGATAACCAGACTGTTTAAAATGCAGATTTCTTCTGAAGCACAGTCCAATGCTATGTTACTGTTTAACAACGATTTTTAAATGCATAATATAATTACAATTGGACCAAGAATTTTAATTCAGCATGTCCTTACTGTCATGTTTCTGTCATTTTTAAGGATATTTCTATGTGTGCTGTTTGAAGGCAGTGTTAGTGTACTGCAACTTCTACAGTATTTTGGGCAGAGAGTGACATCAAAGGGCAGGAAATGCATCTTGATTTTCATGCTTGTGTCAATTTTTTTGTAGAGAAAGGGTCTTTTAGTTGCATGCCTGTGTCATGACCTGGATCACAGAGGTTACAGCAACAGCTATCTTCAGAAATTTGATCACCCCTTAGCTGCTCTCTATTCCACATCAACGATGGAACAGCACCACTTCTCGCAGACTGTGTCCATCCTGCAGGTAGGATTATTGAAATTGTATGTTCTGTGCATTAGTGTTCAGTGGTGGAAAGAGGAGTCATATCATTGCCAAATAGATTTTCGGAAGCATGCTTAGAAATTATAGAATTAACTTCTCTATTATAGTACTCATTTAGATGAGTAGAAGATTTATTACAGCAAGCCAGGTTTCACAGCTAGCAACCCAAGGATTCAACAATAGTGCAAAACACAGCCTTCTCAAAATCTTGAACTTATAAAAATCTTGTGTGTTTTAAGGTCTTTACTTATGGCCTGCCTTTGAAGCTTTTTGCTTCTGATTCTCTGGAGGCATTTCCCATGAACATGTGGAATAGGAACTTTGAAAATTAAAAATAATTTTCTCAGATACATATATATATTTTTGTCATTTAAACAAAAATATATTTTTTTATTTAAAAATTATTTAAATAAAATCTTTATTACAGCAAGCCAGGTTTCACAGCTAGCAACCCAAGGATTCAACAATAGTGCAAAACACAGCCTTCTCAAAATCTTGAACTTATAAAAATCTTGTGTGTTTTAAGGTCTTTACTTATGGCCTGCCTTTGAAGCTTTTTGCTTCTGATTCTCTGGAGGCATTTCCCATGAACATGTGGAATAGGAACTTTGAAAATTAAAAATAATTTTCTCAGATACATATATATATTTTTGTCATAATGTATTTAAACAAAATCTTCAACTATCCTGAAGCTTTGAATAAAAACTCAAGTACTAGTAAAACTTTGTATGAAAAACTTGAAAACCTGCTGTAATAAATTCTGTGAACATTGAATGTGTGGCATGAGAGGGGAGATGTTAATTTTTCAAGCATGAAAGTCGTAAACTTATTTTGTTATGTTATTCTGTGCTTATTTGTTACTCGGCAATTTGATATTTAAGAAATCTGAGTAAGGTAATATTCTGTGAAAGAGAATTTCTAATATTAAGTCATGTGTCTTTATGTTTAATGAAGACAAATAACTACAGAAAAACATGTAGACACTTCTTGGGAAAATACAGGTGTGCTAGTGACACACACACATTTTCTCATGAGTGAAATTTTTATAATTCTCGATGATTAAGAACTCTTACCTGTGAAACCACTCTAGTCTATAACATACTTGTGCTCACTAGTTTTAGTTTTCCATGCACACTCAAATTACAGCATAACCTTGCTACTGTACCACTGATTCATTGTTAATCTTTCTTTCTTTCTGGTTTTTCAGGGGAAGATGATATTTATTTTCTTAAATTCATAATCACCTTTTAGGAAAAATACATATTCTGTCTTGTATTCAGAATCACATCTTGTGATTATGGTTTTAAGTATCATATGCATTTAATCACAGAGTGGAAGCTTTATCTCTGAATGCTCCTTCATGTAGGAGGGTGTAATTGAATCCTTCAGTGGTGGTATGGCATTAGATGTTTAGTGTTCATTCTTTGTGTGAATATGTGCAGAGTGAGCATGTTCCTCAGTCATTAACTCTTCATTGTCCCAACCATTTTGCATTTTTTCTGGCAGAAATGCTGTAATCAATGAAAATCCCATTTGCCATGAAGGCAGGGAACCCTTTTGTTTCCCCAGCACCTCCTACATTTGCTGTCAATGTGAGTGAGGTAACAGGGATAAGTGGCCAGGGCTGTAGAGTGGATTCAAGACACCAGCTGCTGAAAGCACCCATGGGTGATAATTAGCAGCAAAGGTGGGCTAGAGCAGCCTTTTGGACTTGCTGGATTTTGTTTGAATAAAAACTCTTATTGAATTCATGGACTGATGGAAATAAAAGCCAAACCAACTCACCAAGCTCTTTAGGATTTATCTGAGTTTTAATTTTACATTAGTAACCTGCAGTACTTTTAACTGCTTGAAACTTTAAAGCTGCTTTGCTCATCCACCTGCAGTTTGAGTGTACACCATACTTAGGACACAGCATTCAATTCACTAGCTTTAGCTCAGCAGGCAAAGAACAAAATCTTCGGAGTTGTACTTTGTATGTACTACTCAAAAGCCTAAGTGGCACAAACTCATAACAGTCAGCTTCTATCAGCAGTTTACAGAATCAGTTCTTTTCAAGTAATCTGAATAGAAGTTGTCACAGTGGTCTTTCTGAGAGTGCAGCTTCTAAAGCCCAAGAGTAGAATCCAGAATAATTTAAATATTAGGACAAATAGCCTGGTCCCAGGAATTAGACAGCAAGGCTGGAGAGTAGAAGGTCCCCAAAACCCTAAACTGTGAGAACTAGCAGTAGTAATTTTTTGCTCCCAAAGTGCTGATGATGGATTGAAATGTTCCGAATTTTTTTTTTAAACATAATGTTCTGTGACTTAGAAATCTGTCAAAGGAGCATTGAGACATAGATAGATTGTATTTGCTATTCATTATTCACAATAAATCTACTTGTCTAAGTAAAAGTCCTGGAAATTGATGTTTATGTTCCGGATGGTGAGAGAAACCAAGCCTATTTGTACTGCAGAGGATTTATTTTGAGCAAATCATGTAAATTCTTGACGAAAGTGAGGGAAACTTTTTGAGTTTCAGCCCAAATGCCAATTAAGTGTCAAAACACCTCTGCATTTGATATATTTTAATGATATTTTCTTTTTCTGAATGTGCACACCTTGACATGGCTAGTTCATTCTTTTCTTTTTGTCTGCTTTCTCTCAACATTAGGAAGAATTTTGACAACTTGTTTTCAAAATCTTAGAGACAGTAGATAGTCTTGACTTTCCAAAATGTGATATAGCTTCATAAGTCATCACAGTGCGTGCATATTGTCAGTTAAATGCGCAGTAATACCTTTTGGATATTGAAAAGTGATGGCAGTGGTGTGTTACCAGAGCCTCCATAGCTGAAAGCGTTATCTTTATGAGTCATTCAACTTAAGGTTGAACAAAGCAGCTTTTCCCTCTAAATGCTGATATACTTTAAAATAATTAACTTTATTTTTGTATAGAAAATTATGTCAGTAAATGCAGCGATTTAAGGTGCATTTAATTTGGAACATTAGGAAAACAAAATGATTTTGTATTTTTAATTTCAGTGTTTCTTTATCCATGCTGTATATTTACGGAGTATCAAAACTATGCTTAAGTGAATCAGGTACTCAGTTTATCAACTTGACTGTGCAGACTCTGGGCCAGAACTGAATCACACGTTTCTAAGTTAACACCGTCTGGAAGTGTTGTGTCTACAGTGATTTTAAATCAAAGAAAAAGATTTCTGTAATTTTTCTCTAGTAATACCTTGAGGCTGCAGAAGGAGCAGTCCCAAAAACAAATTGGTGGCTTAGTCATAGGGGTTTTTTTATGACAGTGTTTACAAAGGAAGAATAAAAATGGGAATTTCAGGCTACTAACATTTGAATTTGCAACAAAACTTGTTATTGGGCTGTAAAACTGTCGTAACCTGTCTGGTGAAGTAAAGACTGAAATAATCTCAGAATTAGAGCTTGTGCTTTTTATTGGTTTTTTACTTTTTCATAGCTGGAAGGGCACAATGTCTTCTCCAATCTGAGCTCCAGCGAATATGAACAAGTACTTGAGATCATCCGGAAAGCCATCATTGCCACAGACCTTGCCCTGTATTTTGGAAACAGAAAACAACTTGAAGAGCTGCATCAGACAGGAGCATTAAACCTTAAGAACCAAACACACAGGTAAAGCAGCAAACCAGTAGTAGATCCCTATGTCATTAGGCTAGAAAGAGAAACCTTATTTAAAAAAAAAAAAAAAACCTCTGAATGGTAATTTTCTTACATATGTGATCTCTAAGACCAGCAGTGTGTAAAATTACACATAAGTAACAGTAATTGCCATTGCTTTATATTTGCATTGACCCTTAAATGGCTGATGACTTCCTCAACTTAGGGGAAGTGCACTTTGCATTTATTAGTTGATTATACTGCGTATTTGTGTATTTTCTCTGATATATTTGTCTGTTGGTACAGTTTTAATGACTGCCATCACACTGGCATGCAGGTTAGCAAGATCTATGCTTTTTCACATGGAATATGCATTATTAACAAAGATGCAGGTGTCCTTAAGGGCCATCTTAATTTCTCCATTGGGTGAAAACAAGTGAATTTAAATTAAATTGCCAGTTTTCTTTATAAATCTTAGATTCACAAAACATAGATTTGTGCTATAAAATTGGTTCAATTGGATTTCTTTGTGTGTGTGCCTTATTTTAGTAATTATTTTAATACTCCCGATGTTCAGTTACTCTGTGAACAGGTTTGTCAGCATATAGGACAGTGTTACGCATTGGATTCATCTGATGTCCAAGTTTGAATTCATTCCAACAAACCAATGACAGCGCCTTGAGACAGACTCAGAAGTAGTCTTTCCTCTTTTTTAGGAGCTTTTTTCCCTCTCTTTTTAAAGAACAAGGAAATGCAGCAATTTCTTTTTACAGACTGGTACTGTATATTCAGAGAATTATAGAGGGGCATGTGAGTGTTTAACAGGCAGGCATCCTGTGCCCTTGCCTATGGATGTGATTGTGTAGAGAATGGTCAATGAACTCTGGTTGCAAACAATGTAGGGAATATAACAAGGGATGCAGTATAGAGTCTGTGCCATTCCTTATCAAATAATCAAACAAATGAGGAAGAAACAATAGGTGGGAGGAAATTCGTAGTGTGGATACATTGCTGCTGATTCAACTGAGGAAGGGCAAATGAAAACTTTGCAGAGCAATCATTAATTCTTTACGAAACTTATAATTTAATGTTGTTTTATTCTATTTTAGAGATAGAGTGATTGGCCTGATGATGACAGCTTGTGATCTGTGTTCTGTAACAAAGTTGTGGCCAGTTACCAGGCTGACAGCCAATGATATATATGCAGAGTTCTGGGCTGAGGTATGTGTGATTCTTCTGTTTGCTCTCCTTATAAACAGAAGCATCCAGGAAGGAAAAACCCAACTATAAGTATATTTCAATCAACATCTTGGTGTGTTTGTTGTAAAGAGAGTTCACTGGTGCATGTGTGTGTTCGTTGCTTACTCTGAAGTTATTTAAAGAGCTGAGTTAGCTATCTGATTTTCAGGCAGTCGATTTTCTCTCTGTTCAAGATAATGTAAGAAGTATGTCCTAACATAAAGTGACCAAGCAACAGAACATAGAAGAAGTCACTAACTGTAGTTTTTTGTATAAATGCAAAATATGAAACCAGCTTCTAGGTCAGCTGCCTTGAAACATACTTATAGAGCTATAGTGTGAGTACAGAAAATGCTAAAGTAAATATGAAAAACATTAAATTTATTTTGAGTCTTCTTTGTGAGCCAGCCCAACAACAGTGTCTCAGAGAGAGCTGGGTCTTCAATACATAGAAAGTTACTCTACAATTAATGTGTACTGAGAATTGAAACAAGGAATTAAGCTGTAGTAATGTAATCATGTTCATAAACAAATATGCAGTCTCTCACATGTCATATGCTGAGGTGTAAATATCCTAATTGTTTAATTTTTAAGTGGAAGTGACTGCTCTGGGGATAAGAAATAAATTGCATGGAGTGGAGTTATGCAACTTTAGGAGATATGATTGTATTTTCAGGACTACAATTGCACATGTCTATGATAAAGTGTTTTTCTTTTCTGTTATGTTCCCTGTGGAATCTTGCAGTTTTCAGTGGGCTTATTTCTGTTTTATACAGGAATAAAATAGAAATCAAGCCCGTGGAGTTTATGTAGCATGCATGTAGTGTGGAGATTGTTATCCTGCCTGTTGCATGTTCATTATGAAATTCCAGATGTGTGCTTCTTGTGGGTGTACTTCATATTCACATATTCTTGTTCTCTTAATTGCAAACAGCTCAGACTACAACAAAATATTTGAAAAATGCTGACTGTGTAAGCTCAAACATCTAGTCTAGTTCAGCACTGACTTTCTGAAAGGCCTGCACTGGAAAGTGAGTGTTCTTATGAGTGGTAGAATGGAGGTATAATGTTGACATGCCTCACTGATTACATACTCAAATTTTTTGCCTATTAGTAAAAAGACTTTTCTTGCAAATCTTGTGAGCTCAGTGGAGAAGGCAGGATAAAAATTATTTTCCATACTCAAAAATAGTAAAGATGGAATTATGGACATAATTGCGCCTGTCCAGATGTTAATCTTTTAGTAATCCAAGGATGAGTTTATAAAGGTAGATGTTGATATATATTGAAAAGACAATTTTTGACAAAGAGGGTACACTGTAAATTCATCCGGTTTACTTAGCTTTTCCTTGGATGGGTGTGTTGTGTTCTGCTGGTCATTGTATTATGTTGCTTTAAACAGGTATTTTGAAACACGAGACTAACTGAGCAGAAAGAGCAGAATAGAATGATTTCTTTGGGTTTCGTCTTCCAGTTGCTTTTTATTATGGAGGGACACTTGGAAACAAGGAAATTGTGTGTGCATTGACTTACAGCATCTGCTGTAATGTACAAAACGAGCCTCTCCTTGTGCATTTTTCTGAGATTGCCTCAGAGTGATACCACACATTATTTTAAATTCTGGATTGTTAGATTGACATAGAATAGAAGATGGAAATTAATTCAGGTCTCAACAGTCTTGTTTTTGTTTTCGTAATCTCTCTCTCTCTCTATTTTTCTCCAGGGCGATGAAATGAAGAAAACAGGTATTCAACCTATTCCTATGATGGACAGAGATAAGAAAGATGAAGTCCCTCAGGGTCAGGTATGAACTCTTTCAGTAAAATGGTACTTGTTTATACATAAAACATGTATGGAAAAAAACCCACTTCATATATTAATGAATATTGCTTTTGAAACTGGGTTATTCAGACTGCTGAACTTGATGTTATTTTTTAAAGCAGTAGTGGAAAATTTGTTTTCAAATTTTGATTAAATGACAATGTGTTCTTTGCTGTCATCACTTTTTTCTTTCTTTGTACTTGTAGCTCTAGCTAAGACCACAATCACCTTGAATTTTTACAAGTGTCATCTTAGTAAGTGGTTGTTTCAGCCCTTAGGTAGTGTCCAAAGGAGGGTAAGAATGATGGTGAAGGGCTTGAGGGGAAGCCCCATGAGAGGCAGCTGAGATCACTTGGTCTGTTCAGCCTGGAGAAGAGGAGACTGAAGGGAGACCTCACTGCAGTTACAGCTTCCTCATGAGGAGAAGGGGGAGAGGATGGTCTGACACTGATCTTTTCTCTGCAGTGGCCAGTGACAGGACACGAAGGAGTGGCCTGAATTTGTGGCAGGGAGGTTTAGGTTGGATATTAGGGAAAGGTTCTATACCCAGAGGGAGATTGGGCACTGGAACACACTCCCCAGGGAAGTGGTTACCAGCCTAACAGAGTTCAAGAAGTATTTGGACAATGCTTATGGTGTAACTCTTGGGGATGGGCCTAGGCACAGTTGGACTTGATGGTCCTTGAGGTCCCTTCCAACTCATCATATTCTTTGATTCTGTGATTTTCATTGAGCCTGAAGGTCTGTAGGGTGACTGGTTCTAATGTCCTATTTTAGTTTTTAACAATTACACAGTAATCTTTTTCCATTGAAATAAAATAGTTCCCCTTAAAAACTAGCAAACAAGAAGATAAAAAAAATCCAAAACAAATGGACAGAAAATGAGGCACTATATTAAATAGTGTGGATGAGCAGACATCCCATCTGTATGTAGCCTTGCCTTCTAAACAGCTGCAGTTTCTTTATGTTGGTTGCACTGTAAGTACTTCATCTCTGTAAGTACTTCATCTGGGTTCACAGCCCAGGAAATGTATCTTATTTTAATTTCAAGTACATAGATTACTTGGTTACATAGCAGTATGGGATGAATCTTTGTGTCGATGAAAACAAGAACTGTTCTTCAATTTCTGAATAAGGATCAAAGTTTGGACTATTAAAAAAAGAGATATTATCAAATGCTTTAGTTGTGGTACAGTACATAGTATTTCACTAAAAGGCATTTAAAAATTCTGCCCAAAGGAAGGGATCATAGTACACTATTGTAGCTATCATAAGAGGCTGGGATAAGTGAGGGATGTTATAATGAATCTGAATGTAATCTGTCATCCTTGATAATATATTAGGTAGCATTTTCTAAAAATTTCATCATGTCATGACAATTCAGCTGTGACGTCATAGCCGTCACAGGCCCCTAAGCCTCTGTGAGTCAGGTATCATTAAAAATGCGCTCATTTGGTTTTCCCTAAATAAGATAATGGTAAAAATGTATTATTCAACTGTGTACATGAGAAGCAACTGCAAACCACTCATTGATCACACTGCACACGATCCACAAATGTGTAAAGCCCCCAGCATTTTAAGTACATTGAGCTATGCAATGCATACCCTAGAGGACATCAGAACAATCCATAATCTGACCATATTTTGTGAATGCTGCACAACCTTTCTTTTTTTAAAAAATAAAATCATCACATGAATAATGTTTGCAGAAATGTCTCTAACATCTCCACCTACTTCCCACTGCTACTGACACCAAACAGGTAGACATATCCTGAACAAAAGAAATTAATCAATTGAATAATAAGAGGTTCTGTAGAAAACCTTATTTGAAGCAGCCATATAAGTCATGAAAGAAAGGCATGTAAGCAGCTTGTAATTACCAAAGATTTCATGGTTGTTGCTTATTTTAAAGCATCTGGATGTTAAAGGGAGATGCAGAAGTGTGAATAACTAATACAAGTAGTAATTAAGTAAAGAGCTTTGAGCTGTTAGCTTCCAGTATTGTAGTTTGGCAACAATTAAACTATTTTTTCTCATTCTTGTTTTTCATAGATTGGGTTCTACAATGCTGTAGCTATCCCATGTTACACCACTCTTGCACAAATCTTTCCTCCAACTGGGCCACTACTCCGAGCATGCAGGTGAGTAAATGTGCATAGCTGATATCTTGGTCAAGGAAAAAGCAAGAGTGCTTTGCAAGTTTGTCTGGAAATACAGATTTTTAATTTCAGAATTTGCATGAACATCAACAGGGATACACGTCTCACATTAATCTATTCAGAAACACAGAGGTGATAACTACTGTCTGGGACTGTCCACTGTAGATCTACAGGAGCAACAATCTGGGAAGACAAATATCTTTTGATTTCTGGCAACATGGATATCCCAATGAAGCTTATTTGCAAAAGTGGCCTGTTGTACCTGGTGGTTCATCTTTTAGAACTCAGATGAGGATATTTAAAGTTGAATTGTGGATATCAAACACCCACATAAGCATGTGCTCTAGATAAAGGTTTCCCTAATTCTGAAGATCAAGCATGAACCTATTTTCAATTGTTGGTTTCTCTGTAAAAGGTGTGATGTCTGAAGTAAAAGCAATCAGCCTCCTGGCAGAGATTATATGAGTTTTTTCTGTTCCAGAAATTATGTTTGTTGTTTGTAATTCAAATTGTTATAATGGTACTTCTGAAAGCTACACTGGCACAGTCTCCACACTGGTTAGAGCTCTGGACAGACAGCTCCCTGTCTTGCTGTTGTGTATTCTTTAATTTAGATTGTGCTAATACAGTACTGAAAGGTAGATGAGTAGATAGGTAAAGCCTCTGCAGGACTCAACTTCTTGAAAATCCACACCCTGGAATAAAGTCTTCTGAGGAGCAGTTTGGTAGTTTTCTCTTAGCCTTGAAATTATCCTCTGCTTTTTCTTTGAAGAGAATAAGAGGAAGTTTGAGGGTTAAGACTTGGAGATGGAGAATAGGAAATCAGAACACAGATACAACCTCAGGTGCCCCATCAGAAAAAATTGATGCTAATGCCGGGTCTAGAATATTTCAGAATGTTTCACATGGCTGGTTTTGCACTACACTTTTGTTTTTCCTGTATTTTTGATGGGTAACTGTTACTTGGTGTGATCAGAGGCATACAGCCTCATTTTTGTTTGGTGTTTCCTTAGCTGCTGACTGAAACAATTTTGATACCACCTCTTCACCAGCAGGGCTCATTCTTGAGCACAGTACTTGAGCTGCTGTGTCCTTGAGTTCTTTGAAACTCACTCACCAGCTGCAAATAATAGCAGCAAAAGCACCCAAGGCAGCATGGCAGCATCAAGGTTTTTATGGAACCTCTGCGCATTTATTCCAGACATTAGGAGACAGGGCTTTGGGAGCTCAAAGGCAAATGAATCATATTATCTACACCTTACAAAAAAAAAAAAAATCCAACACTGGTTTTCCATAAAGTAAGATAGCAGTTAACAGTCTAGGTTTTATTGTCTGATAATTTATTCCACATTTTTTAAATGCTTTCTTGTCATCCTGTGCAGATCAAGACTGTTAGCCCACCTGTGTCACATTAGCCCATATACTCACTGGGTTTACCAAAGTATAAATATATGGTAGTGTATTTATTTGGAGGATGAAGTGATTTTTTTTTCCATTATTTCAGACCAAATAATTTTAAATTATTTTCCTTGTGCTTTTGGGTCTCTCAGTTTTTGATGAAATTTATATAATTTAAAAATATTTTGGCTGCAATTCTCATTACTTCCCCAGGTCCAGGAAGGAGACAGAAATAGTGATGCTTCATTTTTTCTGATCCTTGGTGCCTGGTTGTATTAGCTGAGGCTCAATGCCGTATTAATGTTGGCTCCATAACTTCCAGCTGGCCTGAAGCACTGGCAGAGCAGAAAATGGTGTAGGTGTTACCCTAGAAGGCACCAGCCTTCTTTGGTAGAATTCATCAGATCCTGCCTTCCACCACCCCAGAAAATGCAGTGTTTTCTCTTCTTACCTTTAGGCTGTGCTTTCAGATCAATATTTGCTGGTTTGACAAATGTTTTGACAAGGCTGTGACATAAAAATCAGAAGATCTCTGCTGCGTAAATTCTGATGTAACACCATGGTATGACATACCATGGGAGAACTTTTAATACTGTTGCCATTCTGTTTGTTTACCAAAGGCATTTAAGAGCCTTTGCTTTAGTAACTAGGGATCTGACAGGATGAAGATGAAGCAGTTGGCTTTGCTCTCTTTCTGTGTTTAAAGACTGAATGCTGAGATTTGGCCATTGGTTCCAGTACCTATCATCAACACAGACTTCCCAATCACTAGAGTGGTACTGATGCACAGCAAGTAAGACTATGGGTTTGTACCCCTTCAGATCATTAGAACATTACCTTGATTGAGCTTGATTTCTCATCATTTTATGGCTTATGAACAGAATTTTGAACTTACGGACTGGCCAGGCTGTGAGGTGCTAAAAGACTCAAGGAAAGGGTACCCTTTAAATGTAGTAGACTGACAATATGATTACCACAATAGTAGTTGAAAATTGATACTATGATCCTGGCATGCAACATTTTATATACTGTCAGGCAGCCCTTTTGCAGGAGTTTCAGAAAGCTTAATCTGCTCCTGTGCTCCAGAGTGCTCTTTCAGAGTCTCTGCAGTCTTGTCTCTCTTCAGTCACAGCTGGGTTTTCCCACAGCCATGAGGACTATGAATTTGTTGCATAAGCAGGTGGTAGCTTCTAATTCAGGGCTTGCCTTGGGAAAGGAAGGTTCTGTAGGCTAGGATAGAGTTGACATGGATATGAGTGATACAGAATTACAAAATGGGATAGCTGAAGCTGAAGGCTGAACTAATGTGTAGATGACAAAAGCTTGATGACATACAGGTACTAATATAAATATATTTACATAAATATAAATCTCAAAGTATAGTACAACAGACATTATTGTGAGGAAGAAAAAAATCCCAGTCAACTTATGAAAAGTGTCTTACCTTCAGTTTTTTGCATCTCCAGGGACAATCTTAACCAATGGGAGAAAGTAACGAGAGGCGAGGAACCCTCTATATGGATTTCTTCTCAATCCCTTGCTCCTGGGACCTCAGATTCTCTTCCTGTGAAGACTGATGACTGAACAGAAGTAACAGATTGCTTTAACCTGAAAATCACCCCTTCTTGTTTTGGGGATTGTTTTTGTTTTGTTTAATTTTTATTTGAAAAAAAAAAAAAGAAAAAAAAAAGAAAAAAAAAAAAAAGGAAAGCTGCAAAATGCTAAGAAGTAGACCTGCCTAGGAGGTAACACCCATAGAGTTACCTCAGCTAAATGACTCTGGCAGCCAATCTCCTAACCTACACCAGTGACACAGCATAAACAGAGGGAAAATGACAACCCAGATGTTTTGGAGTCAGCTATCAAAACAGAACTTACAACTTGTGAAAATAAAAGACTGGCCTTATCTCATAGGCTACCTTGCTGAGGCCTTAATTTAAGACTGATGGGGGTGGGGGGGAAACTTATGGGATATTTCTAAATTGTATCTTTCTTGTAAGGGTTTCAATGGTACTTTTATTATATCCATAC
Source organism: Onychostruthus taczanowskii (assembly GCF_017590055.1). Taxonomy (NCBI): domain Eukaryota; kingdom Metazoa; phylum Chordata; class Aves; order Passeriformes; family Passeridae; genus Onychostruthus; species Onychostruthus taczanowskii. The sequence goes on along the minus strand of NW_024498585.1, from coordinate 195,778 downwards.
TGTGGCTGGCTTTAACACCAGTGTCACTTGGGAGTTCTTGGCTATAAATAGAACAATATACCCATTGCTATTGTGAATGTTTATGTGTGATCTATTTGTTCAGTTTGAACTCCAGCAGAATCCTTGGAGACTATAATTTATGCTTAGGTAACAGTGAATTCTCTTGCTGCAAACTAAAGGAAAACCAACATTCAGGTTAAAGTTTTAAAGTACTTCATTAAGCATCATGATGCCAATTGTCTGTCACTCACAAGGGAAATGTTGGTATAACTAGTGACGGTGCTTTGTTCTTTAGGATGTTTTTTAAAACTCCTCCCTTAAAACACTGGAAGTACTGGTTAATTATCTCTGATATAAGAGGGAGTTTCAGGTTGGAGGTTTTGAATTCATAGTGAGAGAAATATCAGATAAAATTTAAATGTGACAGCAAAGATTTCCTTTTGTAGTGAGCTATGAAAGTGAGCTACGAATTAAGTAAAGCCATCATTTTTATTTTTACCTGCTGAGCTGTATTTTAAAAGGTATTGGAGACATCTATCTGCTGGGAAGAAAAGCCTTGTCAGAAAAGTCAGGTCTGATAAGAGGGATTGTGGTACCATCACAATAAATCAAAAATGTTTTTTGTATTGACTAGCTTTTGTGTTGCACAGTAACACTTCATGTCTTCTACTGCTTTTTCCCCCCATGCCAAGATGAGTGAAATTAGGAAACTTCTCCATTTGTCTGTTTTTTTCCCCTAGTTAGAGAAATTTCTAGGTTTAGAAATGCCTTTCTTAGTGAAAGAATACCTGACTGAAGAAAAGTACACTAAATGGCGTGTTTACAGTTCTGTGCTGACTTAGGCCTCAGCCTTACAAACTTATGCACAGACTTACATGTAATGCCACTCTTATAAATTTACTGCAATTGTACAGAATGTTTCACAACACTTAATTTGCCTTTGTCTTTCTCTCAAAAATATTAATAAGAAAAAAAAATCTTCATAGTGATCCACACATTAGGTGAAAACACAGTCTTTACACACCTTTCCCATATAGCCTATACTGCATTATGTGATTTTTCACAGATAATGCACTCTTGTGGAGGTTCCGTGGTAACACAGCCTTTGTGTAATTGCAACGAGTAATAGTAGTGACCTAAAGACAGAACACAGGTTCTCTTTTTCCATCTCCTGTCTTTTAGGCTCTATTGCTCTAATAGGCATGCCAGCTTTTGGGTTTCTTGTGAACTTGGCCTCTTGAGTTTTGCCTTCTGTTATGGTCGAGCACATGCTAGTATCTGTTTATGTGTACAGTGTGTGATCCGTAGTCGCATAATGTATAAATGCACCTAAGCCTTTGCTGTACATAGAGATCCTACAGGCTGAGAATTCAATATGAAGTTATCTTATTTGTATGATGCATGTTACCTAGCAATAGCCTTTTTTTTTTTTTTTTAACCAATTCTAAGTGCAGAAATTCTTTGGCAAATCACAGCAAACTGGTTTGGAATTGAAAAAGAGCAAAAACAAACAAAAAGAAAAACATGGCAGGAAACAATTACAGCAAAGTAGAATGAATGATATCTCATACTGTGTCCTCTACTTTCCTCCTTAGCCATTGTGTTTCAACTAAATAATGCAGATGCAACCTTTCATCACTAAGTACTTGAGGCAGAATCCATGGTTCCTAATTTACATGGAAATTATCTACATCTATGGTGACTACAGAAGTGCTCTTTGAAATTCAGATGGCCCAACAACTGGATGGAATGTTTTTCTTTGCAGGTTAAGTATATTTGCTTAAGCATATTTGCATTAAAGATAACTTCACTTGTTCTGTTTCCTACCATCAAAAAATGTTTGGCAGTATCAACACTATGTTATGTTTTGAAGTTTGTAAGTACTGATAGAGGACACGATTCCCTGGCAAATTTGTCAAATTGGCAATGAGTTGTTTTATTAATGTCTCAAGTGAATCAGCTACTGTTTCTATTATAGAACTATCCAAACAACTTAAAATATATGTTTGCTATAGTTTAATGTCTATTAGAATTTTTAAAAATATGCTCCAGTGGATGTGGTTTGGTTTGATTTCCTGGTGCGTAAAAGGAGAAAGGTAATGACAAAATATTACTTTTTGTTAGGACTAGACCAAAAAAATTAGTCACGAGGAGCTGTTATATTTAAGCAAATGTAGTCTGTCTTAGCATTTACAGAGTACAGATTCATATGTGTAAATATTTTTTTTAAAAAAGACTTGTACCTGTACTTCCAAAGTCAAACCCACCAAAAGTTAGAAATTTGGAGCTGCATTTGAATTTCATGGATCAAAGACATGTTGAGATCTAATTGTTCAAAGTTCTGAACTCAAACTCGCAATTGATGAAGACATCTAGGTTTGCAAGACATCTGACTCAGTAAGTTAAATTGTCCAAAGTCATTCCTCCTTGCATTTTTATCCTACTAAAACTCATCTTGCCCAAAAGAATATATAAAAAGCTTAACAGATCTTTCCTTTCCTAGAAGTGTTAGATTTTATATTCTTAGAATTGCATTTTTCTTGATAATAATTGCAGCTGCTTTTCCCTCCTACATCTAGTAAATGTAAAAACACTGTTTGAAGCTGTAACTGAGCATTTCTAGTGTATTATGTGCCTGAAAATGTGCCTGAAAGGTATGCACTAAGTGAGAAAAATAGTTGACATAGCATGATACTCATCTGAGATGCTGCATGTTTTATTACAGCATGACAAATTCCATTGTTACAATTAATTGATGAATTTTGTATGGTTTTGCAATATTGTACTCACATGGTTCAACTCATTGCAGTAATTTTTTTTCTATAAGTAATCATTAAAGAAATGAAACAGGGTTTTTTAGCTGGAGTATATGATCAAGCATGTTAAATTGGAGGGGACATGCAGAGTGGAATTCATCTTTTTATGTGACACAGATTTCTTTCCTGTGTGTAAACTTAAAACAGTATGATCAGTTTGCTGTGACTGCACTTAGAGCATATAGTGTTAAAATTGTTGGAGTAGCAAAAAGCAGTATTCATGTTAAAAAAATAGAGATTATTAGATGCTCAAATCAATCATGACCCTCTTGAAATAATGCATTTGCCTCAAACACTGTGATATTGGACCAGTTCTTTGAAGTGGAACAATTAATTTATTTATTCTAAACACAGAAAAGGCTTTCTGCACACTACTACAAGGAAGTTAATGTTCAAACTTTAGGTTCTATATCCCAATCTAGCAAAGGCACATCATAACTTTTGTTTGCTTTCTGACCAAAAACTGTGCTCGATTGTAATACGGGTGTATACTCTGTCAAATAAACCTAAAATAAAAGACTGCTTCCTAGGGTAGATCAAACTGATTTGTAGAGTAGTTTCATAAATATTCCAAATTCAGGTTGGGCTGTTACGTGGAGAAGAAAGAACTTCAAGGTAACAACATTCAACTTTATTACATTTAGTGAGCTGAAAATTTTGTTATATATATATATATTTACACACATACATATATATATATATATGATACATATAAACTATCTTTGTAAAAATATGCAAGTGCAATAATTTAAAGAGGTCTTAACTTTGCATTTATAAATTATAAATACTGTACATGGTGTGTAATTTTTTTTCATGTATTCATTTGCAGTCTTTGTATTTAAAAAACAAACCTAAACCTTTACTATTACGTTTGTACAATAGAACAGTAAGCATTTATTATATCGTTAAGTTGTAAATAAATTCACAAACCAAACAGCCAGTACATATGCATATATGGGTGTCCTATTGTGAAACCTGTTTCTGCTTTTACTGCTGCCTTTAGCACAGCAAGACAACTTCTGTGGATATGTAATTATACATATAAATATATGTATGATACATAAAATATATTTAGAAATGTTCATAATTTTAATGGATATATCTATACATATACTTTGGTGTGGATATTACTGAATACAGAGTTTTTTAATATTATTTTTCATGTTTATTTTTGCTGTTGTTGGGAGTACAAGTGAGGGATGGGAATGTGTGTGCATATATGTGTGTTTATACAAGTAAAACACAGCACAAGGTGATTCAAAACACGATGGAGTCTTTTGAACAGGCAGTGCTTGTCATTCCCTGTATGTGCAGTGTCCTGCTTAATGTATGTTTTCCCAACATAAGGCTTTTTTCAATATAGTTTTATCACCTTTTGCAGGTTCACGTCACAAACTGCAAAGGGACCTCCTTTTCTGTTTGTCCTCCTCCTGTCAGGAGCTTACCTTGCTTCTGATGGACAGCTTCCACATAAATCCTTGCTTTGCCACAGTCTAATGCCAGTGCAGCTGATACAGAATCATTTCCTACCTTTGGGAATTATTGAGATACTTAGATGCTGAATTGTAAAAAAAAACTAATTCTGCACCCAAATTTGTAAGGTCTAGTCCAAAGCAATATAGGATTTTAACAGCTGCAAGTATCCTGAAAATACAAGGTAGCTTCAGAGAACTATAAAGCAAAATTCTGAGCAACACATTAAAAATTAAATTTAAAAATAGCTGAAAAAAAGGCGAGAAAATTAAATCTGTGTATTTCTCCACTTACCATATACTCTTGTGACCAGTCCTTCCAGAAAGCTCTGCTGCAGGGCCAGCTTTTTTGATAAGAGAGAAACTGCACTGACATTTAATGACTTTTTGTTCATTAAATTTAAAACTTTCTGAATTGTTGAGGTGAACACTCCATGTGTGGAGGCACAAGGTTTGACTCCATGTTTTTCAGAAGGCTGATTTATTATCTTATGAGATATATTATATTAAAATATTACATAAAAACTATATTAAAAGAACAGAGAGAAAATATAATCAGAAGGCTACAAAGAACAGGAATAGAATAGAATGCATAACAAAATCTTGTGACTGCTCACAGCCTCGGCACGGGTGGCTGTGGTTGGTCATCAATTGAAAACAATCTACATGGACTAATGGAAGATGCACCTGTTGCATTCCACAGCAGCACACAGTTATTGTTTACATTTCTCTCCTGAGGCCCTCAGCTCCTCAGGAGGGGAAAAATCCTAGGAAAGGATTTTTCATAAAATATCATGGTGACACCAAATTATTTTGAGGGAAAGGCAATAGAAGAGGAATGTTTCTTTAAATACAATTAGTACTTCACACTTGTTTCTGTATTGTTGGCAAGGATCTATAGGCTGACGTCAATTAATGACTTTCTGGACGAGATTTTAAAATTGGTGGCAGTCAGTCACATGCCTTTCCATATTTTTCTGGTTGTTGTTAGCTCTTGTAGCACAGTATGTTGCTTTGCTGTTGATGGTCACTATTTGGTGTGTTTTTCTTAGCATTTTTAGCATTCCTTTCACATTGAAGAAAATAATCAGAAATGTACAAAAATCAAGCCTGAGTATATTCCCTTGCAGATAATGGAAAATATAAACATAAAAGTGCGTTAACTTAGGCTTATTTATATTTGTAGAGGAAATGAGTATTGCTGTTGGTCTTGAGGAAGTTTGAATTTGTCTTATTTGAAAAAATCCAAGAGCTCTGGGACAGGAATATCAATGGCTTTCACCTGCTCAACAAGTATTCAAGATTACTTTGTTGTACTTATTTTACAGTTACTGAAGACAATTATTTACTGAAGACAATTACTAAGGGCGATATTCCCTTTCTTCAATCCATAGTCTGTCTTCCTGATGATCACCCTAAGAAATTCTGTTCAGCAGCCAGACTATATGCCATGAACCATTCCTTTAGGAAATCTATCTTAAACTCATTTTGGGCTAACACAGCCAGAGTAATATATTACAGCAAGGGGAAGCTAACCCTTTAGATCTGCTAAGTGTGATTGAAGCACATTACTCATTTTCTCAATATCTGGGCAGTTTTATCCAAGAAAACAACAATTGTAGGGAAAAATCTCAGTCAAACGACAATGTTAAAGATAAAAAAAATGCCTTTGCCTGGACTTCAAACCAGAGCCAGCTGCCAGAGAGAAACCCACAGAAAATTTACTGTTGCAGGGTATGCACAAATCTAACAAGTCTAACAAATTTTGCCTTACAACATTAAATTATTAACAGTATCAATACAAACCTGGGTATAGACTCTTTGTCAATACACGGGGGTTTTTTTCTTGATGATAAGACCATGCAATATATCTCCTCTGCCTCCACATACTGTGAAGCTGACAACATTTCAGTAAGGTCTTGGGGAAGACAGGCACAGTGCAGAAAGGTATATTCTTTTGTTAAACACCTCAGCATTAAAGCCTTACCAGGGCTGGGGAGGGAGGCTGGCAGAAGTGAGAGTCAAAGGAAATGGTCTTCAGTGGATCCAGATTCCCTGCATAATCCAATATAACCAACATAAAGGAAATGAAAGAGAGATATCTCCTGGCATCGGAATACTGGCGGAAGTTCTCTGTAACCAAGGCAGAGAACAAGAGTCTTTTCCTTTCTCTTTCCAAATACTCTCTTTCCAAACCATGTCCTAATCCTAATTCAGCAAAAATATTTTTGGTTGTTTGGTTGGGGTCTTTTTTTAACCAGTCCAGATTTTCTCTAGACTGAAAAACATCCTTGTTAGTGGGTAGCATTTTAGATTACAAGTGCAAATGACAAAAGTATCTGATGGACAGCAAAATCCACAGCTATCAGAGATGGAAATATTATAGTTTACGACTTAAACATTTTCATTAAGGACTTTGAAAACTGTATTATGAAAGATGCACAGGAGACCATCACAATCTGACCAAGGTCCTATATCACTGAGTGATGAAGAGAAGAAAACAACTCAGGGCTGAGGACATTCACAAAGCACAAGCCTAATACCTTCGGGGCTGAGACTGCAGCCCCAGGGCTGTCAGCTTCCAGGCTTCACACAGATACTCACACCGAAGGGTGGGGGGCAAAAAGGCTTTGGCCATGTGGTAAGAAAGACTCTGGTGAGATGCAGAGACTGCCCATCCTCTGCTGTGCAGACCAGCCCAGCTGTAGGGCCCTTCATCCCAGGGAAAAGCTTATCCACAGGGTGTCATGGCCCATCAAAGGCCTCCCACAAGGGGTCCCCAGACCCTGCACCAGAGCACTGCAGCATGATGCAACAGATCCATAGTGTTGCGAGGGACAGTGTCAAACTGGCCCCCTGAAAGGGAGGCACCTGGGCATTCCCACGTGGCCCAAGACACATTGATTCATGGAATTCTATACTCTTCAGCATGGCGTGGCCTGGTGTGGTGATGGGGGACCCTCACCACCAAGACAACTAGATGGAGCGGAGCAATGAGACATTCTTGGGATCCCTGGAAGGATGATATGCTTCCACCTAACCCCTGTCACTCTTTCTCTGTCCCCATCCTCCCCTGCACACTTCTTTTTCTACTTCTTTTTTTCTTTTCTCTTACTTTCTCGCTGTCTCTTTAACTATTAAATAAAAATGTATCAAATTTTTTGCATCAATATTTAATATTGTTTGGATTCAATCTCATTTAGGAATATTTTGAACCTTCAAAGATTTTTCTGTTTTATACATAGAGACTAGCTTTCTTTGTTCTTCTGGATTAAATCAGTTTGTAACACCAGCACACCAGAAGAGTATGCAGCCCTCTGGGGTAGCACTGAACCACTCTGGGGGGGACCCATTGCCTTGCCTTGCATTACCGTTCAGTTCAGAGCGTCTCAAACAAGAGAAGGGGAAAAGAAGAGCAATTTTTTTTTTTTTTAAACTCTTGAGAATGTCGCTCTTTCTTCACTGCCTTTCTCCCTCTTGCTTGCTTGAACATCAAGGATGTGAGAAAATGACCCACACTCTTGAACTGAATTTTTAAAAACTTATTAAAGGACAATAGGGGACAAAATCAATAAAGCAAAAGTAACAGCACTGGGTGCATAGCCATAGCCAGAGGCACACTGGCACACCAGCTAGCCATAGCAACTCTTCTTATATATCCTTTCTAGTGTATCTGTCAAATACATACTCACAAGGATTATAAATATTCAAACATTTCTTTGAACTCATTTACATGTTCCAGAAACTCTTTAACATGGTTCAGCCCCTGCCCCACCTTTTTAGAGCATGTGCAGTAACTGTGGATGTGGTTTTGAGGGTCGTGTGTCACCTCCTCACAACGGCCCCCTCTTCCATGGTTTCAGCAGGTGACAGTTGTTGATAGTCAAAGTGTCAGTAGCAGGGGTCCTCATCACATCCTTTCTTCAAATATTATCTGACCATACAGACGGTTTTAGTTATTTCAGTTATTGTAAGTTAACCATAAGTACTCTAAATCAACATCAGCTATTTCCAAATACATCTGAGTTATTTTCATTATTGCCAGTTAGTTACAAAAATAAAAGCATTAGTTGTAGCATCCCGTGAACTCCCTCACCCCAGCCAATTCCCAATGGCATTGCCTAGGAAAAGACTTACCATGGAGTTCATTCCCCCTGTGGCAAAGACAAGACTCCCTCATGGACCTCTACCTCACTTGCCCGTATTTTGCAACAACCCTGGTTTCTCCTTTCCCTGTTTCCTCATTGGGTGGATACCCCTGGTGGCTGCCCCCTCTCCCGTGGAGACCAATCCACTTTGCCCTGCCCCTAGCTCTGCCCCTCCATCCCTTCCCTTTCTTAAGCTGTCTGCAACACGCTCTTGCTCTTTTTTCACCTGGGTTCCCTTTGGCTTGCACACAATAAATCTCACCAGAATTAACTCCTGTGAAAGAACCTTCTTGCTTCTCTCGCTGAGCCAGCTGTGGTGAGTGTGGTGTGTGGGTCTGACTGCGTTGCCTGAACGTTAATCCAACTGGCTTTTCCACAGGAGATGTTCATTGGAAACAAATAATAGGCAGCAGCACCCACCATCCACCTCCCACAGTTTTAACTGGTGCAAATCTGGGCCCTGACATTGAGGCTTCAAGTAGCCTTTTTAAAGCATCTCCACTGGATTCTAAGTTGCAGTCACTGTTCCAGTTACCCAAGAGAAAAAAAAAAAACAATTTTCTGGGGGATTTCTCTGGGACCGGCCAACAACCCTCAAAGCTTTGAGGACTAGCTGAATCAGTGAAACTTCCTCTGAGATTTTTTTTTTTTTTTTTGATGCACCAAGGTGCTGAGTATAGCCCAGTGACAGTCACCATTTTTTTTTCCTTTTTTTTATCTCCTAGGAGGGAGAGGGCCAATGGGTTCTAAACTTACACTGAGCAGAAAGAGGTTTATTCCCAAGTTTCTAATGCCCTTGTTAAATATAATGTTAAGTTCTCTAAGGGTTATCTGAGGGTTCTTCTTCTTTGGGTTTTCAAATTCTTTCCAGGTGCTACAGCTGAGTCAGTTTTGTCTGTTGAATTCTGGGATAATATAGGGAAAACAATGTATCAGCTGCAAACTGAAGGGGATTTTTGGGTTGGGAAGTTCTATTCATTTTTAACTCTATAAGGTAATTCAAGCTTTGGGAGAGGGTTCTAAAGATTCTAAAAGTTCTGTATCCCAGTTGTTGTGTTCCAACCCCCCTGTCCCTGTACCTCTGTCACCTTGGGTTAGGTCTGAAGATGGAAACTGCCTAAAACAGGCATAGGAGTGCTACCTGCCTTCTGGCTCCTCCAGTCCTCTCCCATCCCCTTTCCTGACTAGTACTGGCCATGCAAGTCTAGGCTCTTACCAAACCCTTTGTCCTGAATGCCTTTACCCTCCATTACCATTTACTATGATGGAACAAGATGGCGCTGCTCATGCGGACGAATCCTCCATTTTAAAATTTCCCGCCCCTGGTGCCCAGAACGGTGTCTGGGATCTTCCCTTCCCTTCCCTTCCCTTCCCTTCCCTTCCCTTCCCTTCCCTTCCCTTCCCTTCCCTTCCCTTCCCTTCCCTTCCCTTCCCTTCCCTTCCCTTCCCTTCCCTTCCCCCACCACACCACATAGCCCTGTCCCCTCAGCCGCTGCTAACCCCACACTGGAACCAGGAATTTTCCAAATCTAGGCACTGGCAGTGCAAGCAAACACCACATCTGGACTTTGCCAGACCCAGCAGTGAGAAAGCACCTTCTGTAAACTCACACCAAGAACCTGGGCTGCTGACTTTTGCTTCTTAGTGAAAAGGCCAGCATTTTTGTTGAGGGGCCTGTGGCCGTAAGAGCCAGGCTGCCTGCTGAGGTTCCGCATGGCGCAGGATGCCTTCCACAACCAAGCTGCCACCACTGCAAATTCAGCTGCCTTGAGAGTCCCAAGCACCTCCTGAAACCTGACATCAGGAACCTGCGCTGGTGAGTTTTATTTCCTAAGGAAAAGGCTGGCATTTGTCAGAAGCCTGTGGCCCAGAGCATCCAGCTGCCTGCTGAGATTCAGCACGGCACAAGACGGCTCCCTGACCCATGCTGCCACCACCAAAACTCAGGCTTCTTTGACACTCCCAAATGCCTCCTGTAAAATGACATCAGCAACATGGGCTAGTGAGTTTTGTTTCCTAGGGAAAAGGCTGGCATTTTTGTTCAGGGACCTGTGGCCCTGAGTATCCAGCTACCTGCTCAGGTTCCACACTGCGCAGGATGCCTCCCAGACTCAAGCTGTCACAACCACAAATTCAGGCTGCTTTGAGAATACCAAGCACCTCTGGTAAAATGAGATCTGCAACCTGGTCAGGTGAGTTTTGTTTTGTGGGGAAAAGAATGGCATTTTTGTTGAGAGGCCTGTGGTCCTGACTGGCCGGCTGCCTGCTGAGGTTCTGTCCAGAGCAGGATGCCTTCCACAACCAATCCGCCACCACCACAAACTCAGGCTGGTATGAGAATCCCAAGCACCAGCTGTAAAATGAGATCTGCAACCCGGGCTGGTGAGTTTGATTTCCTGGGGAAAAGGCTGGCATTTAGTGTTCGGGGTCCTGTGGGCCTGAGTGGCCAGCTGCCTGCTCAGGTTCCACATGGCGCAGGATGCTTCCCAGATCCAAGCAGCCACCACGACAAACTCAGGCTGCTATGAGAGTCCCAAGCACCTCCAGCCAATTGACATCAGCAACCCGGTCTGGTGAGTTTTGTTTCCTAGGGGAAAGGCCCAGCACTGGTGTTCAGGGGCCTGTGGCCATGAGTGGCCAGCTGCCTGCTAAAGTTCTGCACGGTGCAGGATGCCTCCCGCACCCAAGCTGCCACCATGGCAAACTCAGGCTCCTTTGAGATTCCCAAGCACATCCTGGACACTGATATCAGGAACCTGGGCTGGTGAGTTTTGTTTCCTAGGGAAATGGCTGGCATTGTTTTCCAGAGACCTGTAGCTCTGAGTTACCAGCTGCCTGCTGAGGTTCCACAAGGCGCAGGATTCCTTCCAGACCAAAGCTGTGTACCAAAGGAAACTCAGGCCGCTTGAGAGTCCCAAGCGCCTCCTGCCAACTGACATCAGCAACATGAGGTTCCACATGGCGCAGGATGCTTCCCAGATCCAAGCAGCCACCACGACAAACTCAGGCTGCTATGAGAGTCCCAAGCACCTCCAGCCAATTGACATCAGCAACCCGGTCTGGTGAGTTTTGTTTCCTAGGGGAAAGGCCCAGCACTGGTGTTCAGGGGCCTGTGGCCATGAGTGGCCAGCTGCCTGCTAAAGTTCTGCACGGTGCAGGATGCCTCCCGCACCCAAGCTGCCACCATGGCAAACTCAGGCTCCTTTGAGATTCCCAAGCACATCCTGGACACTGATATCAGGAACCTGGGCTGGTGAGTTTTGTTTCCTAGGGAAATGGCTGGCATTGTTTTCCAGAGACCTGTAGCTCTGAGTTACCAGCTGCCTGCTGAGGTTCCACAAGGCGCAGGATTCCTTCCAGACCAAAGCTGTGTACCAAAGGAAACTCAGGCCGCTTGAGAGTCCCAAGCGCCTCCTGCCAACTGACATCAGCAACATGGGCTGGTGAGTTTGGTTTCCTAGGGAATAGGCCGGCACTGTTGTTCAGGGGCCTGTGGGCCTATTTGACCTGCTGAGGTTCGGCATGGCACAGGATGCTTCCTATATCCAAGCAGCCACCAGAACAAATTCAGGCTGCTTTGAGATTCCCAAGCACCTCCAGCCAACTGAGATCAGCAATATGGGCCATTAAGTTTTGTTTCTAGGAGAAAAGGCCGGCATTAGGAAATAAAACTCACCAGCCCATGTTGCTGATGTCAGTTGGCAGGAGGCACTTGGGACTCTCAAAGCAGCCTAAGTTTGTCATGGTGGCTGCTTGGATCATGGAAGCATCCTGCGCCATGCGGAACCTGAGCAGGCAACCGGCCACGCAGGCCCACAGGACTCTGAACAATAAATGCCAGCCTTTACCCCAGGAAACAAAACTCACCAGCCCAGGGTCCTGGTGTCTGTTTGCAGGAGATGCTTGGTATTCTCAAAGCGGCCTGTTTGCGGTGGTGGTAATAGTATTCAGGAACACATAATCATGGAATGATTATATGCAGGTGCTTTTATTGAAAGGCTCTGGGTTTCAGGGGTAGAGACCCAGATCTGACTCCGCCATGGGTTTGGGATGAACATCTTCTTATATTCTATTGCTACATAACTTACATATTAATTATTAAACTTACATTGACCTATTGTATACATTGATTTCATCCAAGCATAGGTTTCTCGTGATCCCCCCTCAAACTCTTGAACATACTTTCTCATGATTCTTCTTACGATTAAACAATAATCATAGCTAAACAATCTATATATAATATATCTAACAATATATCAATATAACAATATCTAACAATTATATCATTTACCATATACTGGTTATGCTGGTGCTGTTTCAGATGATCTGGCAAACACAAGGCCTAATGTTTCCCAGGGCCCATTTTTAACATTCTCCCAGGGCCTACTAAGCCTAGCTTTCTTTCTAACTCCCCAAGTTTTTGATGGTTTTAAAATCTCTTACTATCAGTGGCAGCTTGGGTCAGGGAGGCATCCTGCGCAATGCAGAACTCCAGCATCAGCCAGCCACATAGCCACAGGACCCTGTACGCGAAATGCTTCCCTTTTCCCCAGGAAACAAAACTCACCATCCCAGACTGCAGATCTCATTTTACAGGAGGCGCTTGGGATTCTCAAAGTAGCCTGAGATTGTCATGGTGGCAGCTTGGATCTGGGATACATCCTGCGCCATGTGGAACCTGAGCAGGCAGGCCACCACTCAGGGCCACAGGTACCTGAAAAAAATGCCAGCCTTTTCCCTAGGAAACAAAACTCACCAGACCAGGCTGCAGATCTCATTTTACCAGATGTGCTTGGTATTCTCAAAGCAGCCTGAATTTGCTTTTGTGGCACCTTGGGTCAGGGAGGCATTTTGCACCGTGCTGATTCTGAGCACGCAGCTTGGTACTCAGGGGTATGAGCCCCTAACCACACATGACAGCTTTTTCCCTCAGAAACAAAACTCACTAGCCCAGTTTCCAGGTGTCATTTTACAGGAGGCACTTGTTACTGTCAAAGCAGGCTGAGTTTGTCGTGGTGGCAGCTTGGATCTGGGAGACATCCTGCACTGTGTGGAACTTCAGCAGGCAGCCGGCCCCGCAGGTGCACAGGAACCCGAACACTAAATGCCGGCCTTTTCCCTAGGGAATAATACTCACCAGCCCAGGTTCCTGGTGTCAGTTTGCAGGAGGTGCTTGTGACTCTCAAAGCAGCCTGAATTTGCTTTGGTGGCATCCTGGGTCAGGGAGGCATTCTGCGCCGTGTGCAACATCAGTAGGCAGTCAGCCACATAGGTCCACAGGTCCCTGTACACTCAATGCCGGCCTTTCCCCCCGGAAACAAAACTCACCAGACAGGGTTCCAGATCTCATTTTACAGGAGGTACTTCTGATTCTCAAAGCACCCAAGTTTGTCATAATGTCTTCTTGAGTCTGGGAGGCATCCTGCGCCTTGCAGAACCTCAGCAGGCAGCCGGCCACTCAAGGGCCACAGGCCCATGCACATCAATGCCGGCCTTTTCCCTCAGAATCAAAACTCACCATCTGAGCTTCCTGATGTCAATTTGCTGGAGGCAATTGGGACTCTCAAAGCAGCTTTTGTTTGTCCTGGTGGCAACTTGTATCTGGGAAGCATCCTGTGGCATGCGAATCAGTATCAAGCTTGATCAGGGAAGATGAGCTTTGGCAATTATTATTTTCTGATTAAATAACTTTAAAACCCACCATCACCATCAGTGACTTGTGGGGGAGTTCAACATGTTTCGGAAGGAAGAACTAATAGTTTGAATTTTACAAAAACCAGAATTTGTCAAAAATCATCAGGAACTGATTAAATTACAGAGTGCCAGGCACTGTCTCATTGTTGCTTCACATCAGAAACTCCATGTAACAAAGTCTTCAGAGGATTTGCTAGCAAAGATAACATGTATGTCTGTACAAATAATATCTGTGAGAGTTTATCAGTTTAAATAGTTGGGGTTTTTTTAATGACAGACAGAAGAAAATCTTTATTTTCTACAGGTCTCCTACAAACTCTTTCTAGTTTAATTTCTCCAGAACCAATGAGGCCTCCAGATGCTGAAACTTTCACAATTCATCTTCATTTCCATTTTAAAAGCAATAGTTTCCTAAATCTGAACATCAGGTCTGACTTTCCATAAAACCCATGGATTAGGCCTCCCTTAAACTCATTCATTTTGCATCTCTCAGAAAAACAGCTAACTTAGGCTGTCTACAAATAACATTTCAAATTCTTGTGGGTAAACAGTTTCTGTTTAAAGGTTTTTTCCTGTTTTATTTCATAGGCCTAATTTTGTATTCTTCATCTTGCTTTCTACTCATACATGTTGATGATATCAACAGCTTAGTAACAACTACTTCCACAATATAGCATGGTTGGACTTTTCAAACTGTTTTCAAGTTAACTGGTCTCTTAGAACCTTTTCATGTGATATCAAATAGGTCATCTATCTTTATATTTTGTTATTTTAAAAACCACTATGGATAAGCCTGAAGAGCAAGAGGAACAAAAAGAAAAACTGTGAGGAAATAGGCAGTTAGCTATGTTAGCTAGTCCATTTCAAGATTTTAAATGCTCGTCTATTTAAGAGATACCAGGTCTCAAAAAATCACAGGGGTTTTTACACAGTTTTCAAGGCTACTTGGATCAAAACAGCAGATATATCAACTGATACTCTTTTGAGCAACGTTGCAGAAATTAACCAATATTGAAGATACAATGGCAATCAAAACCTACATTTGGACATTTCAATAAAGTACAGGAAACATGATACTTTCTCCAAATATTTCCCTACTCTATAAAAATAGGAGTAGGAGTGTTTGCATAGGCAAGTAAATACAAGTATTATTATTAAAGAAATTGAATTGAAACTAAATTTACTTGTGTTTGTAGGTATAGTTGGATATAATTCCAAATTATATGAGAACTTACTGTTTTTTCCTACCTATTCTACTGTTTCTGGAGATATGGTATAAATAGAAAAATAAAATTAAGGATCCCAAGAAGGATCCTGTTCAGAGTTTTCTAGCAAAGAGTACTCTTAATCCTAATTCTCGTATGTATTTCTAGAAGGATGTAGAAAATTGAAGAAACATGTTTCCTGGGCTGTCGGGGTCTGCTCCGGCTAGCTATAGAACCTTGCCCTCACGATACTTCATAGACAAAGGTAAAAGATTAGAGAAGCGCTCTCCTCCATGTGGGAAACGTTGTCCTTTATTCCAAGACACACCTCAGGCGGACAAACCCATGGGAGAAAAGACTGCTCCTGGCAGTAGGGAGCTTTGTTGTTTTTTTCAGTGGTGGTGGGATGCTGGTCAGGATTTTTTTCAGTTTCATGACAGTATTGAACCCTGGTCAACCTTCAACGAACACAGCCCTCATATTCTTCTGAAATGTTAGCAGTCCTTCCCAGACCGGTGACATCACACACATTTTCAGCTTACTTCCTAATTAATTTTCCAAGTTAACTCCAGAAATTTGAAACCAGCTGTGAATAGAGTATTCTGTCCTTCTCCTCTGAACTATTCCCCAGCTACCATCCATCTCTAAAAGTACCACCCCCTTTCAACCTGAACAATGAATAAATATATAAATATATTTTATATATCTATAAATATAGATAAATCTATATTTAAAAATACCATTCCAACTATTTTTGCACCCACTGAATCTAATCTGTGACTTTAGGGGAATTCCCTTTAAATTTTTTCTCTTCCCATTGTTCACATTCTCTTTGTTATGTACACTTACACAACATAAGAAGAATATAAGGCACACATGAGTCACAATGTTCCTGTCTTTCTGAATTCAGAGTGGGTTCTTGAAGTCAATAGGTGGATTCTTTCAAACTAACAATTTGAGAATGGTTAGACTGAAGATGGGTTTGAAGAAGAAGATGTCAACAGAATTTTATTCTTTCACTAAGAAGCCTGGCTGTTACCTTTGGTGGCTTGTGCTTTCCATTTCTCCCTGTTCTGTTGCACCACTTCAGTCCAGGTGGCTTTTGTTATGTTTACTCAATTATCCAATCACAAAATAAAAGGCCAAACAAAATTAAATGTAACAATAATTTTAATGAAATTTAAATGAAATAGTTGAAAACATATGAAATTGAATACATTCAATAAATTGGCAGTATAATTTGGTTATAATAAAATATAGTCTGGTTCGGGTAATGACGCATAAGCAAAATTACCGCGGGGTACAGAGTGCGAGGGCCTTGGGACCCCTGCCACCTCACGTACAAGCTTGCCAAGCCCAAAATTGCCCCCTTTATACTGTCTATTATCAGCATCCCCTCCTATTTTCGATTCATCACTCCGGTGTCTCCACCCTCATCTTCATCTTCACCGCGCATGTGCCACCATCTTTTAGGGGGTCGCACCAGTCTCTGGGGGTCGTCCAGATGAAGGCCGCTCCTCTTCCTCAGGTGTCCTTTATTTCACCTTTGGGTTACACATGTGCACCAAGCTAATATCATGTATGCCAAAACCAAAATTATATAAGCCAATATAATAAATCTTGTAAATTAACATATTTCTGATTTCCACCCAAGTTTCCCCTCTTTCAGTTAATTTTAGCAAGCTTTATCTGACTCCTTTTCCTGCCTCGAACATCTGCAGAAGATAATGGAGGGGTGGACCCTTTCCCTCCGCTTTCCTAGCTTTTTACCCTTTTAACCATTTTGTTATCTCCAAACATTGATTACTATATCCATATTGATCACTGTTTCAATTTTATCAGCACGAATCACACCTATTTATCACACTTTAAAACACTGCAAGTCCACAGTGCGTATGGAGCAGTTGAGTGAGGCGCTTCCTTCAGACCCAGTGCTCTTGACACTTGAACTTTTTACTTCAGAGGGACTAATGCTATTCAAACTAGGACACAATATCAGAAAGCACAGATGAAATCAGCATCCCATACACTCAAATACATCTAAGAAAAAATAATGGTTGGAAGTCAGATAACAGAGCTACCCTGGAAAAACTAAGCTTGAAATCCTTATCCTTCCCATCTCTCCCACCCCAGGCCAACCAATGTTAAAGCAAAGAGTACAACCTGAGCCAGTATTAGAAATAAAGGACTGCTGTTCCCCATCTTATTTTTTGGCATTCATTCTCACTAAGTGCTGTAACTACTTTTTTGTGTATTTTCACTCCCTAAATATTACTGGAGAGTCAGCCAATTCTAGAAATCAAATATGTCACAGAAGGAGTCTCCTAAATTTCACCAATGGCAGGTATTAGGCACAGGTCAATCTCTGTCAAGGGCTTGGTGACCTCAGCTGAGGCTCAGGCATTCATTTCTGTTACAGATCCTACAGCTGACTTTTGATGCTTTATTGCAAACATTTTAACAAAGGCAGCAAGATTATTGACATAGAAAAATATTAGAGTTTGGTCTTTGCCCTAACCCTAACCCTAACCCAATGGAATACCAGTGAGGAGTGGCAAGGGGAGGGGCAACCCAGGGGAGAGACCACCAGGTGGTACCTGGACAGGTGAGGGAAAGATCATGTGATGGGGAAAAGGGGTAACAAACCACAGGCTATAACATAAGCTATACAGTGCAATACAAAACTATTCTGTGCAAATTCCCAATCACCCAGTGCAAGAGAACAACTAAACTGGTGCACCACAACACTACTGAAGAAGGGTCCTTTGAAAGACTAGGCAAGGTATTTAATTGTTTAATGTCTTCTGTCTCCACAGCAGCTATTCCAAAAGCCCAACAAAGTCCTTTTGAGTCTTTGAAATAACCATACTAAGGTAATCTATACCAAGAATACACGGAGCCTCTGAACTAGTCAAAATAGGTTATTTTTTTCCATTCCTTCCCAGTCAAGGTCACCTCAGCTTCTAACAGAGTCAGCTGCTGAGACCCCATGTTACCCCAGCAATGGAAACAAGTTCTGTCCCCACAATGTCATGATGGCATCAGAATATATTGTGTGCCACTGTCAGTCAAAACTTTGTATTTCTGTGGTTCTGATGCACCAGGATATTGTATCCAGACAATCCAATAGACATGATTTTCCCGTGTCTCCATCAGGCTAGAGGCAGAGCCCCTCTAGTTCTGGCTATTATTCACCCCCTGGGCATAGAGTCTGGATGTCCCTTCAAAGGGATCTGACATGTGATCTTAACTTCTGTTCTGCCCAGGAACACACCCACAGGAAACTGGACCTAAATTAATTCTTGCCAAGTTTCCTTTGTTAGTAGTTTCTTTTTTTAGTTTATATACCCATGCTGCTAAGATGGAAGTGAGTTTTCCATCCCATCTTGTCATGTCTTCTCCATATTCACAGAACAAGAACCATAGCTTGCCTTGTGGAGAGTACTCCCTCTCCCTAGCTATGGGATGCCTACTTCAGATAGCAGGGATTCTGGTCTGTACTGGTAAAATGTGAGAAAGGCCCTCCCTAAGCTCCTTTCTGAGTTTCTGATGGCTTTCTGATGGCTCTCTGATAGCTCTCTTCAATCCTCTCTTCCAATTTCCACATCCACTCAGTCAGGTCTTTTTCCAAGGCTGAGACTTTGGCTCAGGTTGGCATGTGGATAGTGTCTTCATATGTCTGTAGCCTTCTTGTGTCATAGTACTCAATGTCTCATTTTCCTTATTCCATTGCAACATCACTAGGAAGTGGGAGTACATTTATGCCCCAAGCTGTGCAAGTTTCAGCCACATGAGTGTTGTACAGGGTCTGGAATTCTTTTGTGTTCATCATTATTTGAGAAAATTATCACAATCACAGCCAGTTCTTTCAAACTTTGGATTCCTTGCTTGGTGGCTTTCCAAGGGCCTTGATGCTGCTGGAGGTATTCTTGGCAAAGGTATCTGTCCTCAAAAATTGCTAAGAGTTGCATCCAGAGTCTGAGATTTTGGGCCTCCTTGCAATCCCCTGGTTGATACACATATCACACAAGAGAAATCCCAAGTGCCTTGCTTCAGTGCCATCCAAAATTGTAGGATCACCTGCAGTGTCCCAGTCCCTTGTTTTCAGGGCATATCGGGAGATAGAAGGCAATACAGGCTTTGGAAGTATCCACTGGTAAGGTAAGGTGTTACTTCTTGGCTGTTTGCTAGTTTCCTTTTTCCCTTTGGCTCATGCTTCTTTTGTCAAGGCCACAGTGCAGACTGAATCTTTAGAGGATTGCCTTTTCTTTGAGTTAGATTTTTACTGTCTTTTAGGAGAGGGAGAGAGAGGATGCAGTTGGAAGGGAGGTACTGAAGAGCTGTTATTTTCCTTCAATGAAAACCATTGTGGATTATGGAGATCTCAGGACATCTCTTCCATATTCCTAACACACTTGATGCCATGATGCCACATGACCAGGAGTAAAACAGTAGATTAATTTAGCTCTTAAAGTGCCAGTGGAAGCTTCCATTGTCTTCAGGGCATTTCCTGTGCCTGAGTTGATACACAATCTATCTTTAATGGAAAATGTTCTGATATGACCACATTTTTGAATACTTAACATCATGCATCTTTCTCAAAGAGATTAACTCAAGGACATGTCTAAAGTTATCAATTTGATATAGTAAGCAGATTCATCTTTCCTTTTGCATCAGCTTGCATTATTTCTTCTTCTCTTGGATACTGTTTTAATTTACTTATGTTTTAATGATATGGGCAATTTTTCTGAAGTCAAGTTATGGTAGAAATTATTCATAACAGTTAGTATTTGAACAAATTAACATTTATTCTTCATGACCTTCTTCCTGAATACAAACCTGTGTTTGAATACTATAGAATAAAGGATAACAAGATACTGCACAAATACCTGGGGGATATCTGACTTAACTGTCTCACTGGTAACATGGAAAGAGAGCTAATTTGCCTGCCTGTTCACCATATGTCAATAATAATATTTATAAAGTATTCAGTGCTATGGTTTGGACAGTTTTGTAGCAATATATTGATATTTAAAAGTAGTGCAGCCTCTTTTCTTACCTCATTTCGTCTTTGAGTTTGTCAAATATATTCTCTAAAAAAAATCGGAAACTTTCAGTTGACTTGCTTTTCCTCTGATTTTATATCCTGTGCTTCTCTAATAGAAAGATGTTAACCCAGACAAAAAACAGATCACTCTGAAAGTATGTAATGTAAAATGTTAACAGGCTTTCGTCCATTATTGGAATAATTAAATATAGTCAAGAGACACTTCAGTGGAAACACATCTTGTAAAATATTTCCGGGGTCTATTTAGCCAGAACTGCTAGGCAGCATGCACAGCACAGCACCATAATGTGTAGTGTAGACTTTGAAGATGATTGCAGAAACAAAGTGCTCAAGATGGTCAGAGCAAAAATAACAGTTGTGTGTATCCCAGGCTCTAATCTGACTCAGATGCAAAACCAAGAAATGGGTAAATATCTATCTTCAATTCTCTCAATGAATTTCAGCATTCTATCAATTTGTTATCAAATGCAGAAACTTATAATCTTCAAGTGTTACATCTTTTGAGATCTGTCATGCATTACCTATAGCTTTTACCTATTTATTTTCAAAATGATATGCTGTTGTGATGCCTGTTGTTTGAAGTGACAAATAAGAACTTTTCAATAGTGAAAGCCTTTAATTTTTTACCATTTCAGGAGTATTTTCCATCTCTGTTTCAGAGAAAATGATGACCTGAAATATGTGCAGAGGTCAAAGGATGTGCATGTTCCAGATTTACATTTATGAAAGGGAATGTAGTATCTGTGGGTTTGTAAGCATAGGTACATTCTTGCACTGAAATCACTGAGCCATTTGCCTGAAGAGAGCCCTTTGTTTTTACATTCCTACTGCAATAAGCTACACATGAAGTAGCCCATGCAGAGCAGTATGATGGTGTTGTAGTCCAGAGGATGTAGTGAAAAGTCTTCTGTTTCCCAGCATTAATTGTTCCCACAGCATTATCACACTAAATTCTTGTAAAAGTGTATTTCTGTGCATTTAGGTTGTTTTCTCTTGGTTGAATTGACAGACATTTGTGCTGCTGGGAACTGACTAGGACTGGCAAATTTAAAAAAAAAATTAAAAAAAAATAGTTACTTTTCATCCATTATATAATTATTTGGGATGCTGTTAAAACTATTCAACTGATTGCACTTATGGGTTGGGAAGAGGTGGTTATAGGGGGTGAAGATCAAGGCCAACTGATACCATCAGTGCTGCAAACTGTGGTGGTAAAACATCCATTACGTGCCACCCATGGGATTAGGTAAGCACAGCAGTCTTGGGCCTGTACACAGAGGTGGCCTGGGGCTGGAATTTGAGCACAGCTACTATGGGCGAGAGGAATCATCAAAATAGACTTCATGAGACATTCATAAAAAGGAGAGTAGTGGTTTATTTTTAAATGAATGCTGACCCATTTGAATCTTCAAAATCCTGAGCTGGTATGCTAAACTTGACCTGTTCTTCCTCTGTTAATCTGTAGAGACTGAACTGAGAGAAAGAGAAAAGAAATTTGTATTGTGTGCTAGATCAGAACATTCTGGTATTTTAAACTGTTTAAGAACATCCATATCATCTTCAGAGAAATTTCAACTGGATTCTAAACTTCTGTTGTAATACTACTACTACTACTAATGATGATGATGATGATGATAATTATGATAAGAGTAATGAAAATATGAGAGAGAGAGAGAAATAACATCCACGAGAAACAAGTGATAAACAGTATCATTGCTCACCTCCTGCTGACTGATGCCTACTCTGTCACCAAGTAATGACCACTGGCTCCAGTTTATATACTGGGCATGACATTCTATGATATAGAGTATGCCTTTGGCCCGTTTGGATCAACTGTCCTGGCTATGCTCCCTCCCAGCTTCTTGTGCACCTGCTCACTGTCAGAGTACGGGAAACTCCAAAGTCTGTGTTTTTGAGTAAGTACTACTTATCAACAACAAAATCATCAAATGTGTTATCAACATTATTCTCATATTAAACCCAAAACACAGCATAGTACCAGCTAAGAAGAAAATCAACTCTAGTCCAGGAAAAAACCCCATCTCATACAGCCGTATTTTGGATTAATAATAGCAGGGAAGTAGTCAAGGCTCTCAAAGGTCTTTATTTCATATATGCATCATATATACTAAGCAATTTTTTTTAATGTGGTGATTTTCCACCATCTGCATCTGACTCAACTTTAAACATGCATATTAACCAGTTGAATCAAGTTACCTGATTCTGAGGCTTTAAACAGTCTTTTTCCTTCCTTCTAAGAATGGTTTAGAAAAAAACCACAATTTAAGAAGTTTGTGCTTAATTGAAAAAGGAATACTAATATCAATGTGCTCTTCAGAAGACATCTAGTATTTGTCTTACAAAGGATTAGCCACCTGGCTTCATTTGCATACCTCCCATTTCTGTATTTGTGCAGAAAATCCTTCATCCTCTTCACCAGCTCTGAAAGGAATGAAGAGTTACATACAAAAGCATTGCTGTCAATAATTTGCAGCTAACAAAAGAGACTGGAGTGTGTCTGATGCTGGTTTTTGTGTTTCTCTGCAGCGGCAGCTGGCCTCGGAGGGGAAAGACAATCACCCCTTCTGGATGTCCCTGCTAGCTGTGGCCAGCACCACCAGCAGCACTGGGGTACTCTCCCGGTCCTGGGTCCAGTCAGGAGGGCACCTAAGGCTTTCGCCTTAAGGGACGGGGATCCGCAATGAGAGGGCTGCTACCCAACAGGAGGGAAGAGACAGACTCCAGCTGCAGTATAGTCCAGATTTATTAACTCCAGGGAGACTGACGGCTGAAGACCCCGAACTGGCGTCTGACACTAGCTTATAAAGAGGGGAGGGTACAGAAGCAGAGTTTGGTTTGATTGGAGTTCAGCCAATCCACAGGAAGGTGGGAGTAAGGAGAGAGTG
Source organism: Onychostruthus taczanowskii (assembly GCF_017590055.1). Taxonomy (NCBI): domain Eukaryota; kingdom Metazoa; phylum Chordata; class Aves; order Passeriformes; family Passeridae; genus Onychostruthus; species Onychostruthus taczanowskii. The sequence continues at coordinate 172,469 of NW_024498585.1, read as the reverse complement.
ATAGACACAGTGGGACAACTAATAGGGAAAAGCCTGGGGAGGGGCCCTGGCCCCTGAACCAATCACTCGATGCCCTGACTGGAAGATTCTAGATGGAAGGGATGGGCTACTGAGTGATGGACAGGGCACCAGGGAGGGACTAAGGGACGGATACATGGGTAGCCAATGGTAATGGGGAGGGAAAAACTGGACTGACGGGGCGAGCAAGGAGAGGGAGAACCAGGGCAGAACCATTACAAATAAAGGGGTACATGGAATGAACCAATTTACAACTTAATCAAGTTAAAGTATAAGAAACACACCACAACATTTCTCTTTCCTTGCTGCTCTCATTGTGATTCTATCCAAAAAGGAATTTAGAGCTCTAGTCATTGAGATGGTGTTGGCTACTGATATGTCCTGTCACTTCCAGCAAATCAAAGCTATGAAGAATGCTTTGCAGCAGCCAGAAGGGTGAGTCATTTCACAACATAGTGCAGTGAGGGGGCTGCATTTCAGCTGGTGCTTTGCCAATGTGCTTAACTTCGAAAGCACCTCTCCAGAGGCCCTCTTTTTCTTTGATATCTACAGCAATTTTCTTTCTGCTGGTAAATTTTGAATTAATTCACTTATGAAGGGATGGGCACAGGCCTACATGCACATCTATATTCTGTGCTGGTGGCCCAAAGCTTTCAAATGTCACCATTGTTGGGACCAGCCTCATTGGGCATTTCCCTGGTGGGTAGCATCAAGGACATGATTCATTAGAGTAACCTCTATAATTGAGTATGACTTAAGTTTATAAGACCTGCAGAACATAACTTGCACTTTGCCCTTATGCAGATGGTATCAGCTGTCACTCCCAGAAGGGGCCTTCTTCATAAACAGAGAACAGATGAAAACTTAAGATCCGCTGAGGGAAGGACTGGAAAATAACAGATGGAGCAGTATGGAGAAAGCCTTTTCTTCTTCCCAGTATGCCACTGGGAGCTGTAGTATTTTGTCCACAGCTCTTTCCCAAAACATTCCTTCTATATTGCCTTGAGTGATGGTCAGTTTTTTACTCTGGACACAGTTATACCAGAATTATACCTGTATCAGAACTATACCTGTATCAGTATTATGCCTGTATCAGAGCAGGGTGTGGTTAGTCACCTGATCCCCTCAGAAGCTACAACTCCTTCAACTGTTTTGGATAGCCAAAAAACAGAATTAAAAGATAAGAGCACCCATACCAAGAAAGCATTATTTACTGAGTTCTTGGTCTAGCCTCTTAGGTTATGGTCATAAGAAATCACCACCAATTTTTTTTTCTGTGAAATCAGGATTCCCTTCTGTACTCATACTAGTTTTCTATCAGTAAAAAATTTATCAGTTATTTTCTACATTTGTCAGAGCCCCAGAGATCCCCACTGTTCATTACAGTGGGATGACAGGGACCATTTTCTCTTCTAAGCAGCACCAACGAAATGGGGAGCACAGCAGCTCTTCAAGACTGCTAGTGTGGACAAGTAAGCCTGTAAAGTTTCTGAGCAAGACTGAGCAATATTTCTTTTTGCATTTCTTAGTATCTCTTTTAAAAGAGGAATCATGTGTGTTGGAGAAATAAGACAGTCTTTCAGAGTTGTCTGATTTAATGATCAGAGAAACCACTTCACAAATATCCTGGTCAAGGATTCTAATTACCTTATTAGGTAAGATTTTTGTCATTCTTCCCTCCAAGAGCCAACAATTAATTTTTTTGATCCTTTGGATTTTCAGAATTGACAAGCCGAAAGCCTTATCACTGTTATTGCATGCAGCAGATATCAGTCATCCAGCCAAGGCCTGGGATCTCCATCATCGCTGGGCTATGTCTCTACTAGAGGAGTTCTTCAGACAGATAAAGCTAGGGAAGGTCTTTTCTTTTATGCAGTAGAGAGAGTGTGTGTAGGATTGGGTAAGGAAGCAGGAAAATATTAACATGGATATGTTCCTTTTTCTCTGATACTTTTAAGAACCTCCCAGATGGTATGAAGCTTTCTTCTCTAGCACCATTAGCACTGGCTATTATGCCTCTTAGGCATAGGAAGTTAGTGTCTGATCATTCCCTACAGATTTAAACATTACCTACAGAGTAGAAATTCTAATTTGGGAAGCTAATAAGTCTTTCAAATTGGGAAAAGATGGAATATATGTCACTCTACTTAGCTCTAGAACCATAAAACCATGTTTGCATTGCTGTACTTTATAGGACTCTACTTACATTGTTGCAATGGATGTGAAAAAGGCTTACTTTGCCCTTACTTTAAAAGAAGTGAACTGATCAAAATTATAGTTCATAGTGGATCACCTGTTGACAGATCCACAAATCTAGACAAATCATTAAGCTTTGTGTGGTGGTTATAGGGTTCTGAAGTGGTTAATAAAAAGCATTTACTGAATTTTTTTAAAAAATAAGTAAAAGAAAACGGAGCACTTAAGGAGTGTATAGGATACTTTTCTCCAGTATGAATTGCTAACCCGAGCAGTGCTAGCACTTAAGTGCTTATTTTCCCTGCAAAGTCCAGTAATTTCATGTTGTATAGTAAATCTAAATGCAAAAGGGAAAATATGACAATTCTTTAAAAGTTCTGACAATTGCAAATGATGGTATCTGTTTTTAAAGGCACTGCAGTAATCCCTTATTTTTAACGAGGATATTTCAAAAATTTGCTTTGAAATTACTCCTTTGGTTTGTTTTTCAAACCAAGAATTGTTTTACTGGGTGGAAGCAGATAGCTCATACCTGCAACTGATTCTGTCTTGCCACACAGCAGGCTCATGCATGTAAGATGATGTTAACATGAATTTTAGGGAAAATCTGTGCATATTTATTCTTTTCTAGCTCAAAGTAATCCTAGATGCCTTAAAATACATGACTGCCAAAGAGTTATGAGGAAATTAAGATTACCTCACATTAAGATGTGAGATGACAAAACCTCCAATTTTTGATTTATTTTACAAATGTAATGAAGACAATCTATTATTTTATATATTTTAAAGAGTATTTTCATTTCAGCCAACAGATTCTACCTTAGTGTTTTTTTAGATAAAGCCATATATAAAACTCGTATTCTAATTCCAAATTCAGATGCAGTATTAATTTCCTCTTCAGGAAAATCATTAAGCTTACCATGAAGCATAGACTTGTGTTCATTGAAGTTATTGAGTACTAGATCAATGAGTACATCTCTACTTGATATTAGAAGAAAAACACACACACATCTCACAAATTGTTGTCCTAGTTCTGGCCATGACAGGGTTACTTTTTGCAGTAGACAAGAGGTGGCATGGCTAGGACCTGGAGGTTATTCTGTCTCACTTTATTTTCCAGGAATGAAGGAAGGGCTGTTTTATGAGTTGGGGTGGTGTTCACTGAGCATTTGCATGTGAATCACTTCCTCTCTCTTGAACTTTCTTATCTCGTGCTGTTTCCAGTACATTATTATTATTTCAATTGCTAATCTTTCCCTTTTGTGCCTCCAATTGTCCTCTCCAGCCCACTGCAGGGGGAGCGGGAGGGAAGGGGGAAGAGAGGACTGAGCAGAACGTGGTTTGGAGTTTTTTGGTGGGACCACTAAATTGAAGAATACCATTCCTAAAACAAAACAGCCTAGTTTGGCACCCACTGTGGTGGGTGCCAAACTCAAAGAGTTGAGATAACAACAGATGTGGCCACAGAGCGTTGGCAACAAATTTGATCTATGCATTAGGTTTACTATGTATGGAGTCACTGGTCACAGTGTTGCTTGGTCTGTTCACAAGGTTGTGGTACTTAACCCTGGTATTAAAGCCAGGCAACTCGGATCCCTGTCTTGGAGTGTGGGCATTGACAAAGGGATTAGGAAAAGAACAGAAACTCTTAGCCTCTGGAGCAACTCCCATCTAGTGTGAGAGAGAGGTATTAATTCTCGCAAGTATGTTCTAGTAGTGTAGTCAAGCAGGGGGAAAGCTGAGGAGAAATGTATCTAGTACCTGAAAGAGTTAGCTGCACTATAGGCAACCTATAAGGATTCAAGTAATAACCAGTCCCTTGCAGACTCAGATCAGGTCCAGTTTACACAATCCATGTGGCAGAAGTTTGTATGGAGCACACTATTGTTGTACACGAACTCATTAGCATTGATATCAACGAAGGGAAGATAGCAAAGAGAGCTTCAGGTAACTACACTACTATGGCAACATAAAATAATTTTTTTTTCCTTTCTGACTGCAGACAGACTCGAAAGATTCAAGCATGTTAGAGGGGAAATGTCCTATGACCCTCCAGTATGGGCCACAATCTCTGCTATTGGAAACATGCACTCACTGGCTCAAGAGAAAAGGCACACATCATGAGATAACATGCAGTTTTACTTGACCATAGAGAAGACATGAGAAAGCGGTCTTATAGATGGATAATGAGATGATTGGCTCTTGCAATTACGGGATAACTATTGTGTGAATATTAAGAAAAGCTTTAGTGATGTATAGTTATGTTATTGTAGTTTAGATGTCTGTTCTCTCCATAGTTCCCTTTCCGCCCCCCCTGTATTGTTACCATCAGACAGCTGGGGTTGTCTAGGACAGGTAGAAAGAAAGTGTGCACATGTGCCCCTTGCATAAGCAGTTGGGAATGGAAAAGCTTGTTGCTTAGGGGGTGTGGCATGGCAACATCTGATCTCCAATCAAGTTACAAGAAAGCAGTCTCCACCAATAAATGGCAAAGAAGAGATGACTGACAGACTTTGGGAGGGGCCAGGGCTGGCTGATGCATACCACCCCCAGGGATATAAAAGACGGAGCATCCATCTTGAAGATGAATCGGCCACGTGGTATCACAAGGGCAGTTCCCAGCGGTGCGAATTTTTCCTTATGTAGTCCTTTTGTTGTATTTTTGTTAAGGTTTAATAAACCTTTTTAAATTTTCAAAGTGAGTAGTTGTTTCTCACAGTGGGATGGAAAACCCACCTCTGCCCTAGCAGCACAGGTGTGTGAATTGAGAGGAAGGACAACCACCACGGAAAATTCTTCAAGCATAAACGCTGCTCCAGTTTCCAGTGGGCAAGTTGTCAGACACAATGGAATGGAATCCATTCTTCTGATCCTCTTGAAAGGACATCCAGTTCGTAGTTCCCACCAGCCAGCGAGAAGGAAACACAAGCTTTCCTCAGTACTGTGGGTTTTAGAACGATGCATATTCCAGATTACAGTCAGATTGTAAACCCTCTCTAACAAATGACCCAGAAGAAGAAACATTTTAAGTGGAGTCCTGAACAGCAACAAGCTTTGTAAAAAATTAAACAGGAGATTCCTTGGGAGCAATAGACCCAGTTAGGACAGGACAATATGTGAAAAATGTGCTGTACACTGCAGCCAGGGAGCATGATTCTCCCTGGCATCTCTGGCAAAAGGTACCCTGGGAGATTTGAAGGTAACCCCTGTGGTTCTGGAGTCTGAAATACAAAGGATCTGAGGCCTGTTACACTTCACCAGAAAAAGAGGTACTGGCAGTCTATGAAGAAGAAGTTCTAGCTGCTTCAGAAGTGATTGTCACTGAGATACAGCTCTTTGTGGCCCCCTGATAGCCTGTTTTAGGCTGGATGTTTAAAAGAAAAATCCTTTTCACACATTCAGATGCATGCTAATTTAAATAGGCTGTTAAATATACTGTAAAATAATTTTCTTAAATTAGCAGGTTGTTATAATTGTGCTGAACTTCTTTCCACTGTTCTGACTAATGTCAAATAGAAGCTAAAATATTCAGGAAACATAAACAGAGAAAAGCTTCTTGGGCATAACAGCTGAATTCTTATTTTTGTTAATATAACATATATAAAAGGGGTGCACATTTCTGGTGGGATTTTGTGTGGAAAAACAAGAAACAGTATCCTTCTATTGTAGAGCAATTCTGATTTATGTTAGGAGCCTGATATAAAAATATCAGGGTAAAACACAAACTAAACACAGAAATATTTCTGAGTAACATTCCTTTATTGTGTCAGCTGTGTCACTCAGAAAAAACATCTCTCAATGCCAGCTCATGATTCTTCTCTCACTCCTTAGACCTTCTAAAAACCACAGTGGGTAATTATCTTGGAAAGGAACACCTGCCTGCCTTTGTGACTGCTCAGAGAGACACTTGGTTTCTAAGCTGTTTGAGCAGCTCTTTAATGGCTAGCTAAAACACATTAGTAGAACTAATTAATTAAGGGAAGATGTTTGCTTTAAGAGATGCTCATAGATGTTGAGTATAAAAAACCAGTTTTGTACTTAGAATCTTTCATACCTACAGCATGGTCACTTGATGTATGAAGACCTGTGTCATGTCACATCTCAAAATACTGGGAAATCAACAGAGCTGGGGATCTTTTCTAATATAGGTTAAGTCAGGCTTTACGGCCTTGTCCCAAGTGTACACTTCATCATCACAATTCTCATCATAATGTCTCAACGATCTTTTCTCTCTGCGCTCTTGCTCTCTCTGCCATTTTGAATCTGGTGAAAATATTGAAATTTTTCCAATGCTGCATGGACCTCCCTTGGCATTTGAAGGAATGCCGTGCCAAATTCTGTCTCCGCAAATCAAAAAGAAACCTCTCGGCAAACGCACCGGAACCTGGAGTGATCCCCTAGTTGTTGTTGTTGTGTTTTTGCACCAAGCTGATGCATTCCTGTAAAACCCTTGATTTGGTGTGACATTAATGGTATTGTTTGTCTTCCTTGGAATCACAAATTGCATGCACATGTCCATTGTCATGGATCTAAAGATTTTCAATTCCTGAGGTTCAGTAGAAGCCACAGGTAAAAGATGTGTCTAGGCATGCCACTTATTCACAGGATCTTTAACGATCTGCGAAATCTCAATGGCATTGTGTCTTGGAATTGGCCATTCGCTTACTGGCAACTCAATCATACATGCCGAGAATGGTTTTCTTGGTCGGGAATGTGTCAGGCAGATGCTGTCTAAATCTGCTGCTTGGGCTAAAGCTTCCTAAACATTTCTGTCCGGCTGGTCAATGGGTAAATTTGCCCTGCTTTTTACAGCGATTGACAATGGAATCAAGCACACGAACATCGTGAAGCACATGATTTCTTTCTTGTGGACAAACATTACCATTTTTCACTCCAAATCTTAAAATTCCCTTAAAATATCTTTCTTTATTTTTCAAGCCCTTCTGAGTTGTTTTTCGCAGTCTGGATTTCTTCTTCTGTCTGAGTGCTTGTCTCTCTGCTCCTGGAATCTGTGTTCTCTGGTTCTTGCGTCTGAAATGGTTTCACGTGCCGCGCTGACACTCACTTTGGACCTCGCTCTGTGGAAACACAAGCGAAACCTTTGCCCTAAGTGATTAGTTTGAAGGGACTTTCTATCTGTCCTGAATCTGGGTTTCTGATCAAAACTAAAGGATTCTCCCTTAGCTTTGCTTGTGAACTGTTTGAGAAATGTCTCAAGATTGGTGGATTGGGTTCTGAAGATGAACTATTTAGAAAATTCAACACATACAATGCTTTGTTCAATTTCATGTGTGGCGTCGCCTTTGGTTCTCTTCTTTTCTGCCTATCTAGCAAAGATTTTAATGTATGATGTGTCCTCTCAATGATTGCTTGACCTGTGGGTGAATATGGAATACCGAATGTATGTCTGACACCTCATTTCTTTAGGAATTTGTCAAGCACTCTGTCTGTATATGTTGGACCATTATCTGTTTTTACTTCTTGAGGCACGCCCAAAGACGCGAATGCTTGTAAAAAATGTCGACAAGCATGATCTGATGTTTTCCTTGCATGTGCCGAAGCAAAGACTGCTCTTGAAAATGTGTCCACTGAAACATGAACATTCTTGAGCTTTCCAAATGATGGATACTTTGTAATATTTGTTTGCCACAGTTGAAGACTTTGCAGTCCTCGCGGATTGACCGCTCCTGTGGAAGCTGGTGGTTGCACAAGCTGACAATCTGGACAAGCATTAATGATTTCTTTCGTCTGTGTTTTTGTGAGACGAAAAGATTCTATCAATGCCTGTGCATTCTGGTGAAAAAATGCATGACTCAACTTTGCCTGCTCAAAAATGTCTGGAAGTGTTTGTGAAATGGGCATTGTCAATTTGTCCGCTCGAGCATTCCCTTTTGCTAAAAATCTTGGAAGCGTTGTGTGTGCTCTTATGTGTGTGATAAAATATTTGTGCTTTCTACTTTCTAGTAATGTTTTCATGCTTGCCAGATATGAATATATATCCTCATTGCTGGCCTCTTTCAAAAGTGAACCCTCTAATCGTCTGACCACTCCCGCAACATATGCGGAATCTGTGACCAAGTTCAAGGGCCCCTTGAACAACTCGAATGCTCGAAGGGCTGCTGCCAATTCCACAATCTGTGGAGAGCTTTGGATCATCTTTACATTTGATTCTCATTCCCTTGTCCTTGAGTTCTTCTAAGTGATCACTGACTTGTGTGTTTTTCCTGAGCTATTCGTGAACACTGTGATTCTATCTAGAGGTTCTTCGCTGATTCTTGGCCTTGCTCTGTAACATATTTGTGACTGTAACAATCTGTGCTGTGGAAAATGAACTGTGCAAGTCCTTGGAAAAGCTAACAATGCAATTATCAAATCTTTCGATTTCTGCATCGCCCAATCGAAATATTCTTTTTTCAAGGGTAGATGAATGACTGAAAACTCTCGCCCTGTCATTGTCAACAGCCTTGTTCTTCCTTTAATGATGATCTGTGCTGCCATTTCCAGATCTGTAAGAATTGTTTTTGAAGGCTTATATGGTAGAAAAATCCATTCTATGATTATTAAAGAGTCTTTCTGAGATGGATCCCATTGAAAGATCAAGCCATGAAATTGCGTCTTTTTCCCCAACACTGCCAACTCAAAAGGTAATGATTCAACAAATCAATGTGCCTGTCGCTTTTGAATGGCATTTGTGATCTTTTCTAATTCTTTCTTTGCCTCTCGTGTGAGTGTCTTGGGAGATAGAATGTCTGTGTCTCTTCTCAAAAGATTGAGCAATGCTGGAATGTCGCTGTTCGTGATTCCTAGAATTGACTTCATCTAGCTGATCTCCCTTAGAAGTTGTTGCAAGTCATGCAAATTGCTGACTTTTGTGCTGATCTCTATCTTCTGAGGTCTTATCGTTCTCTTTGAAATCTTCCATCCTAGGTATTTCTAAGGTGCGACCTCTTGAATTTTTGAAACACTAATTTCTAAACTTGCCTTTTGCACTTCTGCGATCACACAGTCACGAGCCTTTTGCAGCTCTTGTTGTGTTGACGCTGCAATGAGCAAATCATCCATATAATGAATGATCCTCGCCTTTGGAAATTTTTTCTTTGCTGGTGACAAAGCTCGTGCCACATACCATTGACATATCGTCGGCGAATTTTTGAGACCTTGTGGAAGTACAACCCAATGGTATCACTGCAGCGGTGCTTCCTTGTTGACACTCGGAACAGAAAAGGCAAATCTGGGTGCATCATCTGGATGAAGTGGAATACTGAAGAAACAATCTTTGAGATCAATGATCACGAGTGGCTAATCTCTGGGAATCATTGAAACTGATGGAAGTCCTAATTGAAGAGGACTCATGTCTTCAATGACTTCATTGATCTTTTTGAGATCGTGTAGCAATCTCCATTGGCCTGATAATTTCTTTTTGATGACGAACACTGGAGAATTCTAAGGACTGTTTGTTGGCTTAATGTGTCCTTTTTCCAATTGAATCTGAACCAGGTTTTTTAACGCACTCAATTTCTCTTGCTCCAGGGGCTACTGATCCACCCAAACTGGAACATCCGTCTTCCAAGTTAATTTCAGCGTGGTGAGTGTTGCAGTGACCCCGACTAAAAATCTATTTCGATCTTCGTTCCCTATTGAGCCAAAAGATCCCTTCTCCAGACTGTGATGGGCTTTTGCACAACAAAAGGACGAATGATCGCCGTCTTGTTTTCTGGTCTTGTAACAACGATGGAATTTTCACTCTGCAAACACAGAGAAGCTCCCCCTATACCTGAGAGAGATCCCAATGGTACAATCAAGTTCCAGTCACATGGCCAAAAGATGTACGATATCACCGTAACATCTGCTCCTGTGTTTAACATTCCTCTGACTGCTATTGTTCTGTCCCCGCATGTCAATTGGCATGTCAACGTTGGTCGATCCCGGCCTATGTGTTTGATTTAAGTAGTATGTACTTTAATATGCTTCTTTAAAGGATATCTTTCTTCATCAAAAATTGACATGACCTGCTCCATGGCATGTGGTGCCAATGCGAAAGCTCTCGCAATTTGAGTATTTTCCGCCACGATCAACGGTGGACGAAGAGCCTTTGCCAAAACTGTAAGTTCCGTGTTCTTGTCTGCCAAGACTACAGTTGGATAAACAATGAGACCTAGGATACTGCATTTGTCTTGTCCGACTATCAAAAAATCTTGTTTCTTGTATGAGTTTCCATGGACACCTGTCGGTATCTCTGCATGACTCTCATCCAAAAAACATATTATTTTGGAAGCTGCCAGTGTGCACTGTGCTCCTGGTGGAAGGATGTCTGGGTCGCTAGGAATTCTGCTGAGGACCTTGCTGATGGTATCTGCATGCTGTTCCCCGATGATTGTTTTGTCTGCTCTTGTGTTGCCGCCATCACTTGTGTCGTTGCGCGCTGGCGATCTATCTGCGCGCTCCTTCTCTCGTTTTCTGGAAGTGGCAAAGGATTCTCTTCCACATCTGTCTGAGAGTAACATTCTTTCACAGAGTGCCTGCCTCTTCCACATCATGCACAAATTGGCTTTTGTGGTTTTGGTGTCTGCACTGTTGTCTGCGTCTGTGTTTGCGGACAATTTTTCCTGATGTGCCCAAATGCTCCGCACTTGTAGCACTGCCCTCCTAATGGATTGTTCTTCTTTTGTGTGGCTATAAGGACTTTATCTATCAACTCATCTCGCTTTCGAAGTTCTTTGTTCATTTCCTCTCTTATCTTCTCTTCCAAGTGTTTCCCTGAATGTTCCTTCAACTGTTCTTCCTATTCTCTTCTTAGCTCGTCTCTTACAATCGACGCAACTTGCTGAGGTGTTCCCACCTTGCTGCATGCTTCCACCATCTTTGCTAAGGATGGCCGACCTGGCATTGCGGTGATGACTCGTTGACAATCCGGGTTGGCATTGCCGAATGCTAAACTTTCCATGAGAGGTTGTTTTGCGCCCTCAACAGTCACCTGCCGATCCACAGCTTGTGAAAGCCGATCTATGAATGATGAGAATGGTTCTGTGGGACCTTGTCTGATTGTCGAGAATGGCACATCTGGAACTCCCGCTGGAGCAATCTGCAAGATCGCTCTTTGTGCTGCGTCTTTGATGTCTCTCAGCACACGCCTTGGAAGTCTTGCTGCTTGCTCTGCTGGATTGTCGTCTGGAGGATCTCCCACCAATTGTGCTTCCGTGAGGTCTGCGTTCGGACCACCTCAATAACCGTTCCTCAACTCTGCGAGATATCTTCTCCATCTTCTCTCCCAGATTAAATTCTGTGTGTCTGTCAAAATCATCGTCACAAGGTTTCGGATGTTAAAAGGCGTAAGATCATAACTATTGAATGTCCCTTTCAGAAGTTGTTTGAAATATGGTGAACCCAGTCCATTGTTTTGAGCTGCCTTTACTAAATCTTTGACTATGTCATGATCCAATCTCTCCCACCTTGGATTCTGACCCTGTGCATCATACGTCACTGGCATTGTCAGATCTTCTGATCCTAGTGGAAAAACCTTTCCTTTGTACAGCATTTTTCTGATGTGATCCCAATCTGTTGTCTCTATTGGTCGCTCTTCTTCTTCCTTTTCTAGAGACTTTTGTGGGAATTGCTCGTACAATGGAATCTTCGAAGTCTTCAATGATTCTTTGCCATACATTCTTTGACTTGATGTCTTTGATCTCGCTCCTAACTTTGAATATGGAATTTGGAATTCTTGTGATTGCAACTTTTTCATCATCTCATATGATGGAGTATATCCCATTCTTGCTTCTGCTGCTGTAAACATCCATGCTGGAACCCCTTCTGGTGCTGTGATCTTTATCACTTCTCCTTCTTCTTCTTCTTCTTCTGGCTGTCTCTTCTGTGATGAATCTTCAAATCTCTATGTCTGTGGATAATTCTCTTGTCTCGTTGTCTTCGTCTTTCCTGATGTGATTTTCCTTTTATATTTTGTTGGAAAAAACTGCTGAATTGTTGCAGTTTCACTACGAGGTGGCGCTGTGGCTTTGCCGACCTGCTCTGGCATGTCCTGTATTTCAGCCCTCCTACCATGAGGTGGCTACCGCTGCATTGTTGCAGTTTCACCACAAGGTGGCGCTGTGGCTTTGCCGACCTGTTCCGGCATGTCTTGCACTTCAGCCCTCCTACCATGAGGTGGCGCTGTCACTTGCTCGGACCGCCTAGGTGACGTCACGAACTCGATCGGCTCCTCAGCCGTGTCGACTGAGTGCAGCAGTTTTGAATGTTGGGACTGCGATTGTGTGAGTTTCGACTGAACTAGCAATGAAGGTTGAATACATGAACGTCTCCCTGAGGCTGGAGAAGGGGTGGAGCCTCGGGATGTGGAGCTCCGAGAACGCCCCCTCCTCGCTCGGGATGTCACAGGGGTCCGGGTACGTCCCTGACTGCGTTTCGCCCGCGACTTTCGCGCATGCGTGCTTTCTGGGATGCTTCCCGTGTCCCCTGAGCTTCCACCACTGTCTCCCTTCCGCTCTACGCCTGATGTCTCCCCCCTGATGTCTCTTCCCGACTCTCCCTCCTCCTCCTCTGACGCTGTATTCACACCCTCCGCCCGTGTGTGCAGCCCTCGCCCCGCCTGTGCCCTACCTCGCTCCGCGATTCGAGCGGATCGTCGCGGCTCGACTTCCGGGTCCTGCGCCACCTCCATCTTGGAACCCCTGACCCCCATGTACAGAATTCCAAACCTGCCTGTACAAGGTTCAAAACCCCCCCTGTACAATGTTCCAAAATTTTTCCCTTCACCCTGTGATTGCTACTACTATGCTACTTAAACTTTTGTGACCTGTAATTCTTCATATAAAGTTGGTAATTTGCTCCATGGGTTGAGATCGAATTTCCAGGTGTCTTTGGCTTCCTGCCAGGGTCTCCGAACCCCAGCCAGGGCATCCAGAGAGATGTCCTGGGTTCTGACAGTAATTCATCGAAAACCTAGCACCCTTTTGGTATGCTCAGCAAGAACATCCACTGCTCCTCAGCTCAAAGAGTGTTTTTTGTATTGAAAAGTGACAAGTTTTCATAGGTAGCAGATTTCATGAATTCCACCTAAAAGGAAAAATTAAGAGAGGCAGGCAACAATATGTGGATGGTCTTCATTTTACTTACCTGTATGTTTTCTCTAATATTTGCCTAAGGCATCTCTTCTTTATGTTCTTCAGCAGATTTTATTGGTTTCTGATTTTATCTGTTGCTGAGAAAAAAGGTTATATGTGGAATTTTCCCTATCTTGAATTGAATTTTCTGTGAAAATTTATCTTTCTTTTGGTAAGACAAATATGTTGTATTCTGCAAACTTTATATTGACATTTGAAAGTAGTATTTGGTATTCTATGAAAAATAAGTGACAACAATTCATGCTGCAGTATATTCATGCTGTTTGGTCATTAAAATAATGAGCTGTTTTCAAGATTCCAGTTGATATTTTAATTGCAGGACTTAGGATTTTTGATTGTAGAAAACACTATTCAGTGTAAATGATAACTGACTGGCATTGTATTATGATGGGATCAGAAAATACAGCAGGTTGAAAAGGGGGACTTCAGTGATTTCCAGCAGAAGGAATTCAGTGATGGTAATTTATGCCAGTTGGTGATTGGCTTAATATTTTTAATGCATCTTTCTTTTATTTCCCGTGTTATCAGCTCAGGGTTTGTTTTATTAAGAACCAGCTAAAATCACACTGTGCATACATGAGAGATTTTGTTATGTATATAGTATTGCAGAGAGTGGACCAAAAGATATTAGGAGATTTCATAATGAGACTGGAATGTAGATTAGTACTTTTTACTTCTCTTTCAATATTTTTACTGGAGTTTGAAGACCTTCAGAAGTGAATGTAAGCTACTTGTTCTTTGAAAAGTGTCGGGGTCCGCTGTTTTGTGTCTCTGCCCCGACACGGGGAAAGGTGGTTCTGGGCGGCCGCGATTGCGAAGGATGAGCCTGGACTCTTAGATTTTCGGTCTTCAGTTCTGTTTATTATCTCTTATCTACAAAGTTTTCTCTTTGCCCAGCCGAGGTCCGCTCAGCAGGACAGTCGAGTGCACTCTCTCCCGCCCACAGGGCGGTTGTGTCTTTTATAGTAAAAATTACGTGTGACATATTTACCTTTATTTCCCAATACTATTCATCCTTATAGACAAGTGCACTTTCACTACGAACCAATCTCCAAGTGCCAACATTACCACACAAAATGGAAGACATGAAGAAGAAAGAGGAACACAGGACCACGCCCTGAATCCTCCATCTTGCCTTCATGACCCCCCTGTACCTATTTTTCTAAAATTTATATTTCCCTCCATAAAGGTATCGTTCACACCCAAGAAGTTCTCATTTCCTCCGTCACAGGTTCTTCTCCCTTTGATGGATCGAAATCCAACCACCAAACCCTTTTGGCATCATTCCAGGGTTTCCGAGCCCCCCAGGGGCTCCCCTGGTGTCTCTGCACATCCACAGTGATGTGCTGAGATCCCACAGGTAAGACAAACACGACAACTCTGCATGTCCTCCCAGTCTTCCTTCCTCACTCTGCTTTACATGATGAGCATAATGCCATTTTGCAGTGACTGTATCAGAATTCATCCATCCCATCTTTTCTTCCTCTGTGTAGCTGAGTGTTCCTGATTACCCAGAGTTGTTCTTCATGTGTACTGCCATGCAATAATGAAATATTCTCCAGCAGAGGCTCCAAACCTGCCTGCCAGCTACTGAGAGAATTGTCCAAACACTCCTTGAACTCAGGCTTGGTGCCTTAACCACTTCCCTGGGAACCTGTTCCAGTCCCCAGCCACCCTCTGGGTGTAGAAACTTCTCCTGAAATCCAGCATAAACCTCCCGTGATACAACTTCATGCCATTTCCTTGGTTCTGTCACTGATTACCAGAAAGAAGAGATCAGTGCCTGCCCCTCCTCTTCCCCTAATGAGGAAGCTGTAGACTGATAAGGTTTCAGTGTTTCTTCTTTTGCTTTTTCTTATTAGGAGGACTCATTGTGTCCATCACTTTTCCTTCACAGACTGTGTCCACACTTGGACTTCTCATCCTTTTTTTCTTTTGTTACACTGTGTCTCACTGCATGCTAGATACCCTGAAAGGCTGTATTCATCTGTTTAACAGTCACTGGTTTATGATAGTTTTGTCAAGGTCATTTTCTCTCACTAGACTTGCAAGCTCCTAAAACTGTCCATAGCAAGTTTTGTACTTCCTTTATGCAGCAGATTTTTCACTTTTTATCCTACTGTTTTCTCCAGAAGTGGCCCAGTGATCTGCTACTTTATCAGTTTCTTGATCTGCTGCTTTTTTCAGAGCAGTAGCATCTGCTGTGGTGTCCCCTCTGGCTCTACAGACCTCTCCATTCAGTAAAAGATTTTATTCTGTTCAATAGATTGCTATAAACTGTGACAGGCAGCCTGAACCCTCCTCTGCAGAGCAACTAACAGTTCTTTTCAACAATCTTACAAAAAGCAGAACCTTTCCAATATTTACTATGCTTACTGCCTCTTCTATAATATTGATTGCTGTCTCTGCTTCTTTATCTCCTTTTGCCTTTTTCTTTACTACACAATCCTGATCTGCTTACTTCTCTGAATGTAGTGCTCTTATGACTCAAAGAGCCAGAGGCTGTCTGTAGAGAACGCAGAGAATGCAGAATCACAGCATGGTTGTGGTTAGAATGGATTTGGCATTGGTGCAAGAGGACTAGGTCAGGGGACACCTCAGCAAACTAGAAATAATTAAGTCCATGGGCCCTGATGGGATGCATCCATGAAATACTGGTGTTGAGGAAGTTGGCAGATGTGACTGTGAGGCCCCTCTCAGCAACCTTTGACCAATGGCAGCAACTGTGGGGACTGCCCAAAAACTGGAGAAAGCAAATGTCACTCCTATCTTCCAGAAGGGCTACAGCCCTCTCCTACCTTTTTCTGTTACTTTGAATGTTTTATATTCCTTGCAGAATTAAGAACAGAGTTATGTTCATGCAAGAGGCTCTCTAGATGTGATTTGCAAGGTTTTTCAGATGATGCAATAAATAATTTCCCATTTTAGTCTATGACAGATAAAGGCATATGATTCTTGTGAAAGTTAAATGTCATTTTGACCAGTTCTGCTATTAAGGTATTCTGTTCCCTGTTGAAACTCAGTAAAGACAGCAGTGCAAAACATTTTTGATATATTCATCGGAGCATGAATAATATTTTTTGATAATGATATGTAGAGGGTTATGTCTGTAATATAAAACCTCAAAATTAGTTAGCAAAAATCCAATATTAGATATCTATTATGTAAACATTGATGTAATTGAATGCAACGCCCTGTATTCTTGATAGTTTTCTTAGCACTATGACTTTACAGACCAAAGCTATTATGACGTAACCTTTATTTAGGGGAGATATTTTCACTGTTATGTTCTGTATAATTACCTAGGTTGTTACCTCCACACTTGCAGTATTTATGAAATAGCACATTGACTTTTTGTATGGCACTTCTGAAATTATTTATTTTGCTTTGAAGTGGCCTCCTGGTAAATTGAAGAGCTGGGATATATTGGCTGTGTGTCAGAGGGGAGAGAGTTGTGTTTCTAGGTTTACCTTGTAAACATGAAAAAAAATTATTCTGGTGGTAACGTTTCTACGTTCTACGTTTGTATTGTTTTGTGTGCCTTGGTAAAAGATGACAAATACCTCTCATTAAAAACATTTTGGCATTCTGCAGTTCATGGCATTACATGGGTAGATGGATGGGCATATCCAAGAGAAGTTCATTGTAGCTCTCTTAAAGAGCTCATATATAGTGTAGAAAAACTAAATAGTCCTAAGGTAACCTTAAATTTAAGATAAACTATCTTGAACTATAAAAAACAGATTTACAAAGAGAGCTTCAGAAAAACAAAGGTAACAGTTTTACAACCTCTGCACATGATATGTCAGAATTAATACTCAAATCATATTGTACTGAACACGGTTGTCTTGCATTTTATTTAATGGAGACTAATGAGAAGGGATGATTGTGTCAAATAAAAACTGCTCAGTTGTTCAGGTGTTTCACTTAGATAACAGATTTTTACTCAGTGATATTTTGTAAATTTTGGGGAGACCTCACCTTGATGCTGATCTCCTGAGCACTATCAGAATACAATATTGCTTTTTACACTGGTAATTTTTGTTCTGCATTTCTGTGTGTGTAACACAAGCAATACATTCCTTTTGGCAGTATTAATGGATAAAATGGATCCATGGTAATCACGGGGTAAGAGGCAGATAAATACATAACTGTTAAGTTCCCTTAGTTCAATAAGGAGCTTTCTTTATTTTCTTTAGCCTTCCACTACTTCCAACTGCAGGTTTAAAATCTGAGTATTAATTTAAAGAAGGATTTTATTTCTTGTAGTTTATATCATTGAAAGAAGAGTTCTTAGAAAAATAACCTAAATGAAAGATTTTCTTTGCCTTCTTATATTTCAGTAAGAACATTATACAAGCCATGCAAATACAGGAGAAATTAATAATTGAAGCAAATGCAACTGAAGGATGATTTATGTATATTTGCATTTCTGCTTTATTTATAAAGAAGAAATTTAAAATAAAAGCAAGCTGTACATTCATCAGAACTAGAATTAGTAACCAAGAATGCCAGGTTCTCTTTTAGATCAGTTATTCATTTTTCAAAAAATACTCCACACCCTATATTTGGCTTAAGGCACAAAAGTTGAATGGAGATTGCTAGTTTAGGTGACTGGGTTGCCTTCCTAATAAAAAAAAAAATTCTTTTGGTTCTTCTATTTATAAAACCTTTTCTGTTCATTTTATTTCTTTTTTTTTCTTATTTTCCAATTTAAAACATTATCAGTAGCAATGAAATAAGGAGAGCTTAAAAAATGAATCATGTTATTTTTCAAGTATCAATATCAAAGAAATATCAAAGAAAATTCTTGGTTTGCTTTCTCATTGGAAAATCAATTTTAGTCAAAGAGGAAAGAGACCTCACCTCTTGGACATAAAGTGACAGCAGTATCTGGAACAAGGAAAGCATAGTTGATATTTTAGAAAAGTAGGAGATGCAAGGTGGCAAAGATTCTTTCATCTGTGGTTTCCATGTTCAAGGGAAAATAATTTACTGCAAAAGTTAGAAGGCTTTGATTCCTTCTTAATGAGAAAAAAATGTCAGGTTCTAGTAGTGTAACAGTACAAAAACAGTATTAAAAGTTTGTGGTAACTTGGATTGCAGCTGTCTACATCTATTAGCTAAATAGCACATGCTTCAATAAAGATCTACTACATGTATGTAATAAAACTGGATAACTAATTGCCGTAGGTTCATGTGTTGTCACACACAGCAAGCCAGGTAAAAAGTCACCACAGTTGTTGCCTTGCGTAAAAGCAAAATTTCCTTTTTGTACAGAATTTACACAGCGGTGTGGTTGTGTTTGGTATTTCTCAAAGATTATGAAACAGTCCTGCAGCCCCTAAGCTACTGCTTCACTTATTTGTGTATATGCATGTGATTACTTCTGCTGTTTTTTCCTGTCTCCTTTTCTCTCACCTCCTTTATGTCTGTTGTCAGAGAGAAATATGTGTGAACTCCTTTCTGGCCTGGAATGTTCTTCCACCTCTCTTTGCTGCCCTGTCTCACTTTCTACTTCTATATAATGTTTTCCACTTTCCTACTATTAAAAATACAACATTTTATACCCTCAGGTTCTGTAAATTTACTTCTTGCCTGCTCCCTGTAGGGGGCCACAGTGTGAGTTTTTAACATTTAAAAACTGTGGTTCATAAGAGTTTTAAACTTATTATACTGCAATGCTATCTGCACTCCACTAAATCAGGATCCATGATGCCATTGGCTGTCCATGTCTAGGCAACAATGTATAATTCCAAAATAATTTAAGGAGAAATAAGGAGATGAGGGGATATGAAAAAAATTTAATAAAGCATAATGTAACTAATTAGATGTCAACTATGTAACACTGACTATGCAATTAAGTACTTATTCCGGCATCAAGAATGTCCTGGGAACTGAAAACAATGTAAAGTGTTGGTCAGTGGAGTCAGTAGTTGCTAGAAATCTTGTTCAAGACACGTGTTAAATTGCTATTCATGCAGTTACACATCTCTGTTCTTGCTCCTTCTCATCTGTATTCTAATTTTGATAGACATTGCCTCTCTTTCTCTCTGACCAGCTGACAGTAGGGGGTGGAACTTTCTTTGCTGCAAACTTTTTTCACAGCTGCCTTTGATCCTTCTGCTCCACAATGTCAGGAGGAATCTGAGCTCACCTTTCTCTAATCACCAGGGCTAAGGCAGCAAAACTTTCTGTCCCTGCACCTCACCATTAGCTCTCACTGTGAAGAAAATAGCCTTCCTCCTGCACCACTTCTCAGGTCACAAATGCCAGCTCCCTATCCATCCAAACATATCCTAGATTTTATAGGATATTTTTGCTTTTACTATGCATAAACCCTGGACTAATTTTTTTTTCTAATTTTTTCTAATTTGTTTATTTCTGTTTTGTTTGTTTGTATGTTCTTTTCTTTAAGATGCTGTAAAAAAATCACATATGTCTACAAAAATATTCAACCTATTGCTTCACCACAGCTGTGCAAATTTTTTTTTACATAGATGATGTCAGAGAGACAATGTACTTGAGTAGTTGAGTACTGCTGTTGTGCTTTGTAGGAATGATACCCAGAAATGTGAATGTAATTTTTTATTCATATATGCATTTTTTAATACCCTGAACTTCTAGATTCTTCTCTTAACTGTTCATGAAGGGTACAAGACTATTATTTTCTTACAAGCTATGTTGCTTCATATGTCTAGTTTAGTGACAGGTGATAGTGACCTCAATGACTGTTAAACTACATCCAAAGTATGAGGTTTTGGACTATATCTGAGCCCCAGAGGTTCCTTATCAGTAAAAAGGTACATGCTTGGTGCTTTGAGGGAGATATTACACAGAAATCTGTTAGATAAGTAAGTAGTGCAGATAAGATTTCCATTCAATGTTAAACTGGTCACATATTTTACTAAAAGCTACTGTTATGGAAATAGTTGCTTGAAGAGGTACATTTGTATTTTTCCTTGAATGGAAGAATAAATTCAGGGCCTCTTACAAATTTTGTTCTCTGTGTCCAAGTTAGTCTCTGTATTTCTGAGAGAGTCGCAATTCCTTGTTCATGGAGACAAAAGTAATGCAGAAATATCACAAAATATTCCTGACATTAATTTTAAGCTTGTGCAGTTTCAGCCACATTAAAGTGTCATGTAAATGTGACAGTTTTTAAGTGCTTATCAAAAATACCTTGTTCATGAGATACCAAAGCACTTGTCAGTTTTTCACATTTGAACCAATACTTTTGTAGAGTGTAGCAAAAAAAAAAAAAAGTATGTTGGTCTGCACAGATGACAAAATTTATGATTAAATGATAAAAATTATAATATCCAATGAAGGTGGAAATTGTGGAATTTACCATACTTGTGATCTGTATATATTATGCTTATATTTTTTCTAGATTCATTCTTCAGCAGCTTATGTGTAGTTATCAGTAAAGCCATCTTGCTGTTTTTCCTTGCACAGAGTATATAGATTAATTGTGGTATAGCAGGTTTTTCAGTCCTGTTTTGGTGTTATGTCCCTTCCTTACAGTATCAAGAGAACAGCCTTGCTCCAAAATCTCTTTTCAAGCTGCTCTTTACAACCAAAGTATATTTAGATGGAGCTACTGCCTTAAAAAGCTGTGTCAGCACACTCACTGAGTGTAACTCTTGCACTTAATTGTGAGGTAGCTGTACATTCGTTGATTTTTGGGTTTGGTTTTTTTATCAGTAGGCATACTGATACATTTTTTTGTAACCCAAAATGTCAATACTACCTCTCGTTTTGCCTAACTAAAACCCCACATATTGTGTACAGATATGGTGGGTAAATAAATATGCTTCTAGTCACACAGCCACACAGCCAAGATTGAAGCTCTCCTGTTAGGTTTGTGTTGGGAGGAATGGGTTAAAGCTTGGAAGACTGTTGAGAAGGATTGTAAATCATTCAAGTGACCTTGCAGTTCGAAATAACTCTTGATAAGCCCCTGAGAACCACAGTCCAGTGATCCTCTCGCATGAACCATCTCTGTTTGTGTGCCTTTGCCTGGCGCTCCTTTGGGGATCCCCTCATTAGCAAGGTAAACAGAAATAAATTTATTGTTTTTGTTCTAACTGCAAGTTTGTAGCTGTTCTGGCTGCCTGCCTATGTCAACTCAGTTTGAAACAACACCAATAACATCTGTAAAACTTAAGTAATGTTATACAATTAAATAAGTATCTGTCCTGTTAGAAATGAGGCATATGTCATGCTTTATAAATACATAAGTCAGGGTCCTAATGTTGCAGTAATTTAAATCCTTCATCTCTTTTTTTACTGCATGGATTTCAGGTGTTTGTGCACGTTGAATTTGTGATGTTATTTGCCATCAAGTCTTATAAAGTCCTGGCACAATTCTTCTGGCAGAACACATCCTTACTGGCCTGTCTAACTTAGCATCAGCAGCAAAGTTGCTCATCTCAGTCTTCACAGGGTTCCCTTTTTTTCACAAGGTTACATTTAGGAACGTACTGGATACCCCAGGTCCCAGCACTGATCTCTGCAGACTTGCAGTGGCAAGTTTCCTCCATTCCAGGAGTTAACCATTAACTCATACTCCCTTCTCCAGTTTCCTTCCCATCTGTTAATTATTTATCAAACATTAAGACTGAAGTTCTTATTTTTGGGTTAAGCCTTCTTTTAAGGTTTAAGGTTTCTTTCAAAATAAGTCTGCTTCAGGAGACTTGGTGAGAAGCCTTTTGGAAATCCTGTAGACTCTATTAACTAGATCCTCATTGCTTACTGATCCTTTTAAAGGCTTTAAAAGCTTTTCCCTGCCATAATAAACAAAGCCAAAGTTTGCAGTACATTTTAAAAATGTGTATGATGAGGCAAGTACCAGGTGATTAGTGTGTATGGTATGTAATCCAAAAAACAGTGTTTAGACATCGGGGTCACTAAGCTATGTTAATTATTCCTAATAAAAGGCTTTATATCTTAACCAAGGCTTTACCACCTGAATTAATTAATTTTTCAAGGCATGTAATGATAACTGTGATAAATACATAGCTTATGGACCGTAGGGGCTTCTTATTATTTGGAGGCAATCTTTAAATATCTTATGCAAATGTGAGAAACACTTCAAATATATATATCAACTTTGGTATCCAAAATAATACAAACATAAACAGGACCACTTAACTAAGCATATGAAATAATTATTTTCCAGTGTCTTTAATTCTAAAAGACATCTACCCAATATGGTACTGGTGATTATTTTTCTTAGGTCAAATTTCTTTTATGCAAGGTATTAGGAAGATCCTACTGTAAAGGTATTTTGGGAGGTAAGCTTAGAATTTATTTTTTAAGTAACACCTTCTTTTTTGCTAAATTAAGGAATAACTCTTTATTTTTAACACATTTTTATTTACTTTGCATTTGTACAGTTTGTTTCCAGAGTCCACGATTGTTATGTAGTGAGCATTTGAAGGTTTTATTAAAATTTATACCTTTAAAACGATCACTGTTTGGAATTTTAAACCTTGTAAAAGAAGAGACTGAAGCATACCATAGACAAGTTGATAGCCCATACTGACAATGTAAATAAAACTCCTACTGCATCAATGCAGCTGCAGATTTTGTGGTGAATGTAGAAAGCCATTTGCAGACGACAATGGTGCAGCACACCAGATTTCTTCTCCAGCTCCTGAACCTGAAAAACGATGGCAGAAATGTTGGTTTGTCCAAACAGACTGCTCAGTGCCTTCCCTGTCACTAGGCCAGCTCTGTGCCAGGTGCTGCCCAAGCACCAGCCCAGGCTGGGACTGAAGTGCAGCTCTATGGAGAACGACCTGGGGGTCCTGCTGGACAACAAGCTGTCCGTGAGCCAGCAATGCCCCTGTGGCCAAGAGGGTCAACAGGATTCTGCAGTGCATTAGGAAGAGCATTGCCAGCAGGTCGAGGGAGGTGATCCTGCCCCTCTACTCAGCTCTGGCAGGGTCACACCTGGAGTGCTGTGTCCAGTTCTGGGGTGCCCAGTGCAGGACAGACATGAAGCCTTCCCTTAAGGGGAGGGTGACAAGGATGATGAGGGGACTGAAGCTCAGGGGATCTCTCTTACCAGGAAAGGCTGAGGAAATTGCACCTGTTCAGCCTCTAGAAGAGGTGACTGAGAGGGGACCTCATCAATGTTTGTAAGTACCTAAATGGAAAATATCAAGAGGATGGAGCCAGGCTCTCCTCAGTGGTGCCAAGCAATAGGACGAGAGGCAACGGGCAGCAACTGGTGCAAAGTTCCACCTGAATATGAAGAATACCTTTCTTTCTGTGCGAGTGACGACGCGTTGAACAGATCCTTAGTGGAGTCTCCTTCACCAGAGATACTCAAGAAGTGTCTGGACGCAGTCCTGTGCTCCAAAATGACCCTCCCTGACCAGAGAGTTTGGAACACAACCTGACCCATTCTGTCATGCTGTGAGTCAAGGCGCCCAGCCCTCCTACGATGCCCGGCCGCGCCCCGCGGCACCCGCCCCGCCGGCGCACCGCGATTTCGGCAAAGCTCCCGCCGCTCCTGGCCGGGGCGGTCCCGCCACTCCCGGCCGGCCGGCCGGAAGCTCCCGCCTCCCCGGGCGAAGGCCGTGGGGCCGCCACAGGTGAGGCCGCCGGGGCGCTGGAGGTGTTGGGTGACTTCTCCCGGGCCAGTGGGCGCTCTCCTCCCGGCTCGTCCTTCTCCGGCGCCGTCTGCCCTTGGGACCCCGCGGCAGTTCCCTCCCGTCGGGTGAGCCGAGCGGGGCCGGGGAGCGGCCGGGGCCGGGCCGAGCGCCGGCCATGTCGCGGAGCTCGCAGGGCGGGCGGCCCGGCGGATCCCCGCTGCCCCGCGGGTCCCCGCTGCCCCGCGGGACTAGCCCCGGGTCCGCCGCCGCCGCGCTGCCGCCGCCCCCGCTGCCCCTGCAGCCCCCCTTCGGCCCCGGCGGGGCCAGCCCGGGCCCCAGCGGGCCGGCAGAGCTCAAGCCGGTTCGGCGGTTCATTCCGGACTCGTGGAAGAACTTCTTCAAAGGGAGACGCCACACCGGCTCCAGCTGGGATAGCACGGCCTCCGACATCAGGTACATCTCGGACGGGGTCGAGTGCTCGCCACCTGCCTCTCCCGCCCCGCTGCAACCGGGAACCAGGACGGTGCCTGGCTCCTACACGGACCCATTCGGGGGGTCGGGCGGGAGCTACAACTCTCGGAAGGAGGCCGAGGCCATGCTGTCCTCCGGAGACCCCTCGGGCTCGCTGGAGCGCCGCTCCGGCACTGGGCAGACTTACAGCGAGCGGGTGGAGGAGTACCACCAGCGGTACGCCTACATGAAGTCCTGGGCAGGGCTGCTCAGGATCCTCGGCGTGGCCCAGCTGCTGCTTGGCGCCGCCGTCTTCGCCTGTGTCACCGCCTACGTACACAAGGACAACGAGTGGTACAACATGTTCGGGTACTCGCAGCCTTACGGATACGGGGCGGGCAGCGCCTACGGGGGATACTCCTACAGCGGGCCCAAAACGCCTTTCATCCTGGTGGTGGCGGGGATGGCGTGGATCGTCACCATAGTGCTGCTCGTGCTGGGCATGTCCATGTACTACCGAACTATCCTCCTCGATTCCAACTGGTGGCCTCTGACCGAGTTTGGGATCAATGTGGCCTTGTTCATCCTGTACATGTCGGCTGCCATAGTGTACGTAAACGATACCAACCGAGGTGGGCTCTGCTATTACCAGTTGTTTAAGACGCCGATAAATGCGGCTTTTTGCCGTGTGGAGGGCGGTCAGACTGCGGCAATCATCTTCTTGTTTGTCACGGTGATCCTCTATCTAATTAGTGCGATGGTTTCCCTAAAGTTGTGGAGGCACGAAGGGGCTAGGAGGCACAGGGAGTTAATGGAACAGGAGGTAAGTCATTAGTTATCGTTTTCTATCTACCGGGTGCCACATGATGGGGAGCAGCTGTAAGATCTTACTGTGGCATAGACGGTGTCAAATCAAGTGTCTTCTCTACTGCAGATCTATAGCCCTGAGGCTGAATTTTAACCAGTCTTTCAGTATTAGAAACTGCCAGATGAAAGGCGTTTTTAAGGTGTCAGATCCAAAGTCGTGGACGTGCTTTGTTTTTTGGTTCTTTTTGATGTTTATAATCCACCTTGGGTAAGGACCTGGCGCTGTTCGCTTCCTAATACTGGGCTCTCTTCTTGAGTCAGCTGATGAACTACTTCCTACTGTGTATTTTCCATACAAAGGAAGAAACAATGTCCATCTGTTCAGCAGGGTTAGGTGGCTTAAGGCTCCCTAGCATTTATTCGAAATCTGTGCATTCAGCACATCAAGTGCTAGTGTGAATAAACCTAAGAATGTGAAATACATATTTTTACTTTGCAAGCGAATCTCCAAGCAACTTCTTTATGCCTTTTCAGCTTTCCTCACAATAGTTATCAGCAAATATTTGCAGTAACAGCCTTGGCTAGATTTTGATGTCTCAAATTTCAGTCAGCCACATTTTTTTCATGTCAGATATTTTGCCTCACTACTGGCCTTGCCCATACTAGAGGCATTCAGTATTTGCCTGGTTAATGATAAGCTATAACAGTAGAGATTTAACACTCTTACCTAGAGAGTTCAAAGTAATTTGTGTAAAACTTCCTTCATTTGAAAACATCACCAAAAGACCCTATAAAAATGAGTAAGGCTTACACAGCATGAAAATTAATGCATATGAAATGTACATGAGCCTAATTTAAGGAGGGGTCAGCCTTTAAGGGATTTTAGAAGGAGATTTTAAAGTTGCATTTCCTCTTCTCTGTGACTGCAGTCTGATTTGCAGCATTTTGATTTAGTGCTGGTTTCCAGTTTACCATCTTGCATAAAATTTAGGCTTTTCTTTTGAAAACTAATTATAATTCTTCAATAAAAGTTTTTTAACCAACTGATAGTATGTCCTGCAAGACTGAGGTGATTGCCAGAGTTGTACACAAGGTGTTCATTTTTCCCTGTTACCATCCAAGTGCCCACTTTTAATCCACTTCTTAAAACTTTCTAAAGGGAATACTTTAAGAAAAGAGGTTAGAGACTGGAGATGCTGTGCAAAACAGCTGCAGGTTGAGCTACTGGTTAGTGCACTGTTGTGTGTTCTAAGCAATTGAATTAGGTTCAGCGCATTATGAGGTAACTCGGGCTGGAATGTGAAACAATAATAAAGGAGCTTGAGAAGTTGATGGAGTATTTCCTGCAAGCTGTTCCTTACAGCTGTGCTCTGGGAAATCCTGTTGTTCTGGGGTTTGGATGGTTGTTTTCCTTAAACAAGTCTTTAAATCACTGGATGTGAAAATATTCCTTATGCTAAACCTCATCATACCTAAGTATAAATGTAATGTTCTGTACAGTATGATTTTGAAAATGTTTGAATTTTAGGAGTCTGTGCTTTTGCATACTATTTTTGCTGAAAATAAAACTTAGTTTGTTTTTTTTTTTTTTTTTGATAGATGAAAACACAATCCTTTTTTCCAGAAAACAAGGTAGGAAATATGAATTTATCTTTCTGTTTACTGAGAATTCTAAATTATTATTATTATTTTCCTTGTGACTATTTTCATTTATTTCTTTATTCATCTCAAAGAGATTAGGTTTAGTTTATAAGTTAGTTTGGACAGCAGTCTCCTGCCTAGAATACTCAAAAGGAGCTTGTGAAGAGCTTACTCCTAATTAGGCTAGGTTATAAAATCTATAAATTGCAAAATGGCAGATGTGATGGCTGCCTCTCCATGTGCTCTTACCCTCTTCTATGAGGTGACAAGTTCTGTAGCATTTATCACAGAGTTTGGCAGACATGACTAAAACAGCAGATCATCTGATGTGAGATAGGTTTGAGTCTCTTTTTATTCCTGGCTGTGTGCTTAATTTGCAAGAGAGCCAGTGGAAGCACAGTGGAGATGCCCTGTGAGTTGAGTTTCTTCCTTGGTCTTCGAGACTGCTCCAAAGACCCCCTTGCCAGTTAAAGCACCAGCAGTGTTAGTGTTTCAGCCACACAAAGTGTCATTGCATACACTGCAAAGATTGTATGGCATTTCCAGAGAAATTATGATGTATTAATTTCATGCTTAAATGTCTCTTGATAGACATTGTGAATTTTATGCCACTGTTTTCTTTGTTGATTCAGTACTGGATCAGGATCCTTCTGTTTATGTTCTAAGATTTTACATTTTTTTATTTCTGGATCAAGGGATGAATTGTGCAATAGGAAACAAGGAGAAAAGGGATCTCCAAAGAACTGAATCATTCCAGTTCATTTGTAAATTAAATGAATACTGAAGTAAACTTCCTTACACTGTTTTTTTAAGACATGCAAACAAATCTTTCCAAACCTTCAGAAGTATTTATCTGTACTGCTGTTAGGACAAACTTAAGAAAAATACGGTGTGAGAAGCATTACTGTAAGTCATTAAACTGATTTTCTAATTACAATAACAGTTGTAAGAATTATCTGTGATTTGTGTCTACTGCTGCTCAATACATGCATCTCTGTCTTAAAATTGCGTATTTTGTGATTTATGTAAAACTGATTTCATTAAGAACAAATTCTTTCTCTTTTAAAACAGTATGAAGGTGACGACAGACCAAGGGAAGAAGTCAGTTACAGGCAGCTCAAATCACTGGAAAGAAAACCAGAGCTACTTAATGGTCATATACCTGCAGGCCACATTCCTAAACCTATAGTGATGCCAGACTACTTAGTGTAAGTGACTTGATTTTGATGGACCAACTTAGTGGAGGATACTTGAATAATGTTTTTCACTGCATTTCTCCAATATATGCTTGTGGTTTCTCTCCCATGCACGTGCTATGGGAACTCATAATTTTTTCTCTCCCATGCACGTGCTATGGGAACTCATAATTTAATGTGTTAACATTTTTAATGTTAACATTAAAAAGCAGAGAGGATGGGGCTGGTATCAGTGGCATAAGACCAGTATATATATAAGAAGTGTTAATTTAAAAAATAACCCCCCACAAACCTCAAATGTTGAAGGAGAATGTCATAATATAGCAATTACATTAACTGCCAAAGGAACAGAAGACCACTGTATAGATATTAGAGTAAAAAACTAAAATACATGGGAAATTGCCTTTTTAGGGCCTGAAATTTGACTACTCTTATATTTTCTAATGCTGAATTTGTAACATGCTCCCTTTTAAAGGGTAGCGCTTTCCAAGTTTGATATCATAAATGAATTTTTATACTATTTGCTATGGGCACAAATAGAAGCAAGGGAGGTTTCACCTGAATATTAGGAAACTATTTTTTTCTTTGAGGGTTGGTACAGGTTTCCCAGAGAGACTGAGTCTCCATTCTTGGAGATATCAAAAGGTGTCTGAACATATTCCTGGTCTAAGTGTTCCTGATTGTGCAGGAGGTCAGATCAGATAACATCCAGACATCTCCTACAACCTCAGCTATATCTGTGATTCTCTGATTTCAATGCTTTACAGACATGCAAATTTCAGCAGGCTATGAGATTAGCAAAATATACAGAAATACGCTGTCAAGGTGTAGAGTCTAAATGTTGTTCGTAAGTTGTATCTCTAAAACTG
Source organism: Onychostruthus taczanowskii (assembly GCF_017590055.1). Lineage (NCBI taxonomy): Eukaryota > Metazoa > Chordata > Aves > Passeriformes > Passeridae > Onychostruthus > Onychostruthus taczanowskii. Next base: position 143,550 of record NW_024498585.1, on the reverse strand, counting down.
ATTCGTAAATTTTTTTTTTTTTCAGGAAATACCCTGTAATTCAAACAAATGAAATGAGAGACCGGTACAAAGCAGTATTCAATGATCAGTTTGCTGAGTATAAAGAACTGTCTATGGAAGTTCATGCTGTATTAAAAAAGTTTGATGAGCTGGATGCATTGCTGAAACAACTTCCTCACCATCCTGAAAGCATATATGTAAGCACCTGTGAAATGAGCGCTTGGAAAATAGCTGTATTAGGTGGTGTTAGGCAGTTTTTGGCTGCCTTCAGCTAGGGCACAATGTCTTCTAGTGCTGCCTATGACCTGGTGTGAGAGGAAGTTTCCCCATATGTTACATCATCTCAGGGCATTAATTAGGGATACTAAGTTCCAGTTAAGACATTATACATGGTTTTCTGGGGGTTTTTGTTTCTTTGTTTCATACTAGTAGCTTTTAAGTTAGTCACAGTTGATGTATTTTCATTATTTCTCAAACACAAGATTTACATCTAAAATTTTATAACCACAAGGTATTGATTAAATGAAAATGAGTATTTTGTAGTATGTACATGCATATATGGAGAGCACTCAAAGTTAAAAATCTGTGGTTTCTCATTAGGAACAGGAAAGGATATCAAAAGTTCTGCAAGAATACAAGAAGAAGAAAAACGTAAGTGTTTTAAATTTGCAGTGCTATTGAATCTAATGACTAGGTGAAAGAGAGTGTAAACAGACAATATTTCTGACGCCAGGCAGATTTCGGTATCTCAGGGTACCTGGAGTGTTGTGCATATTTTGTCTTCTAAAACTTCAGCAAAGTTATGACACAACCCATACACTCACACCAACAAGCATTTGTGAGAATAATGATTCCAGTAGCCACACGTGGGGAAAAACCACAAACCACAAATGAAGAGTCGAGCGTTTTCATCTTCTGAGAGTGTCCTTAATCTCTTAGCATTCTGCATTCAGATTAGTTCAGTTATATTCACTGACTGACACAGCCAATGGATAAAAACAGAAAACACAGTCTTACACTTGAAAAGAAGTTTTGTATTTTTTTGAGGCATGGAATTTAGACACTCTCAAAAAGTAATTTGCAGTGTAATCCAAGAGGTTTCTCTTTGTAATTTTTAAATGCAGGCAGCAAATACGTATCTGTGTTCTGTTAAAAACATTATGCATTACAGGTACAATGGTTTTTTTCTCCATGGAATTCAGAGTTTGTGTCCATGTTAGTTAAGCTTCATTGCTTTTTTGGGGGGAAGGGTGTATCACACATGCCACAAATACATGTGTAAAAATCTAAATTACGTAGTAGAATGTCATTTATATTTGCATATTTCTGCTTTAAATGCTGAAACAACTCCCACAGCTCTATTTACTAAGTAACTACAGCATATAAAGGCAGAACATTTTCTTCTGGGCTTTCATGAAGGAAGGGGAAACAGGAAATAAGAAAGGGCCAGGGAAAAAGAGTGTGATTTTTTTGAGAATATTTACATACTGTCCTTTTAGTCAAGAAGATAATTGATAATAGACTATTCTTGGAAAAGTCTGAAAGCCTAATATATTAATGTAAAGGTGTTTGTATTTTTGGCAGGATCCTTCATTTCTAGAGAAAAAGGAGCGTTGTGAATATCTGAAGAATAAGCTTTCTCACATAAAACAACGAATTCAGGACTATGATAAAGTTATGAATTGGAATGTAGAAACTTAGTAATGCCTTAACTTCATGGATACTATTTTTTGGTTTTAAAATCAATATTTGTATTTTAACCTATTTATTTGGTCTTTGAACAGTAGTACACTTATGGGGATTACTTAATCACTGTCATACATTTGGATGTTGTACATTACTGATAAGTTTTGTATGCAGATCCAATTGTAATTGAAGTTACGAAATAAGTTAGGAAACTGCGCTAACATTCCGCTTTCATTAGTGCAAATCCTGGCCTCTTAAATATGAATACTTTATTTGAAAATACTTCATTTGCAAACTTGCAAAGCCTACCAGAGAAAGCAGTTTCCAGATATTTTGTGGAAACTTTGTACAGAAATGCTGGTAACAATTTTGGATTTTATTTATATGTGACATCTTAATGATATCAGAAAGAGCTGAGCTGTTCTGTCTGTGTGGGGTTTGATGCACTGCCCAATTGTATTGAATGTTTTCAGCAATTCAGAAACTAGTTTAATAAGAATTTTTGTATTGTATTTCCAAGTGCTGTCAATTATATCAAGAATCATCTTGATTTTTGCCTAACAAGAAAGGAAAAATAGCTTCTTATTTAACCAGCTGGAGGAGGGGGACTTGGGTTTGGTTTGTGTATCGCCTTCTTCAAAGACAGTGCAACAAATCTATACCTAGCCTTAAAGGACTAGAGGTACAGGATGAAGCATATTAATGTCCCATTAGTATTGCTTTAGGTCAGTGTGCTCTGCCTACCTTCTGGATCATGCTGTTAGGGGTACATGTGTTTAAGGGCTCCATTCTTCATCAGCAAGTAACAGGACTTCTTGTCCATGCAGCAGCTGTTAATGAACTTGGCATTCAGAGACCAAGTACAGCAAAATGAGTTCTCATTCAAAGTATAAATTGTTAGTATCCTCTTTAAGGCCAGGTAAAATGTATTAAAATACATACTTTCCGGAGCATATCTGCATAAATTGTATATATTTTTATATTTTCTTGGGGATATTATGCTGGCGATAGGTTTGTATGTGCAAGTATTTTCACAAGCCAGTAAATTTTCTCTTTGTATCTTTTTCATGTCTTTATTTACTTTAACTTTTTTACTTACTATAATTGTTAGAAGCATTGATAGTATTTGTACAGTTTTCTACAACTGCAATTTGTCTGTTCTGAAATATGTTTTTTACCCACCAGAGTAGCCGTATTACTCTACTGCTTATAAAGACATTTTGTTTGAAAAAGGTGCTCTGATTACAATTACTGCAAATTTTTATTAGTGATTTGAAAGAAAGTCTTAATTTCTGCCTTAATTTAAAGGAACAACATCAGGAAAGCCATTTCCAGTTTAGTGTGGTCATGGTAGTACTACCTCTGCTCTTCACTGTTGGAAATGTATTAACATACCTCACTCTGACCATTGTAGCCCTGCTGGTTTTTCAACCCCTAGCATTCATGCTGCAATCCCAATGGTCATGCACCCACCTTCATATTTGTAAAATTGACATTCCAATTTTATCAGCCATTTAATTCCAAGAGCTTTAGTGGATGAAGTAAATAGCACAAGATGCCATGGGAACACTGAGAGAATTTGAAAATTTGGCACCTCTTCATTTCAAAGCCTTAAGTCTCATCTACTGAAAAGTGCCTCAGTATTTTCATCATTCTGAGAACATGCGACAGCCAGTGCTATGCCTTGTGCTCTCTCTGTCTTTTCAGTGCCTTTTTTTCTGGTTCTGGTTTGTATTCATTTCAAAGGAGAAACCTCTCTTTCTTATAAAGGAGATGGGCCAATTTTTTATACTTGTCGTGCTGAATACTTGTTAAATTGCTCTTTGTAAGAGAAGTACCTGTCCAGATCTCCACAATCTAAATAAATGACCTCTGACGTACACCCAGGTTTCTCATTTTTTCTCAGTGACAATTCTGGGCATTGCATCAATAACAGAAGAAGATTAGCACAAGTTTGAGGATCAGCTGGTGTTCATAAAGTGCTAGCAATAACATGACTGATGTTTTCTTTGGAAGATTCACAGTCTGCACACTTAAGAGGTTTTCTTTCTGTAGGATAGACCAAGGTCCAGGCTCCTTTTGACAGTGGTCTGAGTTTTAGTCTGTGAGAAACTGGCTCCTGGTCCCTGAGACAGTGTCTGCATAGTCTGTGAAGAACCACTGTTCTGCTTCTTTCCTACAAAGTTTCCAAAAAAATTGGTAGGGAAAAGGGAACAGAATACCTGTGCCTGGAATAAGGAGATTAAGCAGCAACATCTGTATGTGGATTCTTGTGTTTCCTGGCAAGATGCCACAGGTGTGGCCAAGTAGATTTTCCAAATGTTGGGAAGAGAAGCTGGGAGAGGAATACGCCCTTCTGCCCACCTTTGGGGTTCCAAACAGGGTTGATGCAGGGCACGACAGAAGTAAGCTACCATCCTGAGGTACACAGGCCATCCTAAGGCTCAGCAAGGTGTTGCAACCATTACAGTAAATTACTTGCTCAGTCCTGTGTCTGTTGCAGGCCTCAGGGCTGCTAAAGCACCTCTGGTGTGTACAGTCTGTGTGCTGGTTTTGCTCTCACTACCCATGGACGACTGAAAAGGGTCTTGTCTTCAATGCTACAGACATGCTGGAGAAAAACTGTTAGTTTAAGATTAGTCTAACATGTTAATCTCTCAGAGAAATTGAGATTAATGAAATAAGAAATAATGGCTGGAAGCTGAAGCAACTTGGAGTGAGGCAGAAATCAGGAGGAAAATGATGGGAGAATCCCTCAATCTGAGTTACCATAAGAACTATCAAGGAAAGTGGCCTTTTGATATTCTTAAAGAATAAGAAGGCATACCCCAGACAAAACAGAAGTTTTAGATGATTATCACCTCAATCTCTAGTCCCTCTAGACTGAGCTCTGACCGTACATTTTTGCATGTATGTGTAAACAATGTGCTGTGTGGTCTTACCTGTGTGACTGGGTTTTTGCAGAAGGTAGTTAACACATAAATTAATCACCAAGGAATACAGCCTTACATCAGTGGGCTTGCTTTTAATTACAGCCTCTCCTCAAACCCCAAGTGTATGCAACAAGGAGTTTTATCCTTCAGTCTTGCTCTTAGAAAATGCTTACCTGGCTGCACAGATCTACAAATTGAGATGTTCAAGAGATTCTTTGTGTTTCTACAAATACTTTCTAAAGTAATTGTAGAAACACTATTTGTATTTCTAACTTAAATAGTTTCTAAACTGTATTTGTGTTTCTTCTTGTCTTTGTAAGATCAAAACAACTGTGGCAAGATTGGCATACTTTTTACTGAACTGTACATTTTTTCAGGCCACATAAAGTAGTGACTAACAAACATACCCAAAATTTTGTCTTGCACAATAGCCTGACCAGCTTTCATGCCAGCATAGTGACTGCAAATGCTCATGGCAATGAAAAACCTAATTGCTTTGAAATTGTAAAAGAAGTTGTCCAGTATGTTATTTATGAATTTCAGAATCGTGGTGGGATTTCAAGCACTTGTACAATAAAGTTTTACAAAATTACTGTATATCCTGTGTTCCAGTCCAGCACTGAAATTCTTGGTCTTGAGAATAAAAAATACTCCTGTTCTGAAAGAAGTCTCATTTCTCACTTATTTTATTCAAAGTGCAAGCCTATAAGACACTTCATTTCAGTGTTTTATAGATTGGATTTTTTCCTTCTAAAGAAAAAATGGTCTATGTTCTAATGGGAGTTGTTCAAACAACTATTTCAGTTCCAAGAAGCAAATTCTGACTTTTCAAAGAATTCTTCTTTTCCTGTCTGCTTTCCTTCAAAAAAAAAAAAAAATCATTGCTTTTTCCCCTGTATGGTTTAACTGAAAGCTAATTAATTTCTCCTCTCTTTCCGTTAGAATTATACACTGCTCCTGATAAATGCAATAAGCTGAAGGGTATGGAAGTGGTTAGTTTTGCCCCACTCTTGCTTCAAAAATTGTTACTACTGTTTACATGTTTTCTTCCTCATGTATTGTCTTACTTGGATGCAGAGTGAGACTCCTTAGGAACGGATGTTCAGTAACTTTCCTGTAATTCAACAGTCTTGGCATACTTCCACTGTATCCAGTAAAGTTTTAATTGTTTTGCAGAGCAATCAGCAATTAGCAATCAGCTAGCTCTGAGCTAATCCTCACTGTGGTGCTTATGAAATGGAAACTCTTGGTGACGTGACATGAATACTCAGAAATATTTCAGGTAGATGGAAAACGTGATTACTTAACATCAAAATACCTGAAACTTCTTGCTTTTGCTGGCGGGGTGACACATGGCTGCCTTCATTAACCGGCGTATGAGCACAATCATATTTTAAAATCCAGTGCTTTTTCCAGGCTCCTGCGTTGTTCCATTAATTACTGAAATGTCTTTGGTTAATGCAGAAGTGCCACCGAGACCCAGGCAGTGCCAAGAGCCTGGCGGCGCCGCCCGCACACACGAGCGAGGGGCTCCTCACGGAGCTCCGCGCCCGCACGAGGGATGTCTCCGTCAGGCGCCTTCCCTAGGCGCTCGTCCTCTCCATGACCGCACTTGGACGATTTTGAGCGCGCTGTGGAAAACACAACGGAACCTTCCCGGAACGGTCGCTCCGCGGCCCGGGCGGCGGCCGGGACGGTTTGGCGGCGCACCGAGGCGGAAGAGGGCGGGCGGCAACGTGTCGGGGACGGCCGGGCCTGACTGCGGGTTGGGGCTCGTGTCCGTGTCCGTGTCCGTGTCCGTGTCCTGCGGCTTTACTCAGCCCTCCTCGGCTCCCCTCGGCTGCCTTTAGGCCCTCCGCACGCCTCTCAGTGTCCCTCGGCTCCTCTCAGAGCCTCTCTCACCCCCCCTCTTCTTCCCGCAGTCCCCCTCGTCACCCCCGCGGCCCCTCGTCTCCCCTGAGCTCCCCTGACATTCCCTCAGCGCCCCGCATCTGCCCTGCTCTCCCCTCCGCCGCCGCGGAGATGGATGACGAGCCCGAGCGGACCAAGCGCTGGGAAGGAGGCTATGAAAGAACGTGGTATGTTTTTCCCCCCTCACCGTTCTCTCCTTTGTGGCGAAAGAGGAGGAAAAACTTCCTCTCTGCCCACTGTAACAGTCTGTTCTGCGTAGGGAAATTCTTAAGGAAGACGAATCCGGCTCGTTGAAGGCAACCATCGAGGACATTCTCTTCAAGGCAAAGAGGAAAAGGTATGTGGTGTGGCCACGAGCCCGCTAATAGCACTGACTTGGTCAGTTATAAGGGCTCGATCATCCTGAAACTGGGTCCTGTGGGATGAATTAACCATAAGGCATGCCTGCAGGATGCTTTTATGTTCTTTCTCCTTCAGAGGGGCAGGTGTATGCCAGAAAAAATGGTGGAAAATTAATTTTTATCTTTTAACACTGATTGTATACAGGCTGTGTATCCCATGTGTATGCAAGCTACAGGTCTTGATCTGATGAAACGCTGCAGAGCACTGCAGCTGCAATCTGCACAGCTTAGAGAAATCTTCCATCAATTTTTTTTTTTTTTTTTTTAGTACACAAACCAGAGAATTGCAAGATAGTTTAGGTTGGAATGGACCTTAAAGATCATCTCACTCCAACCTGCTGTGAGCAGGGACAGCTTTCATTGGACCAGATTGATCAGAGCCCCATCCAAACTGGCCTTGAGCTCTCCCAGGGATGGGGCATCCACAGCTTCTCAGAGCAACCTGCTCCAGTGTCTGACTATACTCATTGTAAACACATGTTTATCTCCAATCTAAATCAACCCTGTTTTAGTTAAAAACATTGTTCCTTGTCCTGTCACCTGTTCTGTCAACAGAATCTGCCTTCTGGTATCAGGGCTACAGATTTCTGTTTCAAATTTCAGGAAAATGGCTAGAAAAAAATCCTAAGTTTTGTGTTATTTCAAGTTATGTTAGAATTTGATTTGTCAAATTTCGATAGAATTTTAAAGCTTCATTAAACCCGGTAGTAATAAATAGTTCTTACTTATTTTCTGAGAGTTGTGAAATCTGTGATTGAGCTGTGGAGTTTCTCAGCATGAATTAGTGTCTGCAATTTGTTGCTTCTACACTTTAGCCAGAAGTCTAGTATTGGATTTGTTCGGACTTTTGTTTTAGGAGCCATTCACTCATTTGAATTTGACTTAAATCTTTCTGTGTTTTGTTAGACTCAATGAGCACCATGGACAAGTTCGGCTTGGAATGGTATGTTAGTACCGTAACCCTCTTCTGTCCTTAGTCCAAAACTGTTTGCCTAGAGGTGGAATGCCAGATCTGAAATACAGTTCTGCTGGCCTAGCATACTTCATGCCAAACCTTGTGGTTTCCGCTGTTATTTACTGGGGTTTTTTTAAGCATTCTTTGTTTGTTGGCAGTGTGTACGTGGAGCATGGCTATTCAGGGCTGGAGGTTTGGCACACAGGGTGTGTTTGGCAGCAGAAGTCAGACCACATGTGCTCGCACTGTGAAAAGTGGACGTGATGGAAATGGGTTGTAAATAACCACATTGCTTTGTACAACACTGAGCTCTTCAGATGAAGACATGAATGCTCAAACTATGCATGTTTTGTAGCTTGTCATGAGAATCATAAGAGGAGAAGAGTAGTGTGAATTTTTCAAGAGAGAGATTTTTTTTTATTTTAAGAGAAAAGTGGAAGAATTTGTTACTTTTCAGTTGCTGTTAACTGCACCTCTCAATCTACTGAATCTTCCCTGTTAGAGGGAGGAAGTAGTGGCTTTTTAAAGTAAATGGAATAATGAATTCATTTCAATATGTATTCTGAGAGTGATTTTCACATATGGTGGATATGCAGATGCGTCACCTTTACGTGGTTGTTGATGGATCAAGAACAATGGAGGACCAAGACTTAAAACCAAACAGACTTACTTGCACTCTGAAGGTATTCCTGCACCCAACTTTTTTCTTACTGAGCCACCGTCTCTGTATAAACTGGTTGCGTTTTGCGTTTCAAAGAACTGCAGTCTCCTGTATCTGCATAGCCTTATCTCTCATCCCTGCATTCGTCTCCTTGTTTCTGCCTGTCACTTTCCTGTTTTTTGGATAGTAAAATCTGTGTGGCATTGGTTTGCCTTGCACATGTACTTCTGTACAGTAAAAACACTTTGCACGAGCATGTTATGGAAAGACACATTTGGAAACTAAGTGGAAATTAAGTGTTTCCCAGATAAAGGGGATGACATGTTCTCATCACACATCTAGAATTGGTTTGTATTTTTTTCTCTTACAGTTGGGTTTTTATGACTTCTTATTTGAAAGGATGCTAGATGAGAGTTGAATTGGATTGCTGTTTCAGATTGTGGAGGACTTGAACTGTGTACATTGTGTTCTCTGTGTTCTTCTCCAACAATACTTGAGCCTGGATTTTGCTGGTTTTGTACAGAGTAGTGCTTTTTGGTGTACTGAAAACCTCCATTTAAACCAGCAGGAATCTAGAACTTCAACATAGGACATGAATAAAATAAGGGGGATGTAGTTTCTGAAATCTCATTTAATTGCATACTTGGGATGAAGGGGGAGGGATAGGGTGAAAGAAGAATGGAAAGAAGAGGCTCATTCCCCCTTTTTGTGTTACCCAACTACTTTGTTTTGCTTTTTAGTGGTACCAGATGTTTTGCATCTACTTAAATGCATGTGTAATAAAAGTATAATTAGTTTTTAATTGCCTTAACTTTTCTTTATAGTTACTGGAATATTTTGTTGAAGAGTACTTTGACCAGAATCCTATTAGTCAGGTATGTACAACCATGCAAGAAACAAATAACAGAAAACTATTTTAGAAGGTAGTTTTGGTTATAAAACTACCAAGTAAACTGTTTTCAATTTATGTGTACTTTCTCATCCTTTATTCATCAGTCTAGTGAAATTCTTGTTTCTGCCTGTTTCTGCAGTTAGAGTTTTTGAAGATTTCTTTTTGTACCTTTTGGCAGTAGTAACGAAAATACAGAAGTGTTTATAAACTGATGCATCATGTTGTGCTGCTGTTGTTACACTTGAAGTAAAACTTTTATGGTTAAATAATTCTGGTCCATAAAGACATTAAAAAATATAGTAACATTCTAAATAAACTCATTGTAAAACTTTCCAACAAAAGTTTGGTCTTTTTCCCCCCTTTTTCAGATTGGCTTAATTGTAACCAAGAGTAAAAGAGCAGAAAAAATGACAGAACTCTCAGGTAGGGAAGTAGTATTCTTGTCTTAAATTGCAGATGTTTTTATCCTTTTCATTGGTGTTCTAAGTTCTGCCTGATACATTGCTGAAAATGAAGTTATCATAATGAGTTTTGATTTAAAAGATAAATTATTGCACGTTGTTTGAAAACATAATCTACATTTTGATCTGCTTTTATCCAGAATTGTCATTGTGTGCTCGTTTGTGATCAAGTCTCAATCAGAATACAACTCGGATATGTTCTGACTTTCCTATAGTTAATTTTCTACCCTGTTTGTTAATTTTGTATGTTACAACATACTTGTTTTTTGTGAGATCTGATCAGATGTTGAGAAGTCAAAGTTTGTTTGGTTCCTGCCTGCTGTTACGCCTGTCTCTGTGGCTTCAGCAGGTTTCATTGAGGGGATTGAGGATCAATCAATCTTTGAACAATGATTTGAGGATAACAGAGGAAACAAAACTCTTTTTCTGTTTGTGGGACATGTCACACTCATGTTGAGTGCTTAATGATATCCAACAGTGATTTTACTCTTTTTGGCTTCTAAACTTACTAGCATCTGAGTGCCCATTGAGTAAAAGTATTTTTTACTCTTTTCTGCCTTCTGATCAAAATACCAATTTCTAAGGAAAAATACAAGCCCGTTCCACTCTGAAACCAGTTCCTGTTGTTGTACAAGTACGTTTCATTACATATGCACTTTAAATATTTCTGTTCTTTAACTTGTTGTATCCGTTAAATTGATTGCGTTTTTTCACTTACAGGAAACTCAAAAAAGCATGTAACTGCTCTGAAGAAAGCAGTGGATATGAATTGCAGTGGAGAGCCTTCTCTGTATAATTCCCTCAATTTGGCCATGCAGACTTTAAAGTTAGTATATACAAGGAGGTTTTTAGTTGTCTTTGTGATTGTGACTTTTGAGAGGCAGAGACAGAATTTTTTCTAAGTAGCATCTTGCATCATGCTGCCTTGAGTCTTTAAAAGGTGACTTTATATCCTCTTACAATACAAATCATTGTTAAATACTCTAGTAGTGCAGGAGTTTGTTTTCTACACTAGATGCTTGTATTTAGGGGCGTGCTTCTTACAGAAATGAAATTTCGAAACCAATTTGATGATGGTATGTAGATATTGTCATGAAAGACACTGCAATTCTTTTTTACTGAAGGGCTGTGGTATGAGAGAGGACATAGTTAGGGGTTAATAATGTAAGAGAACAGGAAAAGAAACAGTATTGTGTCACAATAATCTTGTGAGAGTTATGGCATACTTTAGAAAGATCAGTTTTCAGGTAGGATAGATTCAGAGCACTTTTTTGCAGTGTGAGGTATTGAGATGTATCCCAATTTGTGGAAGACTGAATAAAGAATTACAGCTAAAGACACTGACTGAACAAAATGGATAATCAGTTCATGAAAAGTTATTTCATTACCAGCAGGAAGAGAGTAGTAATGTATTTACACTTAAAAACTGATTAGAGCTTTTTAAAAACCCAGGAAGACTTACTACAGTGTGCTAGTTTGAAGATGAATTTTACCTGTGAGTATGGCTAAGGTACAAAGGATTCATATCAGCAAATAATCAGGTAACAACTACACAATTAAATACTGTATTTTAGATATTGGAAAAGTTTGGCTTTCACAAGGTGAAAATCTAGTGCTCAGACAAGGATCTTACCACAGTTTGTAGAGGACTTCATATCATGTCATCTTTTGACTTCAGTACATTAAGGTCCTTGGAGATGTTGTCATACAAATAGCTTAGTGTGCATAAGTAAATTAACTGTGTTCTTTCCTTAGGCACATGCCAGGACATACGAGCAGAGAGGTTTTGGTGGTCCTCAGCAGTCTGACAACATGTGATCCAGCCAACATCTATGATCTAATTAAGGTACAGAACTGAAGTTTGACTACTGCATTGAACATCCAAGCTGCAGGAGGAAAAACAGGCAGTAGCAGTGTTATCACCCATTAATTTTTGTTTAAGACTTAGAACCTTTTTACTATTTCTTGTTTTGCACATGAATTGAGTGTGCTTTTTTTCTCTATTTTAAGTGTTTAAAAGCAGTAAAGATCAGAGTATCTGTCATCGGCCTAAGTGCTGAAGTTCGAGTTTGTACAGTACTTGCCCGAGAAACTGGTGGTATGTATCTGAAGTTCAGTAATTTTATTACTAACACAGGTTTAAAATCAAAATTAAGTAATATTTGTTACTGCATTTTGACATTTTTAAGGATAAATATTTTCCGTTGTGCTGGCAGAAAATTAGAGTTGCCCAAATCTACAAAATACACAGTAGTAAGTGAAATTACTACCAGCTGGTAGCTGCAGCTCTAGAGAGAAGAAATACATATATTTTCAAACCTTGTGTTCCATATATAAAGTTATGTCATATGGAACTTGATTAGTGTAACATGTTAATATCCATTGCTACAGTGGTAACACTTACAGTATCATTACTACAGTGTAATGTTGGAGAAAAAGATCTGTGCCTTCATACTTAATTTAACATTCTGTTATTACTAGTTTTAAAACGTCATTTACTGTAGCATTAACAGGGCTGTTTTTTAGGAACAGGTTTGGATAAACCTGTTTTCTGCCATTTGGACTGTATGTTTGTATTTGTGTTTTGCTCATAACCTGACATTAAGGCATCTGTTTGTCTGTGACAGGAACATACCACATTATTTTGGATGAAAGTCATTATAAGGAACTGCTGATGCACCATGTCAGTCCTCCACCTGCCAGTTCAACTTCTGAGTGTTCCCTTATTCGAATGGGTAGGATATGGTTTTGTCAAACTCCTAGCGTGAGATTTTGTCTTTTTCTTTATTTGCCTCTTCTGTGTTAAGGAAATACAGATAATAAGATGCGTAATAAACACATTGTGCAATTTTTTTGTTGTTTTAACTTTTATTTTGCTAGATAAATATAACTTCTATTGATGTTATTCCTGCAGAGTAGTCAGCTTTTAAATAAAGTTTGTTAAGTAAGACAAATTACAGAACAGAATTTGGAAACAATGAAGTGGAACAATATTGATGGCACAGTATTTGTTATAAATTTAATACTTAGAAATGAAGGATGAAAAACTATTATTTTTCCCTCTGCTTTTTCCCTGCAGAAGGTAACTGTTACAACTATTAATTGATTTAAGAACCATAGGTAGTACACGTTTATTAGCAACTTTTGAGTGTTCTTTCAAGAAATAGATTACCTTTTCTTTTCTTGATCTGTTTCTCAATAAATTTAAGCTTGGAGTTACACCAGAATAGGAACTCTAATGCTAGAAAGTAGAGCATTGGGTTCTCACTTTCATCCACCCTTTCATATATAAGAATGTATGTATTTTTATGTCTAGATATAGACAATGAAAAGGTTTACTTCTCCGGTAAAGCCTGAGCAGTAGTTGGAAAAACCAACTTCTCACCTATTATCATCTGTAAAAAATAAATGATAGAAAAAAGAAAGAAAGATATCAGTCTCCAAAAAGTCCTGTAGTCTTATCTGTCATATATTGCACTTAGAAGGTGAATATAGGCTGGATGGATGCATATAAAAATATTTCCCCTTAGTTAGAAACTGTTGTTTAAGTGAACATTTGTATGCTGCTCATTCTGCTTTCTTACCATTTCACAAATTTTACTTTTTAACTGTTCTTCTAAAATGGGGTTCCAGTGCACTTCAGTTAACACAAATTCTATGGCAAAGACATTTTTTCAGTTGGGGGGAAGTAAAGTCAGGGAGGTGTGGGTGTAGGTAGAAACCTTTGGGAAGAATTTGATACTAGCAAGAGTGTATCAGTTCTCTTGTATAACAAATGAGAAAGAGATAGGCCTGAAAGTCTAGAATGATCTTTGAACTTCACTGAAGTAAGAAACTGACACATTATTGCATGTTTAAAATTGTTATTATGGGATGTTTTTCTCTTCAGGTTTTCCTCAGCATACTATTGCTTCTCTGTCTGATCAAGATGCAAAGCCCTCCTTTAGCATGGCGTAAGTAGCATGGATTAGAATTCAATGAGCTGATAAGAATTCAGTATTAACTAGTCATATTTAGAAAATTTGCTTGACAGTGAAAGTATTGCAAAATAATCTGAAAAAAAGAGTAAGCCATGTCTTGTGGCTTCTCAGCAGACATTTATTTCCATTGGTAGCTCCAGTATTAACAGTATCCTCTGTTAAATATGTGTTCTAAAATTTGCATTTAAGTTTTTTTAAGGTAGTAAATGATACTTAGTTCTGTTGCAGTGACTGGGGCACACAGGTGGTACAAGGTGTTAAAGTAATTACTTGCAGCTCATGATTTAATTACTACTGTCATTATAAAAGATATTTATGAGGATGGAAGGATATTATCTGAATAAATTATTTTTAATGTATTTCTTAACATGACTTTAAAGGGAAGTTGAAAATAGAGGCCTCATTTGATGACTGTGCACTTCTCAGTGAAAAGAATCATTGTTTTGCAGGTCATAGGAGAGTCTGAATTTCAGAATGAAACGGCATCTAACAGCATGTGCTATTATTAAAGAATAATTACTATGTGCATCTTAGAGGCAATAGAATATTTTTGTTTCTAAAAAGAAACAAGCATGCAGTTATTGCTCGTTTCTTTATTTTTAAAGATTGGCTCCTTTATATGGAAATATTTGGTCTTTGGTTCCTGTGGGAAAATGCGGTCACTGATATCTGTCCATATCAATTGATTTCTGACACACATTAAACTGTTACATGCAATCTAGTGAAGCTTTTTAAATTATTTGATGTCAAAACAACATTATTTGTACTTACGTAGTAGCATGGTATCATTTCTTAAGTATTGAATTGTTTCTTTCTACTGTAGGCAATTGGAAAATAACAGTGACCCAGGTCTTACTCTAGGTGGATATTTTTGTCCGCAGTGCAGAGCCAAATACTGTGAGCTTCCTGTGGAATGCAAAATCTGTGGTAAGTCACAAGAAGAGATGAGCAGATGAATCAGCAGTTCATGGTTAGAGACTTAAGGGGAAGAAAAATTCAGCTATACTTAGTAATTAAAAGCCAGCTCTGCTTTAAGAGTCCTGCATTTCTGTGACCTGGGATGTCAGCTTTGTACAAGTGTCTCTCAGGACTATACCTGTAACAGTAAAGCTTTATCATATTCCTTGGTATAAGGAATATACCTAGGACAAAGTGGGGAAGAGAGGTGATGCACATGGGAGTGGTAACTTCTCAAGAATCCTCGTTTAAACACACCCATGTTTCAAAGTCCTCAGTGCGAGGCCATGAAAATAGAGTGCTTTGGAGCAGGAGGACAGAAGTACTCTCCTCTCCATGAGTATATGGGTGAAAGATTTCCAAGTTGAACCAAGGGCAGGCCGTAGAGTTGTAAACAGGAGCCTTTTGGTCTTGCAAATGTTAATGCGCTGTGCAACCAATGATGCCTCCCTCCATTGCTCTTAGTGAGGGTGGAGGGAGGATTAGTGTGGTTTATAATATTAATATTGTGAGGGGGTGCTGTTCTCCTAACTTCCACAGGCTTATGACTGAAACACAATAGGTATTACCAGGATGTGTGTATTTGAGGATGAAATAATTGTGGTTTTGGGTCACTTTATCCTCGTTTAATTTCAAGTTTTTCCTACCAGTGAGACCATGCGATTCATTCCAGCAGAGGGATCGTGTAACTGGAGAAATCCTGTGTATCTGCAGTGCATTCTCCACAGCTGCAGTGATCAGGAGAACAACAGTTTGGACATTTACAGTACGAGTGAGTGAGTGAGTGAGTGAGTGAGTGAGTGAGTGAGTGACACATTTGTGCCAGCCCATGCCCCACCTGTTCTCCTGGGCTTATCCCAGCTGGCAACTTAGCCCCACACACTTCCACACACTGGTGAGATGGGGGAGAGAATCAGAAGAGTAAAAGTGAGAAAACTCACAGGTGTTGTTAAAGGCAATTGAAAAGTTCCAGCAAAAGCTGTGCACACAAGACAAGCAAAGTAATTGATTTACCACTTCCCATCAGCAGAATCTCCAGGAAAGCAGGACTCCCATCATGGGTAAAAGTTACTTGAGAAAGTAAAAGCCATCATCCCCAACATTCTCCCCTTTCCACCTTCTCCACCCAGCTTTATAGGCTGAGCATGATGCCACATGGTATGGGATATGCCTTGGTTCTCTTGGTGCACTGTTGACTGCAATCCTGACTGTATCCCCGCCCTATGCCTTGTGCACCCCCAAGCCTACTCCCTGGTGGAGTAAGAAACAGAAAGGGCCTTGATCGTGTGTAAACACTGCCCAGCAGTAAAGAAAACATTCCTGCCTAATCAACCCTGTTTCCAGCATAGATCCAAAACATAGCCACATGATAGTTAGTGTGACAAAAATAAACTGGTTTAAAACCAGCAGACTTGTGTTAGCTGAAATGGGGCTGTAGCATGGTTTTGGCAGTAGTATAGCAAGCTGTAGTAGGGCTTTCTAACAGGGGATCATTTTTGCTGGTGGTGATACAGCAGAGCTATCATAGCCAAAAGGAGCTTCCTAGCTTCACCACTGTGTGTTGTGAATGTCTTTCTAAAGGCTGAGTTAAACCTTTCCAGTAGAAATTTGATCAGTTTTCTTGTTCTTTGTGTTTGGATTTAAAACTGGATTCAGGTTTGGCCAATGGAACAAGTAATTTTACTTTTTAAAGTTCTTAGAAGCTCTCAACCACTGAGTAATTAAAAATATTATTTTTCCTTTTTACTTTATTTGATACAGAAAAGCTTTTCAGTAAATCTTCCCTTGTAACAATTTTGGTGTCTCTTTGTTTGCAGGTCTTACATTAGTGTCTGCACCTCACCTGGCTCGGTCTTACCATCACTTGTTTCCTTTAGATGCCTTTCAGGAAGTTCCACTGGAAGAATACAAAGGGGAACGGTATGCAAATCTTACTTCTGATAATGAGTGTACTTGTGGATCCTATAACTTTTTTATCACAAAAGTAAGAACAGCTGGCAACAGCTTCTTTGCTGCTGGAGATCCCGGGTGTTTGGGTGCTATGGGGCACCTTGGCATTAAGAGATATTTGTAGTTTCCATGATCTGTGAGTTCAGTTGAATAGCTGAAATAATTGCCAGAAATTGTTACTATATATGAGATCTTTTTTAAAACATTGATTTACACAGTCCTGACTCTTCTTTTTTCATGTAAAATATAAAATTTTCTTTTAGGTATTGTCAAGGCTGCCAGGGAGAAATGAAAGATCAAAATGTAAGTATGTTGAATGGCATTGTAGTTTGCTTTGAGGAATGTGAGAAATAGAGATGATCCTTTAGCATTATATTCTAAAGACCAGAAAAATAGTTGTGAAAGTTAATGTAATGGTTAACTAGAGTTATGTGTTAAACAGTCACACTTTCTAGACTGCAAAGTCTGTAGAAATGTGGGAAGGAATTTCCTAGGGAACTGCATTAAAAAAAAGCTTCCACTCTCAGCCATTTGGAAGCATTTACAGTGACCTGAGCTCAAGCTTGCAGATACACTTGCTGTCAGAAGCTTTAATTCAGCTGAGTTTCTGTGATGCTAGCAGTGTAGTCTGTTTAGATTATCTTAATGATGTACGTGTTGCCCTACTGTAGTGCTATGATGATAATTTTTGCTAATTTGACTTGTCTTTCTATCCTTCTTACACAGGTGTACATATGCAAAGTGTGTCAGAATGCATTTTGTGTGGAATGCGATGTGTTTGTTCATGATGCGCTGCACTGCTGTCCTGGCTGTATTCACGAGCACCCTGCTCCTGTATCTGTATGATCTCTTATCATTTTAAAAAGTGCTGTATCCTTGTCATTCTTGCATGAATCTAATTAGTTTATTCAGCCATCCCTTTAACTGACGCATCTCTGAACAAGAAGATGATTACAGAGGGATGAACAGTGGAGTAGGAGCAAATGTTAATTTTCTTATTATTTTATTACTTTTAATATATACTTGAATTATCTGTATCTATTTTTTGTTGTTGTCTAAAGAACTATGGCTTTTTTTAGCTTTTATTGTAATAAAGTGTATATTTGTAAATGTGAAAGTGATAAAACTGCTTTTTATGATAATGTGATGATTCATCTTCGTTTCATTACTTGTTCAAAAAGAAGCATTGAAAATACATGTTACACATCTGTTGTTACAAACTTCTGGTTTTGGCGGATGGTGGATTTCTGTAGATCTGTCTTGGTTTGAAAAGACAGATGTTTGCTAAGGAAGGCAGGAGCCTCTCTTGAAAGGGAAAATGTAAACCCCCTCCCTCTGAATTATAATTTTGAAATTATTGGGCTCTCAGGCAAAGATATGGGAGTAGGAATAATAGTTCTTTATTGGGAAAAATAAAAAAAAGCAGTAATAAAAATCCACTGAAGGGGTCAGAATATGACCTGACACCCTGTGGGTCAGGGAGTTGGTAGCAATCCAATTGAATGGTGGCTGCAGTCCTCCTGGAGTGACAGGTTTGATTCTGTTGGAGCAGTGACCCTGTAGAAGGGTGCAGTTTTCCTCTGACAGTCCAGTGGTGGTGTAGATGGGCCTGTATACTTCTGGGAATTCAGAGGGAAAAGGCTGCTGTGGTGTTTGGGATCTCAGATGATATCCAGATAGTAATGCTTGGCTCCTTCCCCTGGGCCAAGCATCTCCCAATGGGATGATGGAATTCTATCAGTCATATGGTGAGACTCAATCACCCACTAACAGGATATTTCCTGGAGGGAGGATTGGTAGTGGAAGAGATAAAGAAAACTTCCCAATTAACAGAAGATAACTGCCCCACTTCTAGCAGATGGCAATAGAATACACACCCCCAGCCACATCTTGCATTTGCAACCTAAGACAAGATCAAAGTACTCTTTTGCAAGAATTTAAAAGATGTTTTTGAGCAATTAATTGATGGACATTTAATGTATTAGTTCCAAGTACTGAGTATTCACCTTGGCATTTGGTAAGGCAGCTCAAATACAGCTGTTACAAATGTGCTGAAAACATATTTTAGGTTGTAATGGTGCAAATCAAAGCTAACTTAATTCTATTACTCCTGTGTCTGCATTAAGTTCCAGGGTTTTTTTTTTTTTTTGGAGGGTATGATTGCTGAAAGGTAGTGAGCTTGGAAAAGGGCAATACCTGAATTAATACAAACTATTGTTTGGTGGACTCAGTATTGAAGACAAAAAGACACGCTGTTTGGTTCTGAAGCCACACTGAACTGACAGTACTGCACGACCTCTTCTCTCCTTGGCTAAACCCCTGGAGCAACAGACAGTAAGGTGGGTGCAGGAGAGGAAGTGTCCATCCTTACCTGTACTTTAGAGTAGAAATTGAGGCAAATGCAAGACTGCTATTTTGCAGTGTATGTTCAAAGTGTGTTTGCAGTTTGAACCTGTGAGAATTTTAATGTGCTACATCTCAGCAAAAGGAATTTACATGTGCAGTGTCTGAAGCAATACATCACAATGGGTTTTCTTGAGTCACCTTGTGATGATTGTAAATACAGTGAATGAGTTGCTCTGAGTGTGTATGACTTAATCTTTGAGCTTTGCTTTTTGTCAGATTAGAAATAGCAATACAGCAGCTGAAACTTAACACAGAAACAAGCAAGAAACCCAAACCTCTCCTCTTATGTTAGTTCAATTTTTCATGCTCACCTCATATAAATTATACATGCTACTTTTCATTTAGGCAGTTTTCATTAAATTGTTAGTAAGCTGTTTCTATGCTTTTTTCTACTGATAGGGCCTCCATGCTGGATAGAGTGCAGTCATTCTCTTGTGTTGTCAGAAAAATGACTGTTGAGCTTCTGCATAGCGTTTTGTCCTGAGTCAAACAATCCCTATAAACCCTTTGTGCTGTCAGGTGATTTCTTTGAAATGGAGGAATTAAGATTGAGCGGTGTATTGGTTCACTGAGGCCACTCTAGGTTTTTAAGCTACAGGTTGAAGTTCTTGGGATCTGCTAATTGCCTGTGTCATCTTGCTCAAATCTCACGTCTGTCTTGTCTAATGTTGACTTTCCCTCCATTTTTGTTGTAACACCTTCTTAATAGTTGCTATTGTCATTGTAAAGGCACCAGTCAATTGGAGTTCACAGCAATCTCAATTTGGCCAGTCAGATTTAATAATACACCTGTTGATACCATCTCTGCAGTTACCTTATCTCTTCTTAGTAAGCTAAAATCAACTTTTTATAACCTGTAGAAACCATGTTATTAAGGAAAGAGAGGTGATGATGAATATTTTCTAAAAGATACATATACTGTAACATAGTAGTCTTGTTTTTTTAAAAAATGTCAAAAAGATAACAATTAAATACATGAGCTGTATCTTTCTGCTTCACACTGATTCCCACATGTAGTCTTTGGTTTTCTCAAGTTAGGCCAATGCATGGAGACAGATTTCCAGGATGTCCATGCACAACTGCAGAAGAGTTAAAACTCTACTATAAAAAATGAATATGATAAAGTCCTTTTTGTCCTATACATCTCTTTCATCGTGGTCTTTGACAGAAATGGCAACTGCTGCTTTTTTTTCACATACCCTTCCTTGTTCAGTCTAGTGTGCAGTGTTTTTGCTGTGGGTTAGTTTTATTTACCATAATGGTTAGATGTACCCCATGTGAACAGTGCAAGAAATTCTGTCCCCCTTTTGAATGGTGGTTAGATGTACTCCATGTGAACAGCACAAGAAATGCTGTCCCCCATTTGAATTTGCCCTGAGCAAAAGTGTGGGTAATATTTCAAAGTATGATGTCCGTGTTCAGAGGTTGCAGAACCCAGCAGAAACACTTACAGGTATAGTGTGCAGGATGCAGTCCTGTGAGAGATGGCTGTTTTATGCCAGGAGAGCAAACCATGATTTACTTGCCAGAGCTGGGCTTTTCTTCACAGGTAATTGAAAGCAAAGCTGGGAGGCACTGTTGATTTATAGAATGGCACAAGTCTACTTACAGCACTTGAATGAGTACAATTTTATTTTCATGTATCATTTGGCAATACACTGTATCCTCCGTAAATGCTCTCATCCTCATGATGAAGAATACAGGCAACTCACTTGATCCTCAGGCAAAAACTGTTCTACTTTATCATTCTTGCTGTGTTTCCTGCACCTTGTCTTGTTCTAATGCAGTATTTTTTTGAGTTGAGGGCTCTTCTTTCAAATGCACTGTTTAAGATGTGGATCAGTTATGGGTTTTTACAGTGACATAATTATATTTTTTCTGTTTATTAGTCTGTAACAGATGCCAGGCTTACAGATACAATGTCTCTTCCTCTAGCCCAGAGGTGCAGACTGCTCTTGAAAAATGGGCAATATATTTTCCCCATTGAGCCATAATTGCTTTGATTTTGGATCTACCTTCTGCTATATGCTCTCCCCTTTTCTGATTTAGACAATGCGAATCTCCCTGAATTTGTATGGAGTAGACATTAATAAAATTATTCCAGAGAGTGTTACTTCAAATCCTCTGCAATTGTACTGTCCCTTTGGAAAGGTTCCTTTACAGCCTGGTTAGCAGATGGCTTTGCAAGCTCTCTTCACGGACTTTTTATTCCTGCTATCTGGAAGGTGGTTTAAATTACTTTAGCTGTTCTCATTTTATTTTTTTACCGAACCTGATTTTATTTTACTCACTTCATTTGCCAGGAGTTTTGAGCCTTTTTTCTTTGTTAGAAATGCTTCAGTTTTTTGAATGATGCTTTCTGTCATGGTCAGAATGGGAGTTTCAGACAAAGTTTATCACGGAGACCCTACCATTGAGACATGAAGTGCAAAAAGGACCTGCTTACCTTCTAAACTCCTTCTGAGAAAGAAGTTCAGGTGTGGCTGGATCCACCCTCAGCCCCAGATTTTGTTTGTTTTCCAGTAAGCCCAAGATGCTAGCAATCCAGTTCTGCCCCTGCTTTTGAGAATGTGACAGCAGGCCAATGATTTCCTAACTAATCAAGTATCTTCGATTGCAAAGGCAATCTCACCTTGAGCATCTTTGAGGATGGAGGAGTCTGACCAGCCTTTTTTAAAAAACTTGGCTTGCAGAAGCCCATGTGGAAGCCACTGCTCTTACTAAGTTTGAGCTGGATAGCTGTATTAACACAGGACAAGTAAAAGATTCACTTTCCAATGCAAGTGGGACAGAGGTTCAGTACAGTCCTGGTGCCTAGCTAAAATCTTGTCTTGGCTTTCCAGTAGGAGAGTAATGCAGCTGAAAAATGAGAATGGCTTTTGCATAAGTTGTGACAAGGAAATTGAAATGAAATTGCCCTAGCCCTCTCTGAGGTGAAAGTCAGAGCAAAGAGTGGCAAGGAGGGTATGTTTTTAGCAAGGATTTATCTGGACTCTTACTTATCTGCCTGGTGTTACTAGGAAAATACCACTGAATCAGGTCTCATAAAGCAGATGTGAGGAGGAGCCTGTGTTCAGGTCCTTCTGAGAGGGATGAGCTGAATGCATGTCCTCCACTAGAATCAGAGGTGCTCAGAACCTCTGAAAGCCAAACACGGTCCACCTGCAAAAAACATGTTTAGAGGGAACAGGGGAAGGATGAAATGGATTGCATTTTAAGAATGGAGGATTACCCTTTGTTTCTGCCCTGCCCCCCTCCCCTTCCTTTCCTGTGGGTTCCTTGAGTTTGTCAACAGAAAATTCCTTGTATCTCTCAAGTACTCATGAGACCTCTTACATCCTCTCTGGAGATGTAGTTTGTGTTTTCTGTTTATCACCTTTGTAAGCTACTGAGTTACAGAATAAACAACAACACCAGGGGCAGACCTGAGAAAGGAAAGCAAATAGTAACCTATTGCCCAAAATATAAATTTTAATGGATTTTTTTACTTGTGTCTGCTGCTGTCACTCCTTGGCACAATATTCAGGAAATATATAGTTGTTTAATCTTTAACAGGAAAGGTCATCTTGTCTCTGAAGCATAAAATTTTGCTGTTTTTCCTAATCTGAAGGAGCCATTCCTTCCTGCAGGGTAAAACAATAAAGTCTGCAGCCAAACTGATGGTTTAGCAGTGTCTACACCTCCTGTACCTCAGATGCTTCCCATTTATCCCGTGAGTGCAAGATAACAGCCTGTTAGAAGTAGGTGAATTTAAAGGAATTTCAAATGTAAAAAAGTGTCTGAGTAGAGAGGACACTGCTTCAGGATATATTAAACTTCTGTTTGTATACTTTACAACAATTGCAAATTGTCATTTTTAATAGGTATTACTTCTTCCTGTTTGTTTTATACACAACTCAAAATGTCTTGCTCCTCAAACTGTATTCAGCCTGCTTACATACTAGACTTTGCTGAGACCTCTATTGAAACGCCTTCTTAGTTCCCCTTCTACAAAGCAATGGAAATTACAAAGAAATAACCAGTGGAAAAATAGGCTGACTTAAAATAGTTTCGTAAATTTGTTTCTAGTTATATTAGCTTATATGCCCTAGCTGTTAAAACTCTTGTATTTTCCAATGTTTTTCGAATGTTATTCTTTTCTAGTATAGTCTTAAAACTACCATGTTATGCATAGGCCAGGGAAAATGTTTTGGGGTTTTTTTTCTGCAAACAAATGCCAAGTTTGTCATATTATCTTCCTTTATTTTTTACATACATTTCAGTATATATAGTGACTTAATTACAGGAGTCACATCTTGTAAGTAGGGTGACCATAATGCAAGGCTGGAAAGCTCATGTGATGGTACTCAGGCCTGAGATTGTTATGCTTGGTGTCTCAATCTCTGCAGAGCTGATCTGATGTCTGATCTCCAGTGGCTGCACAAGTGGGTGTTCTATTTGCTTTGTTCTGTAAGAGTGGTATTTGAACACTTGTAAACACACCAGTATCTTATTCTACTAGGCATTGGTATGCCTGCTAGAGTATCCTTTATCAGATAGTCTCCTCAGTTTGAGTATCACAGTGCTCAAATGTGTAGTGTTCAAAGCTGTACTATTTTTTTCAACCTAGCAGCAACAACCTTTATTTTTAATGTACCAGACCTCAGCTTCACTGCTTATTTGTTCATGTTTCATATAGCTTTAGAGCATCTTTAAATCCTTGATGCCTGTTTGATTTTGCAGTGAAAGTAGCAAACTATGGAGGCTTCCAGAAGCTTGGAAAGCTGTTAGCAAATCACTATATTACAGAAATTCCTTTAGAATACTTTGTAATATGTCTGCTTTAAAAGAAGTAGCCATTATCTTCTTTTGAAGATAATGGAGCACATCGGAGCACAGCCAGAGCAGCAGTAATGGTGGCTTTTCATCACTGCTCCTTGATTGTCCGGTCCTGTGACAATAGCAGTGGTGGGTTGGCTCCTTGACACATAGGCCCTTAAAATGTCTAGTATCATGATGGAGGATCCCTAGTGTAGGAGTTTAAAATTACCTTGGCAATGGGTTTTGCCCCTCTCACCGATTTTTCAAGCCTAGAAAAGTTTGAAAGTGTTAGGGTTTGGGTTTTTTTTCCCCTGTCTTCTTGTGTTATTAACTATACATCCCCATTGCAAATAACCATTGTCCTGGTTCCAGCCAGGATAGGGTTAATTTTTCCATCAGCCAGGAGAGGCCATGACTAGGAATCCGAGATTATTCTATACCACATCACATCTTTGATGGGGATGGGAGAAGGAACCTTTCCAGGAAACATCCTGGGAGTGGCCAGCTGTTGTTGGGAATTCTCAGTGTAGTCAGCACTCATGTGTGAATCACTTGCCTCTTTCTTGTACATACTTTTGTTAATATTCTATCCAGTTGTTTTGCTTGCAGTTAAATCAATTACATGAATAATTTGTTTAAAACATAAGCCCCTTTACTGAACTCAGAACTGCAGTAAAATTGTTGTATGCTAGATTTTACAAGTGTTTAAAACTAATGAAGGCCACTTTTTCTAACCATACCAGGCACCAAGACAACTGATTGAAGAGTTCTATCCTCTTCAGCAATCTGAAAAGATTATTTAGAACCTTTGCTTCAATGCAGTCAGTCTTAATTTACATCACCTAGACAATTAAAAAAAAAAAAAAAGCTTTCAGAGTAGCTTAGGTAAGTTATGAATAAGTCTGGTTTTGCTCAATTACTTGTGGGAAAACTGAATTTTTGACACATGACCACAGTAGGAAAAGGAAGTGAATGCAGTAAAGTTCACACCTGTATTTCACTAAAAAGCAAACCACTGGCTTTAACTAAATTACTGCCTGGTTTTGTGGCTGCAGCCTCTACTAAGAGTAGAGCAGAGTAAAATTCAGCCCTGCATTGTAAGGGCTGAAACCTACGTCCACACTTATTTCTCCACAGGCTTTCCCTATTTTGCTTTCAGTAATGGAACTCAGAAAAAGGCAACACATCAAGGTTTTCCGCTGTATTTCAGCCATTCATCCAACCAAGAGATGCCGATGGAAGCTCCAAACAAAAACCACCCCAAAACAAATTACATCCCTAAACTCAAAGTTTAAGAAGTAGAACTTTATTCACACATTTGAAACAAGACAACAGCCTTCCTGAAAAAAGCTGTCATATTTCATGGTTCTAATCAGACCTGTAAGATGTCCCTCCTACTATGACAGTACACTGTTTTCCATGCCAGTGCCACCAGTGGCCACTGTAACACACATTGCTGCCATAGCTCTCTCCTAAGAGGATACCATAATCAATTGTTCTGGTGCTGCCACTCAGACAAAGTCTGAGGAATGCAAAACATGTTGAGAGATATAAGAAATCTATCACATGGGGTCAAAAGAGTTAAATCTATCATGTGGTAAGAAGACTTAAAACTGACTCAGGGAAATAAAAAGTATTTTGTTGCTGCAGTGTCGCCCTGATTTTGTAAGACTTTGTTAAGCCTTCTGATGTTTACATTCTTTCAACAAACTTTCTCACACACAGTTCTGTAAATTACCTATGTTTTGCATTCTTTCATGGAGGTGGAGAGAATTGATGGACCCTTGGTCTGTCCAGTGGCATTGGAGAGGTGGCACTGTCACCCTCCAATCCACTGTCACCTTTGGAAAACTATAAATGTTGGAGTCAGAAAATAAAGTTTTTCTTTTTTGCTCCCCTCGAGAGCAGCAGTGTCTGTGTCATCATTTCGTGCCTTATCACAACACTGCAGTACTTTGAAATACATTTGACTAGAGGTCTTTAAGAAACAGCTCATTTAAATGCACATCTGATTGCTAGTCTGAAGTTATTTATTTGTTAACAGGGACAGGTCAGTGTTAAAAAAATTAATTAATTGTCTTGATAAAATTCAGTTCTTCACCATCAACCACCAATGCATAAGTGTTACACACCTCTCAGTGGAAAAGATCTGTACCTGGCTTTAAAAAAGAAGCAAAAATAAGTATAAAAGAGCCTTTTTGTTTTAAACACACAAAGAACTACTAAATTACACAGAAATTACATGTTGTCAGAGAAAATCAGAAAACAATTCCCCAGGAGAATATAGTTTTGTTTTATAAGGAAGTGAACAATACACTGGAGAATTCTGGACAAAACATTTCAAATAAAAGCATAGATACTGAAGTACTGAGAACAGAACTGCTCAACATTACCAAACTGAATTTGTCCTGAAAACAAAGTTTAGCTACAACCCTCCCATCTGTGTAAGGAAACACAGATGAAAAAACTGCATTTCACTTACAACCTTTTATTCCAAGAACAGCCCACTATGAACCATTAATAATTCAAATAAACTGCACTGTTAATTGTGATGTAGACAGATGCCGTAGTTAAAACTCTCATCAGAGCAATGAATACTTTCCTTCATTCTAGCTACAAAAATACAATTCCACAGCTGCAAAGAAGGGATTACTACTGGCAGAAGTAGTCTTTTCAGAGAGCCGTAAGAATGGATGAAGTCCCAAAGACAAGAGGTTTCTGAAGGGAGTTCAAAACTTGACTGTATCTTCATTTACCCCAAAGCCGCAATACTTACAATCCCTCAGAACAATGGTTCGTACGTGGTTACTTGGCATGTGTTTGTCTCTCCAGCGCTGCTTCCATCCGGCTTTGTTTTAAACCCTACAGGATACAAGTTAGTAAAATCTTGGTTTGGCCAACGTGTAAATAAAAGCTTTAGTTGCAGAACAAAAATATTTCTGGACAATCTTTTTCAGTCCTCTACAAATCACAAACAGTTTTAAACTTTCTTTGGAAATCAAAATGGGCAGTTTAGAAACAATAAAAGCCAAACAACATGCCCTCTTTATAAACAGAGGTTATAAAAAATAATTTCAAATATATACTTGTTCAATTGAAAGTAAATTAAAGCAATCCACAGTTATATGTAATCTGAAGCACAAAATCCTCCTTTTCCACCTTCCTCAGTGCAAAGAATTCATCACATCATTTTCTTTCTTCATAAGTGCACAGATGAAAATATGAATCAATAATACAAGTCACAGATTTTTCACAAGTACGGTGACAGTTTCTACTGGACCTTCACAATGACATGAAACAATTATTGATGAACAATGTCTGCAAAAGTGACAAATCTGATCTACCACCCATACTGAAAAAAAATATGTAGAAGACTACTGAAAAATAATTGTATTTACTCCATGTGTCTACAAAGACAGAATTGGTAGTTTTAGAATGGCTGTAAAACAGTGGCTATAAAAGTACCTGACATGACCCCTCCAGTTGAACAAAGCACTAAAACATCAACTAAATATATATATATATATATTAAACTATAACTATATATATATACATATATATAACTATATATATATAGTTATATATATATATGCTGGCTCATGTGAATTCTACTCAACTCAGTATTTACACAATACAAAACAACCTTAAATGTAGCAACAGTAAATCAGGATAAAAAAGCAACGCTCCCTGCATGGCTTCTTGCTGGAAACAGGAGCACCAGCAGCAGTGCAAAACTACCAAGACACTTCAAAACCACAGCAGCACATACCAGGTAATATCCAGTGTGGTAACCACTCATGTACCAGGATATCAGCATGCTCCCCAATGCTTCGTCGTCCTCAGCAGAGTCTGGCCTCATGGGTGGTGGAGGAGGAATCAACTAAGGAATCACAAAGGAAATGTCTGTGTTTCAATAGGGTATTTCCCAGATTAGAGAGCACCTAATTCTAAAAGATTAAAACATATAAATGAAAAATAGGAACATATGCTCAGTTTGTTCTCTGAATAGGAGTCAGAGATGCTGCTTCCTGAACACATGTAATTTCCAAAGCCTAGGAGAAACAAGACTCCTGTAGCTTCACAGGAGTACTGTACACAAAAAGTGTTACTACGGGAAAATACTATCTTCTTCAGTGAAATGTTGTTAACTTATAGTTTCTTTAAATAATTTATCCCTTGATATTCTTACCAACAGCTTCACCGTCACAGAAATGAGTGCAAAGCAGACCTTGTACGTTAGATTATCATTCTATTTGGAACTGAATGTGTCAACAAATACATGAAAAATACAGGCAAACAGAAAAATTGTGTTCTAAAACCACAGGGAATGAGCACATTCAGTGAGAAAACCTGAGATCACCAATACTCATCTTCCCTGTTATTTTGTCACTTACTGGTGGTCCTGCTGGGAAGGGCGGGGGCCAGCAAGATAAAAATGATGGAGGTGCCTTGAATTTTGATCCAGACTATGTAGAAAAAAAAAAAAAGAGGAAGAGTATAAATTAAAAGGGAATGTGGTGTATTAGCATTTTACTTAAGAGAATTATGTGAAACAATTCACGTCCTTGAACAACAGACAACACATCGCAGCAATTTAATGAAAATACAGACAAGTACATAATCACGAAAATAGCTATTTCTGAGGCACATTCCACAACTTGGGAAGTACAACTTAAGATTACTCATGTCACTCAGGTAAACACTGCTGAAACAGGGCTCTGGCTAGAAGCATTTCTAGAAGCATTTTCAAAAGGCTTTCCTAGGTGGAAGTCAATGGTCACACTCTCAACAGGAAGAAACAGATCAAACATTCACACAGGAAAATAGATAATGTCTCTGCTCCTATGCAGATGGGGCAAAAGTTGACTAAATTCCATTGTGCTAGTGAATGTCCTTAAATAAAGTCTAGACACGAATCTACTTACACAACAGAAAAAAGATAAAATAAAACCTTACAAAGAAATCTTGCACAAACAGTAATATTTAGAAAACATAATGCCATCTTTCAGAAAACAACTGCACTATTGTTTAGACTCCTACACAATAGGAAAACTGAAGGGTGTATCAATACCCCGTTCACTCCTAATTCAAGAGAGCAGCTACAGCTGAGAGGCTCTACGACACTGGACATCACCTTTAACGCCTTCAATGTCCTGTGAAGTGAAACATACCAATTGGCTAGAAAATGCAAAATCTTAAAACATCAACAGCACTGCCACTAATCTCACCACCAGGATCCAGGGAACAACATCCCTCTTTTAAGCTAAAAGGCAATTGGAAGCAAGTGTTAGCTAAGGACCAGAAGGTTCTTGTCACAGCAGCACTGCAGAAGGACTTCACTGTGGCCAGATAACTACAAGATGGCAGAGCAACAGATATTGACATGCATAATCTGTACATCCATTCTCAAAATGCTGCTAATTGAATTCTAGACAATGATAAATATCATATTGTCTCAGGATTCACAATAATACCACGCTTAGCAATGGTACATAAATTATTTCAATTAAGGTTGAGCTTACCCTTCCTAGGCCTGGGGCTGGTGGTGGTGGAGGTGGTGTGGGAAATCTCAAGCTTTGAGGGGAAAATCTTGCTTTTGTGCAGTTGTTTTTGTTTTGAGGTGACTGGGAAGATTTTTCACTTTCATCTGTTGAATATGGAGTCTCATTTTCATTCTAGAAGACAAAGACATTTTTATGACGTGCACGAAACAGGAGTCTACAAAAGCAATTTTAATAAGAAAAAGCTTGGAAAGTCTGATTCACATCCTTCCCTCTCTCCAGCCCTCCCAGTCCTACACAGGAATAACTTTATCTGCCCATTATTTTAGCCATGCTGTCTTTCACTGGTGGATTTCTTGTTGTCCACTTCCTTTCTTCCATGCTGAGTTCAAGAAGTAAAGAAGTTCCCTCCATCAACTTGTGTCTGTTTACAACAGAATTGTGCATCACTTCTCACTCTGAACACCAGCACTACCACCAGGCATACTACAAGAAGTTGATTCTCCCACCTTCCCAATTCTTTATAGAAGAGTAAAAGTCCCTCACCTCCCCAGAATGCCCCATCCCATTTACTGTTTCATCGCTGGCTGGAGGAAGTAAATCAGACAAGTTCTGCTCCTCCTGATTTCCATATCCTGTGTAAGTGACAACACAGGTGCCTCTCTTCTGGTTGATGGAGGCAATAGTTGCTAGATACAAATTACCATCCTCAGACCAAACAGCACTGCAGCTGTCACCAACTTTCCACTGCAACAGAAGCAAGAGAAGCATGTAAATACCTACACCGCTGGACAGAACCTATCTTTATCTAAGCTACTTTTTGTCCAGAAAGATGGATCCCACCTACAGTGTTTCCTTTGTATTTGCTGAAATTCCTCTATGTAACCTAAAGTTTATAATGTTATCACCCCACACCACCATCCCTAAATGTTACTCTCAAGGTGATGAAGCAGCAGCTTCTGAGTAGGGAAGTACAACACGCAGTACAAGCACCACTGGCATTTACAAGTGAGACGACCTGTTTCAAAGGCGTTGTATTGCTCTTGTTTCTATTTCTGTTCTTTTTATGGTTTTTTCTCTTTATCATCAGGCGCTGCTCCTGCTTGTCTGAAGGCTCCGAGCACTCCCCATTTTTTAAGGCATTCTTAGAGAAAAGAAAGGAGAAAACAAATAAATGCCGACCTCAGCGGCCTCGGCCCCAGCATCCAGGCACGGCCGCGCCGTACCCCTTACCTTGAAGGAGGCCACCGCCTTGTCGTACGCCTTGATGAGGGCCGTGTCGTCCCAGATGTCCGAGTCGTCGCTCTGCGGAGGCCACACACCCTTTAGCGCCATGGCAAGGCCCCGCTCCCGGCCCCGCTCCCGGCCCGCCCGCCGTTCCCACCTGCCCGGTGCCGCGCCGGAACAGCACCGCGTCCGCCATGGCCGCGCGCCCCCCGCCGCGCACGCGCCGGCCCCGCCGGGAAACCCGCCCCGCCGGGAAACCCGCCCCGGGCAGCTGCCGAACAGGAGCCAGCAGCGAGCCGGCCACAGGCGAGCGAAGGAATTGGTGCAGTGCTCAGTGCTGGGCTCCTCAGTCCCGGAAAGACAAGAAGCTGCTGGAGAGGGTCCAGCAAAGGGTCACAAAGATGTTTTGGAATCTCTCTTACGGTCAGAGACTGCAGGAGTTGGGCCTCCTCAGTCCAGGGAGAGGATCTCATCAAAACACACAAATATCTCGAAGGCAGGTGCCCAGAGAGGATGGTGGCAGACTCTTTTTGGTGGTGCTCAGTGACAGGGCAAGCAATAAAGGCCATAAACTGAAACACAACAAGTTCCACCTCAGTGGGAAAGAGAACTTCCTTACATTGGGGGTGGCAGAGCACTGGAACAGGCTGCCCAGGGAACTCATGGAGTCTCTGTCTCTGGAGTTATTCAAAACTCACTTGTGGCATGTGTTCCAGGTGATCCTGCCTTAGTAGGGGGCTTGGACTGGATGATCTCCACATCTCCAGTTAGATGGTCCCTTCCAACCCTAACAATTCTGTGATTCTGTGAATTTGCTTAACTTCTAACTACTGCAGGTGTTACATTGCCAGCACCAGCTACATCTTCCTTCCAGCTCTCCTCAAGCTGTGCCAAGGGCCTGTTACCAGTGAATGAATGTACTTAGACAGAACACAGTTTAAAAGGCAAAGGCTTCAAAATCTTTCTCTAGGGACTGGATCACTTGCAGAGGAACACATTCAGCGCAGGCAGTTTGGGGTGCAGCTGCAGTGGGAGCCCAAGGCTAGAGGCCAACCCACTGCACACCGAAGGGCACAGGCACTTGTGGCACCAGCTGGGGAACTGAGACACAGCAGGAGTCACCACCTACCCCTAGACTGTGAGGGTATAAAAGCCAGAGGTCCCTTTGTTTAGGTTCCCCTCTACAGAGGCACCAGGTGGAGGTGTGACTTTGTTATTGCATCAAGATTAAATTATATTGAACATCAGGATATATGACACTCTGCTATGGGAAACCTGGGGTTGAGATGGGAAGGAATCCTGGTCTGAATCTGAGTGTGAAGTGTGTAGCTGGAAGGGGCTTCATCCCCAGCTCAGGTGATGCGAATGTGGCCATCAGAGTGGCTCCTGGATGGTCAGACAGGAAGTTTCCTCAACAGTTTTCCCCTGGTCAGTATACAATATACTCAAGCATGGCTGTGAAGCAAGGGCCGAGTTTTTCCACACCAACTTTTATTCCTGAGGCAGGTTGAAGCAGTAATTTCAAATAATTTTAGGGGTGTGACAATTTCAAGATTTGCTTGCATTGGAACTCATTAACATCAAGCCTGCAGATTATTTAAGTTAGTATCAGGACTCGATTAAGTCACTTGTATACCAACAAAGTCTGCAAGTCAAGAGGTATTTTTTCCTATAGGGCAGACTTAAACTGTATGTAACAGTGCTTATAATATGCATTTCTTATAAACTTCACTTATACTTTTTATTGCACTTATGTTCTTATACTGCATTTCTCCACAAGATTATCCATTCCTTATGTTCTTGGTAACCTCTTAGAAATCAACTAATTATGAAGCATAACTTTCAGATTAGACAGTATTTCATGCAACATTTTATTGTAAAAATATTTTGAGATTTACAGTTCAGACCTCTGCAAGGTTAAGCACATTTTACAAGTGTGTTCCATTCTGAATGAAGCTGTACTTTCAAGAATTCAGGCAACCAAATCTGGTCTAACTGTAGATTCAGAAATTCTGTTACTGGAACCATTAAGTAAAACTAACAAATGCAGCAAAAGCTAGAATAAAGCTATTGCTTGGTACTTTTATTCACAGACATGCAGAAGAGTGTAGTCAGTTTTGAAAGAGCACTGTAGACAACTAGGCTTATAGTAACCAGAAAATACTCTAATGATAGTTGAACAACTCTGCATAATAAACGTTTAATCATTTAATGGCTGGACTCTTTTATGAATGATCTTCTAGGTCCTTCTGCTTCATCAGTGCACTCTTATCTTCTCCATAGCGGCAGCTCATTTTGCTCCTGCCTGCAGAGACTTCCTTTCATTAGCTGCTTTTTGCTTTTGCTGCATGATTTCAGTGTCCCTGTGAAGAAAAAACAGTTGGATATCAGATACTGGCTCACAATTTTTTTAAGCAGAATTCCTTCCCTGTAGTAACCCCCACCTGAAAAAGAAAAAAAGAATTTCTCAGTTAGTCACAAGCACAGTGTTTTGATTACTCTCTTTTTTTCAGTGCATGCATCACTCCATGAGGCAATTTACTTGATTAGTAGACCTCATGTAATTCTTTCGGTTTTGGAAGTAAAGGACATAATGGATCAAACATCTTCAAGAAAGCATTACACAATCTTTTCCTGTTTGCAGTAGGCAAAAAACTGGTCCAAAAAAAAAAAAAAAAAAGCTTTACAGGGTGTAATAAAAATACATCATCTTAATAGCAGATACAGCAAAATTTCATCAACAGTTTATGCTCTGGCAAGTGATTAGCCAATGGATAAAAACAAAGTATTCAAATGCTGTGTTAGCTAAGACACTGGATTCTTTCTGACCCATCTCGCTCTCCTTTTTCAGCCTAAACATTTACTCAACTTTACTAGATCTTACCTTTGTTTCCTCTGAGAAGCAGACAAGCTATCTTCTTTCCTCTTGCCTTTGAGGATCTCCTGAGTTTTCTTCAGGTTCTTTTGGCGAGCAAGTTCACGCTGGTTCCCACCTGCAAGACAATATACAGTTAAACAAGTACTACCACTTGTTTTTCCCCCACAGTGTACCTGTGCAAAAAGGTACACCTGCTATAAAGGCAGTACAGTCTGGCACAATGTGTAGAGGTGGTATGGTCATATCTTCTATATCAGCATCCTCTCCCAGCATACAACAGGAGAAATTAAAGTCTTATAGTAGTTACTTTTTCAATTCTATGCGTCATGTTCAAGAGATTACCAAAATCCTAATATTCCTTACAGAAACAAAATGTAGTTTGCCATAAAAGGCTGAAGGAAAGCCATCACACCAACAGGCTGAGCAAAATCATGTCAGTAACTCATCCAAAGAAGAATCATCCACTCTCAAACATATTCCAGCATTCAATATAGCTTACAAATTAATTTTAGACCAAAAGAACCGCATTGAAATTGACTGCACTCAAATACTATTGAAGAGATGACCTCAAAAGGTTTTTTAAAATTTGAAATAAAGTGCAGAATGTAAGCCTGGGCCTTAGCAACTCGGTGGCATTACTTCCAACAAAAGTGAAAAGAGTAACATTACTTTTATATGCATATAAAGACACAAACCCACATCACTGTCAGTAGAGAGGACACTTCTTAGGGGAACAGACAGCTTTCCCCACAACTATCAACACGACTGGAATGCAATCTCTTTGATCACACAAAGTTCCTGAGGGCCCAACATCAAAACTATCCATCTAAATATCAGGAGTCTTCCAGGCAATGGCCACAGACTGCAAACTCTTCTGCATTAGCTGGCAGTCTCTCCTCAGTATTCTCTTCCTTAGTTCTATTCTACTCCAACCTGCCAGACCTGGTTCACTGGCTTGGTACTTCTTGCTCTACTTCTTTTGGTCTGACAGTGTTCCAGATATGCTACGCATAATCATTTGTTTTGTTGAACTAACACAATCACATTATTTTATATTCAAAAATGACAATTCCATCTCTCCATAATTTCTGTTTTCTCTCTTTTTAGTCTCTCTACAGTTTTAAGACTGTCTATGCCTTCTTT
The DNA here is from genome assembly GCF_017590055.1 of Onychostruthus taczanowskii. Classification (NCBI taxonomy): domain Eukaryota; kingdom Metazoa; phylum Chordata; class Aves; order Passeriformes; family Passeridae; genus Onychostruthus; species Onychostruthus taczanowskii. The sequence goes on along the minus strand of NW_024498585.1, from coordinate 108,808 downwards.
CAGTCTCAATGCCAGAGATCTCAGTCTTGAGGTGCCTGTAAATTCTGGTCAACAAAAGCATCTTAGGACTAGGTCACTTTTAAACAACAACCTGCTGGTATGATCCACCACTTTGTACCCACACCATTTCTAAGCAAAGGTACCTGCCATGTCAACAAGTAGACAAGATCAACGCTGCAGAAGCAGAGGTTTGTGCATTCTTCACTACAGCCTATGGACTGCCTGGTAAGTAATGCCAGAAGCTCAAGTGAAAACAGCCCTGTATGACTGCTGCTTCCCAAGAGCTGCTCTTGTCTTGAAAGACAACTTTTGTCTGTGACAGGACATAAATACTACCTTTTGAAAAAGCTAAGAGAACTTATCATCCTCACTAGCATCCTGTCCCTGAAGTCCATCTAGAAGAAGGGCAGCTGTTCAGAGACTGAAGCAAATCAGCTGTCTCTGGCAGTACTAGTGTTGATTAGAACTTGATGACTCATGAGCAGATGACACATTCCAGGCCATAAATGGTTCCTGAGTTTTGTGGTGCTCAGGAGGCAAGAACGTTATATGAAGGACTGGGCAGCAATAAAAGAGCTCTTCTAAGGTGCTTTAAAAAACCCAAAAGGCCAAACCCAAAACCAGAAGTATCTTCTCTTATCATGAAGAAAACAGAGACAAAGTAAAAACGATCTGCTAAATCCAGAATTACCCTCCACCCCAAACCTCACTACTTCCTGATGAGCAGTTACTCTCCACCCTTGAACTCTGGTTCTTCCTTGTTTTCCAAGCAAACACTGAGCACGGGTTCTGCAGTTTTTCCATTCACATGGTAAGGTTTTAAATTTAGGAACAGAACTCAACTGTATCACTAAAAAGCAGCTGGCACAGCAAAGCAGAGAAGGCAGAAAAGCTGGGCAACACAGAATGCACACAAAGCATAGAACACCAAACAACAGTCTGAAGAAAAACTTACTTCTACCATCAGCGCTTCCAGGAAAACACTGTCAAGCACTATTTGGTCCCGTTACTTCATCTGGGATGCTGAATAAGTGTCCCCACCTTTAAGGGAACCACTGGTGTTGTCTACATTCTATAATATCAACCTAAATCTTCCATGAAATTGTCAACAGAAGACAATTCAGCTTCCTGAAATTCAAGCATGAGCTACCACAAAAAGAGCAGTACATGCTTCCTGGTTATACATTTCTATACATTCCTTCTCAAGCATCCCCATCCTGGCCTGCTTGTGCAAGACATACTCCTTGCTTCAACTTGTCCTTGCTCTTCCAACTCCAGGAGAAGAAAAATGCCAACAAAAAACCTACACGCGTTTCTTTATTATGTCTGTGCACAAACTGTTTACATGCCAGGTCTTCAGCTGCACTTCAGCAGCAGTGTGCCCTAGTAACTGTGTATTTTCGGGATGAATGTGAAAGCAGAGCCTCAAAACTGTGGGTTTTTTCGAGTGAGTGTGAAAGCACGGTCTCAATTAAACACAAGAAGTTTCTGTATCGCCAGACATAACAGGCACAAGGCACAGGAGCACTCCGAGCAGGCAGGGGAGCCGGAGCATCCTGGGTCCCGTTCAGGTCTCCGCCATTTTAGAGCGGCGGTACGAACACCGCTGCTCGTCAGCACGGTGACGATTTACCCAGTGCTCTCGCCCTTTCAACAACAGCCTCAACAACCACCGGTTTAACAGCATAGTAGTCAATGTTCAGCACTGATACAAAAGTCCTTTATTTCAGTCTGGGCGGCAGCTAGGACTGAAATGAAGTGTGGCTGTTGTTTCAGCCCATTATCACCTTAATTTCTCCCCCGGTGCCGCCACCACCGATACGCCAGAAGGCGGAGGAAGATGTTTTCGCCTACAGCTTCGGACGGCGGCAGGGCGTGGTAAAAAGCCTCCTCCCCACGCACTCACTGCAGACGAGATTTCGCTGGGGTGACGCAAAGTCCGTAAAGAGCCAGACGCGGCAGCGGCCACTCCCAGACCCCGGCCCAAGCATGACCCCCAGCCGGACTGCCCTCGGCGTCGCGCCCATGCCTGGAACCGACTAGGAGAGCGGCCCAAGTGTCACCACCCACTTCGCTACCCGACAGGCCCCAAGCAGCCCCCCGGTACTCACGAGTCATGGCGAGATGCCCAGGCCGCGCAGCACCGCTACGCCTCCCACCGCTACCGCCTACGAAGATACGCCAACCCCGCTCGCTCTCCCGGAACGCTTCGAGGCGCCGCCCGCCGCCCCTTATAGCGCCTCGCTCGCGCTGACGTCACGTCGCCGCGCGGATCCGATCCAATCAGCGGGACGCGCGCCGCTGACTTCCGCCCCGTGGGCGGGAGCCCTGGGACCTTCGTGCGGCGCGTCCGCCCGGCCCGGGTGTGAGCGGGAGGTGTTGGAATTTGCTGTAGCAGCCGGGGCTCGGGGGCAGAGCGGGCGCCTGGAGAGCTGCTGCGAGTCGCCTGAACCGGGGGCTGCGCGGCTGAGGAGCTGCTGGGGTCTTGCCGGCGGCTACGACGCCGTTATTTGTTACCCCGTAGAGGCCCCGCCTCCTGCCCCTCCTCTCCCGGTCTGCGCACGCTGATGACGTCGCAGGGCGCGCCGCCGGGGCGGCACGCCGTGAGCCGGCCGGGCTCGCGGCACCAGCGGGTCCCCGCCGCCACGCGCTGCTGACGCCGCCGAGCTCGCGGGCGGGCGCGCTTCTCCCGGGAGCGCCCGGCGCGCGCCTCTCCCGGTGGCGTCGCCATGTTCCGGCGGGCCCGTCTCACCGTGCGACCCAATGTGCGGCCCCCGGGCAGGGCCGCCGCCACCGGCGCTGGCGGCGTGGACCCGGACCCTCCGGAACCCCCAGGTTCGGACACCCCGGCGGCGGACGGAGCAGGGACCGCGGCGGGATCGGCGGACGCGCGGCGGGCAGAGAGGTGAGTCCCGTCGTGGCAGGGCAGTGTGTCGGGCCGCCGGCGGCACTGGGCCGCGGATCCCCGGGAGCCGGACGGGGCTGTACAGGGCGGGACCCGGCGGATCCCAGCAGGTGGCGGTGGCTCCGCGTAGCGCTGGCTGTCGTGGCCTGTCGCCGTCTGGTTGTCAGTGCTGTGATACGGCGCTGGCTCGTCCTGAAGACCTCGTGGAAAACGCGTGCGGTCCGTGCGCGGTGGCTGTGTGTCCGGGGATGTCACACAAGGACTTGTGGGTGTTCGGCGCGTCCGCAGCCTAAGATGAACCCGCGTTTCTTCACTGGCGTTCTGCAGTGCCTGGAATAACATTGCAATAACTGCCCGGGGAGTCACCATCCTTGGAGGTGGTTAAGGAAAGACTGGACGTGGTATTTAGTGCTGTGGTCTCGTAGACAAGATGGTGGTGTGGCATAGTTTGGGCTCGATGATCTCGAGGTGTTTTCCAGCCCAGTTGCTCGTGTGATTTTGTAAGTGAAGACTGCAAAGGAGGCGCCCAGTGTGGTCCGACACTAATTATTTCTGGCTCTACAGCAGCCAGGAACCCTGGTTTGCTCTGTGCAGCAAAAATTCTTTGTGCTTTGTAACCAGATGAGTTTGTCTTTGCATTCCTACAGCATTTGCATAAAGAAATATGTTCATTTCTTTATGCATTGGCAAGGGAGGACTTTCTCTCTTTTTGCAGGGTTTTGCCTATGCTTTAAGGTTTTTAAGGGCTTTTTATTAAAGCACGTGGTAAAGTTAGCCTTAGGACCGGCCCTCCCTGAGGACTTCCCTGTTGTAGGTTAAACCTGGCTGGTTGCCAAACCTGACACAGTTTGTTGATTGCTTCCCCACACCCCTGCCTCTCCCATCCTCATGGGATGGGCAGAAAATGAAAACGGCAAAAGTGCAAGAAAGGGTGTGTCAAGATAAAGATAGTTCAATAGATAAAGAAGTACCTGGGCACATAAGCAAAGCAGAATTGGGGATTCATTCACCACTACCCGCAGGTGTTTTTCTATCTCCAAGGAAGAGGGAATCGATGACTCATAACAGGTACTTGGGAAGGCAAACGCCATAACTCCAAATTCCCTTTCATTCTTCCTCCCCTGGCTTTTACTGAGGAGCATGATTCCACACATTGTGGGATAGCCCTTCAATCTTCTGAGATGAGCTGTCCTGGCTGCATCCCCTTCCAGCTTCTTGCTGATCCCCAGTGTGGTCAGCGATGGTGCAGTGTGAGAATTGACTCTGGTGCTGCATAATCATTGCTCAGCATTAGCTGAAAACATGGGTGTGCTGTCAGCAGTGTTGTGTCACCAATCTGAAACAGCACCATGTGAGCTACTGTGAAGGAAGTTAACTCTGTCCCCACCAAAGGCAGTACAGATCAGTGTTTCAGGACATGTCCTCAGTCTGATAATTGTTCTTCAGAACAATATTCACACTTCTTTTGTACAGTTGGGTTTGAATCTTTCATAAATACCTTTATTCTTTTAGTTGAAGCTTGCCCGTTATGACAGTATGATGAAACAGTGTTAGTGTCTTCTGTTTCAGTGTCTGGAAATTCAGGTATCAGACTAGTTGGCATGGCATGTCTTTAGGAAACCCATACTGCCTTTTATACAGCTTGTATCTTACATCTTTACTTGTTTTGCATTGTTCTTCAGAATTTCTTTCTTTCAAGTTGTATTTATAATTTTTTTTATGTTACAGGGATCACATTACTGGATCTTTTGCTATTTGATTTTTTTTAAATGAAAAAATTTTTGCTATTTTTCACTTAGATGCTACTGTTGCTGTTTCAGCAGATTTGTAAAAGACTTTTGTGTTTGTAATTTAACAGGTGCATCAGTGTAATATAATTTTAAGTTTCAAAACTAGGTATTGCTGTGACTCTGAAAGAGACTGTGATCTATTCTCATGACCTAAAACCAGGCCTTTGCCATATAGCCTTCTGACAGGGTAGCCCACCTAGATGATCACAGCAAGCCAGTTCATGTCATCTTTTTGGATTTCAGTAGAACTTTCCATACTGGCTCTCACACTATCCTTCTGGACAAAACATCCAGCACACACGTGGATGAACACGTCATGTGATGTGTGAGCAACTGGTTCATGGGTTGGGTTATAGTAAATGGGTGACATCAGACTGGTGACTGTCACTGGTGGGGTTCCACAGGGCTTCATCCTCAGCCCTGTGCTCTTCAACAGCTTCATAAATTAACCTGGACACAGGTTTCAAAGGTATATTAAGTAAGTTTGCACATGATACAAAATGGGAGGCCCTTGTTTGTGGAGTTTGGCGGGAGAAATGCGGCACGCAATATGAGTGATCAGCAAGTCTCAGAAATCTATTGAATAGGCACACATATTTATAACAGTGTTAATAAGGCTAATGCATATTGCAAAAAGCGAGCTCATTATTGGTTAGTTGTTTATCAGTCAACTACGCCTACGTTTACATTCTTGTGTCTACCTTGTTGTGGCTTTTCTTATCGTTTCTTCATTCTTGCTAGCTAACAAACCTCTCCCACAACCTCATATTTCGGCAAGGGCACAGTGACCTTGCCGCATTTGGACACTGATTCCCGACTCTCGTCTCCTTCTTGCTTAACTAACAGTATTATTCCAGCATGACCTTTGTGAGCTAGCTAACTGTCCACAAAACCCTTTACACTTGTTGACTCCCTGTTGACTCCCTTGAGGACAGGGAGGCCCTGCAGAGAGACCTCAAGGAATTTGAGGGCTGGGCAAATACCAGGCATATGAAGTTCAAAAAGGAAAAGTGCCAGATTCTGCACCTGGGGTGGGGCAGCCCTGATAGTATAGACAGACTGGGGAACAAGAGATTGGAGGAAAATGACCTGGGGGTCCTGGTCAGTGACCAGTTGAACAGGAGTCAGCAATGCCTTGGCACCCAGGAGGGCCACCCGTGTCCTGGGGTGCATCAGGCACAGCATCACAGCCAGGCGAGGGAGGGGATTGTCCTGCTCTGGTCTGCACTGGGGCAGCCTCACCTCCAGTGCTGGGAGCAGCTTTGGGTACTTTGGGTACCACAGTATAAGAAAGACATTGAGCTGTTAGAGAGCATCCAAAGAGGGGCAACAGACATGGTGAAGGGCCTTGACGTGAAGCCGAATGAGGAGTGGGTGAGGTCACTTGTTCTGTTCAGCCTGGAGACCTCATTGCAATCTACAACTTCTTCATGAGGGGAAGTGTAGGGGCAGACACTGATCTCTTCACTCACAGCTGCTCAAGTCTGTGTCTGTGGCATCAGTCACTTTACATTGTTTTGTTTTCTATATACTGAATAAATTTTGTTAATTATCAGGGAAGCGAAAATTTTGTAAGACAATTCTAATTTTTTAATATACTTCCTGTTAGATTATATTTAACTGTTCAGAAACCCAGTGCTGCACTATGATTAAAAACTCCACATAATATAGGTGGTATGGAGAAGGTGAATAAAGAATTACTTTCCTTGTCTCCTGCTGTACCAGGAACAGTGGATGTTGAGTGGAACTTGCAAGGATCTCATTCAAAACACCTAAATAGGCACCATGTAATAAGCCGTCTGAACTCTGCCCAAGGACGTTCCGTACTAAAAACGTGTATGAACTCAAGAGTGTGGGGCAGATTGAATCAGCCATTTAACAGAAGTTGCTAAATGCAAACATATCATCTGCAGCATTTGCCTGATTCACAGAAAGTAACTGGAGAGAATTTTGAAAAGTTTGACTGTGTGTTTATACTTTTGTATATTTCTTGCAAAGCATTTACTTTTGACCATTTTTAAAAATGTGTAAGTGTCACCTCCATGGATGTGTTTGTCCTTACATACAGAAACAAGGCATAGTTCCAATATAAAATTAAAAAAATTCTCTTTATGACACAGTTATAATTACACTGCAGTCTTACTATGAGCAACAGCCATGAAGCTAAACACTGGTGGAGTCAGCAGATTTGGGATGATCATAATGGTTGGCAATTTTACTTGTACTTTGAAAATTATTTCTGCATAAGTGATAGAAAAAGTACTTACATACAGAGTTTTCCAGGGAAGCTAAGAGCTATTGATGTGTTAAGTGTGAGCAGCAGTTTGACTGCTGAAGTTTTTCTGGAACTCACAGTTTACGTATCATCTACTTGCAAATGCTTAAAGAGGAATGCTCACTTTTGTTGTAATAAAAGTCATCAAACCACTGTTACATACAGCTTTGTTGAAATGTTTTTAATGTATCACCTATGTTATGTGGGTAGTTTTTTATAAAGCTTTATGGTACTGGTATTTTCAGCTGAGAGAGCTTTTCAAGAAAAGAGGTGGGGTGTGAGAATGTGACACTGTTGCAAGCTTGCAGATCAGTGATTAGTATTAGAAAATAATATGTCAGTTCTTAGAGCTGATTGTTTGATGAGGAAGTACCAGCTACATGTTGGTCCTCGCATAGCTTCTTGTGTATAGCTGCTTTCCTGTAGCCTAATGTTTATACTGGTTGGCCCATAAGCACATATTGAAAGTAAGAGTGACAAATCTATCACTGTAAAGAACTTCAGAATACTTTCTTAAATTTTCTAGTGATGACAAGGTGGACAATACAAGTGGCACTGGGAAAGCTAGTAAACCTTCAGAGATGCTTACACAGAGAAGAAAACGTATCTCCACCATGCCAAATCTTGTCAAACCCAGAGCTGGACCATCATCTGCTCAGTGTTCTGCACCAAAACCGCAGAGGCGAACATCACAGACTTCTGATGGCAGTGCTTCACTTCAGAAGGATTCCTCCCCATCAGAAAAGAGTAATGTTGAAAGCTCTGTAAAGTCTCCTATGCTTCCTGAGAAGAGAACACCTGTGCCACAAGTGCCACAGTTTTCACCACTAAAAAAGTCTGTGAACAAAGAGCAAACTGTTGGTGTAACTACTCAGAAAAATGATGATAGCTTGCAGAAGAATGTACCCGCTCCTCTCAAGGAGAGGCCAACACAGGAGGAAAAGCTACCTGTGAAACCTTCTCATGAGAAAGTCAAACGAGCATGTTCTGACCGTGAAAGGATCCTCAAAGCTCGTAAATTAAGAGAAATGCTTAAAGAAGAGCTGAAGAAAGAGCGGATGGTAAGGCCTCTGTGTTGAGCAATGCTTATGTGTGAAGGGCAAGAGATTTGATTCACTCTGCATACATTATCTCTTTGCAGTAATGTTTTCTGATGATTGTCAGCTGCTTACTGCTAGTCATCTGTCATACCTCATAACTCTCTATGTGTTTATTCTGTTTATAAGTGGTTGCAGCACTTTGTTCCCTAATTTTGTAACAGATTTTACAAGGAATTTCCCAAGTTTTTCTTTGATTAGACTACAAGTCTTTTTGGCATGACACCTGGTTTTATTTTGTAGTCAGCATTCCAGTTTTGAAAGTTTCACAGGTTGCAATACAGCAGGGAGATGTGCTGCAAAAAGCTTGGATTTGGGATATTTTTTTGGTGATATTTTTTCAAGCTGATCCTTGTCAGAGTTCTGTAATTTTGAATAACTTTTAACTTATTTGTGTCAGGTATTGAATGCTTCTGAATGGGTAAGTGGCTTAAGGGTCTGTAATGCCCTTGCTGAGAAAGGGACACTTTTAAGATAATTTTGTTTTGGTTCTTGGGAGTGGTGTGGGTGTGTGTGTGAAAAACAAAATTCCATGGATGGGGTACTTCATAAATAACCAAAAGTAGTAATAATTTGTGAAGTATAAAATATTTTCGGAGTGAATCTAAATGTTTATTGTTTTCTTTTGTTGTATTTTTGGTTTATATGAAAGAAGTTGAAACACAGGCCTCCAGTAATCGAAGGACGTTCTCCACCAGATCGTTCTAAAATGACCATGAGAGACTTAATATACTATCTGCCAGAAAACAATCCTATGAAGTAAGTATGACTTTTTGTCTCTCTCCTTATGTTAAATCACTTTTTGACCTCTATAATACTTAAATATGGTGTATTAGCACAGATGCAGTATTGTTGCAGTGGTAACAAAGGCTTCTAGACTAGCTTCTAGTTTTCTCATCTGCTTAATTCTAGTACAGAAGTGAGAATGGAGCTTAGTGTACTTGTTGAAATACACAAACGTGAGTCTGTCCCTAGTGTTGATTTATCTCTGCAGAAATACAGACTAGTAGAAATTTTTTTTTCCAACTCCCTGCTTGTGAAATTTTTAGTTGTGGCTGTTAGGGATGTTATAATTGCCCACCAGACCCAGGGGACTCAGGAAGCTAGGCATTTCTTCTTCTAGGTGCTGAAGTGCAAAATGCACTGCAAGACCCTAGAGGTGTTTAAATTCCTTGTGGATGAATGTAGCTGCTGCTGCTTCACTCACATATTTCACTAATGCAGCTGACTGTACAGACTGTCACAGACAGAGCAGAGCAAGGCCTTTTTCCTGCAACTACCAAAAGCAGTCACATGAATGGAAATTCAGTTATCCAAGTTCTGGCTTTCAGTAGTAGATGAGTTTTCTGGTATCATCTGTTATCACTTGCTTCTTAATGTTTGTGTGCTTGTGTGTTTTATTTATCACTTCCCTTATTTTTTCTTTTACACTGAATAGTCCCGAAGGAGGTAAAAAGCAAGATGCTGTCATGTTACCTGTATCCATACAATGGATTTCTGCTTGAAATATCTTTTTTTTTTGTCCTTTCTTGTACAAAAAAGGGCAAAATTTTACAAAATTTACTAAGCAGGTGGTTGTGTAATTCAATCTGGATACAAAGAACTGAAAAAAAAGCATTGTGTTTCTTTGTCCATTGCGCACTAAAAGCCAGTTTTGTGGAAGAAAGCAGAAATATATCTGTACAAACAATCATCTCTAGTTTTTTTATACCATTCTAGGTCTTCATTGGTAGAAGAAAGGAGAACAGAAAGAAGTTCTGCACTGAGTCAAATGAAAGAGTAAGTCTTGATGGTGAAGTATAGTCAGAAAGTTTTCTAGCTTAAAAAAACCTGCATTTCTGTGATAATACTAACAGTGGAGGTATATTTTTTTACTGTTCAAATATCACAGTCTAATTTCTAAAAATTGCAAATTTGGCTGGTATGGTGGTTAAAGAACATCTTGCTTTCAATGTTAAGTTTTGCATATTTTCATTTTACAGTAGAAGGAAAAGCAGGTTTCAAAGTTCATGCATTGACTGATTTCTTGATGTGTTGTATTGCTGGGTGGTTCATCTAATTGTTGAATGTCTATTGAATGAGGAACAATTCAAAACACTGAACAATATTTTTACATGCTGTCTTAAAAATTGTAGACAGGAAGAGAAAAGTACTCCTGATCATGAAGAAGAGGAGGAGGAGGAGGAAGAAGAAGAAGAGAATGGGGAAGAGAGTCAGGATGGCCCACTTCTCGTTCCTCGTGTGAAAGTAGCAGAAGATGGTTCAATCATTCTGGATGAAGAGAGGTGACAAATTCTGTGCCTGACTTATGGACAGTACTGCATTGCAGCTCAATTTGTAAATAGAGGACTACTTTGGACTGGGATGAGTATGAGTGTATTTATGTTTGAGAGTTGAGCTACAGTGACTTAGGAAACTGTGCAAGGATGTGGCAAAATACAAACAACAATAGACTGCATCTCTGTAGTGGCATACTTTATGAGAAATGTTTTTGGGGAAGGAGGTAGAGAGGAAGATGACATTTTATTACTGTGAATGAACACTGAAGATTTGTCAAACTTCCAAATGTCTTCTGTTTAGCTGACTCTCTTGCTTCTCATAGTTAACATGTATCTGCTGCCTGTTATTTTGATATCAATATGATTTGCTCTAGCTTTGCTTCTTGCCTGTTGCTGCTTTATTCTTCTGTTAGTGTTTTCAGTAACTTTGCTTAGAATATGATGTTTAAAAAGTAGATTAGAAAATTTCTGAGTTCCCCAAAGGTATTAACGTGAAATTTAGGCCAAGGTTTAAGCATAAAGGTGGCCTGGTAAAAGAATTTGAAAGTATTGTAGAAGGATATTGAGAGGCTGTCATGGTTTCACAAAGTAGATTTCTGAAATGTTAAAAAGTCTTGTTTTTTTTTTTTAAACAGAAAAAGGAAATTTATTTACAGAGGGTGAATAGGGTAGTGTTTTCTTGCTGCATTCTCCTATTAAAGTATGTGTTAGTATAATTATTAATTACACATTAGAAATGCTCACTTTTGGAAAAAAAATTGAATAGCTGTCTTATAAACATCTACTATATGGTTTCTTAGCAATATTTTGAGGTGAGTCTTCTTGTGTGTTTTCTTTCCCAGCTTAACTGTAGAAGTTCTAAGGACAAAAGGTCCATGTATTGTTGAAGAAAATGATCCCATCTTTGAGCGTGGCTCTACAACTACATATTCTAGCTTCAGGAAAAGTTTTTACACAAAACCATGGTCAAATAAAGGTGAATATATTTTTTGTTTCAAGCTTTGAGTCTGAAGAAAAGTTGTGGTTTTCACCTATGCTTTATACTTGACAGTTTTCATCCCCAATGGACTAAATGGATCTACTTACATGTCTCATGTAGTCTCAACCCTCCACACTCTTACAACAGGCAGAGCTGTGGTATTTACTGTGGAAACTGACATTTTTTAAAAAGCCAGTGCCTTTTAATGTGCAGGCTACCTGTGCTTTTTTTCTGCCATGGATGTTTAGATGCTGAGGAAATGCTAGTTTACTTTACCAAGAGCATAATTTTGGATTCTGGTTTACAAATATTTGAGTTCTATATGGTACTTAACTAGGTTCTTCCAGCATGGGCAAGAACAGATTGTATTTCTGTGTGCCCCGATTTCAGTGCAAGTGGACAGCTGTGTTCTTATGCGTGGGTGGGTTGGGTTCTTCTCTGCCCCTGCTGTGAATTGACTATTATCTCTAGGTTTACAACACTGTGCAAGACTTTTTACAATTGGAAATTACTTTTTATCGCTATAGATGGAAAAATTGGCTTCAGAATTCACTGTGGTCTCTTTGGAATGCTCTCTTTTCCTGTTGGTAATGGAGACAGTAGATTTACATTATGTTTTTCTGATTTCTGTTTGTGCTTGTGTCCATAGTAAAAATGGACATAGACAGTTTGGGGTTGGTTACCTTTGATTTACTAGCTTTAGAAAGCACACTCCACATTCTTCAGTTTTCCGATAGTTTAGACAATTCTTTCTGTTGATAGTTCATTCAGCAAATGTTATTAGAGGGACTTAGGTAAAATAACAAACATGCTCTATACATACTCCTCTGGACTTGCAGCTGCAGTAGGCATTCTCAAAGTTACTGATCTTATGACATTAAGTTTGCAAGTTGTTTTTATTTCTGATAGCAAGAAGGATGGCTTAGTAAATATTTAAGTGTGTGTAATTTTGTCTTTCTTTTCTCTTCTAGAAACAGACATGTTCTTTTTAGCTATCAGTATGGTAGGAACAGACTTCTCCTTGATTGGGCGGCTGTTTCCTCACAGAGCCAGAGCAGAAATTAAGGTAAAAATTAAAGCATTCAATAAAGAAATTAAACATCTGGATTTACTCTTCTTTTTCTTATTTGCATTCCTGTGCTTCCTCTACTAGTGTTGATAATTTTGGTGCAAATTTTCTCTACAGTAGTGCTTGTTTTCTGTTTCAAGAAGTTGTAAGTGTCTGAAACATTAAAATGCTGGTTGAATTTCAGTGAATGTATCTAGTAAATGTAGCATCCTTATACACACTTCGTTTAGTTAAAGAATGCTGATAAGCCTAAATGGCTGTTTGGCGAGGGGCTTCTGTGTTACCTTTTTTGTTGTACACAGCTGGGAAAGTCTTTGGTATTTCAAACCTTGCTCAGATTAAAAGTCAGGAAAAGGTGTAGAAAATAATAAAAAACGTATCACTGGTGATAAGCTGTGGTAACAGATTTTATATTTAAAAATTAGTTGCAAACTTGTGTTCTGTGGATATGCATGTGAATTTTAACAACTGTAGTTGGTTTGTTGCACTGAAGGCTTAGCTTGTGCTGCCATTTTGTACAACATATTGTTGCATTTCTTGCTTAATGATAAACACAACTGTGCATTTGCTTTTAGAACAAGTTCAAACGTGAGGAAAAAGCTAATGGATGGAGAATAGACAAAGCTTTCAGTAAGTAAATATTCCCTACCCTACAATGGGTCATTAAATGGTGGTCATCTATTCTGATGGTAATTTCTGTGCTTTGCCTTGTTTGAATTACTTACAAGAAAGTTTTTGCTCATAGATGAATCCAGAAGCTGTGAAATCTTAGGTTTTGATAACAAGCATAGTTCACAACAATGATCTTTAGGTTTGTTTTCTATCTTTTCTGGATGTCTGCTAAATGAGATTAATATTCTGCTAAATAAGATTAATGTAAACTTTCTTCTGTATATTCAGTGAAAGATAATTGTTCTTCTTAATGGGAATTTCTAGCACAGTTATTTATTGTAAACTGCTTTGAGACTCCTTAAAGACTTTCTTTGCTGGGGGAATGAGTTACATATGTCCTACAGCAAGTAGTATGTTCATATGTTATTTGGTACTATGGTATAGTTTGTGTATTTGTCAGTCCTTAAATTTGCTGAAGTACTTACTTACTTTTATAACTTGTTTTTTAAAACCAAACTACCATAGTCCAGTCACCTTTATGTCAACTTCAGCCCCTGCTTAGGTGATATAGAAAATACTTCCAAAAACTCTGTATTTAAATGTATATGACCTTTGCTTTTTATTATTATGTCATGTATCACTGATTATTTTACAAAGATGAAACTTGAAAAAATAATCAACTTTGAAATCTGTTCTATTTCTTTGCTTTAATCTTACAGAAGAAAAACGACCCTTTGATTTTGAATTCTTTGCCCAGCTTCTTGAGAAGGTCTTAGCTGATGAGGGAAAGAGGAAGCAAAAGACTGTTAAAAGCCAGAAGCCAAAAGAAAAAAAGTCTCCAAGGCCACAGAAGAAGTCAAAAGGTATATTAAAAATGTGCTTGAGATGGCATTACAGAGCAGTGGTCAGTAATGTGTTGCTAGCAGAGGAAAAATTACATAGGGCATCACATTTTCCTTCCCTGTTGTAGTCAGGACAAGAAGATCTTAGCTTCATGGTGGAACATTTTCAGGTGTAGTTTACTGATGTACAGGATGGTAGTAATTAGTAACAGAGCAGAAACATGATACCATGGTGAAAATTGTGTTCTTCCACAATCTGAAGTGCTGATACTCTCATTTACCAGTTGATAAGTATCTCCGTGAGTTGCTAATGAATCCACTTGTAGAATTTTTGGGCCAAAATCACATTTTTGGCAAACTCTTCTGTGATGAAAGTTTTCTTGCATTTTAAATCCTCTTCTTTTAAGGGTTCTGTTTCTCTTTTGGTAGTAGTTTAATTTCCTCAGTCTGAGCAGTATGATTATTTTCAGAGAACGATGTAAAAGTTGATTTATCTTTCTGGTCTGTTCAAAATAAAGATTATGTTTAATTACTGTTGATCACCACTGTGTTTTACTACCTCAGTATCTGGGAAAGGAGCTTTGACATATGTGCTTTAATTAAAAGCAGTTATACTGATACCATTTCATACATTTCTTGCTACTTTTGTGGCACTGTTCACTTGTTTGTTCCACAAGGACCTATCCTTTTGTAAGTGGTATTGTGAAACAAACAAGTGAACATCTTTTTAAAAGGGATGTTAGCTAGGAAACAAGATCTCTTAAAATTGAACTAGTTGCTGCTTTTCTATACCCTTGGTTTTGGATGTGACTAAGTAAAATATCCCATGTATTAGGACTCAAAACCATGTAGAGAAATCTTGTTTCTACACTTTAGTGGTAGATTAAAGGCATGCCTGCATAAAGCAATGTGAGTATGCTTTTCTACCTCTCTTGCATTTTGGAGTTCTTAATTACAGATAAATTAGTTCATTTCAGATGAATAAAAAGGGAATGAAAGGTTCTGGTGGTTAAATAGAGGATAAAGACAAAATGTCCTTAAAGTTGGGGGGAGGAAAATTCTACTAACTCATGAAACCCAGAAAATAACTTGTTAAATATTAGCTAGATAATATTTCAGCTTCCTTATGTAAGCTGGAAGGATCAATTCTTAAACATTTGTTTATGAAAAATTGCTTTTGTATGACATACATTCTGTTACCCTGATCACCTATTTCTGCAGACATAAAAAAATTCTTTACAGGAGTAGCAATGTCTTTTTTTCCTGAATCCAAATGTGGCTGCATCAACTGCAAAAAAGCACAGGGACAATAACGCTTACTAAATTTGCTTTACATCCCATATTGACTTTACCTTGTTGAAGTGTTGTTCCATGTGCAGAGTGCGTTTTGTATTAAATGCTGACGCTTTTCTGGCAAGTCAGTGACTGATGTTCCCCAGTCCTGCTCGTACAGCTGGCAGTGTATTGGCAGTGATACATGAGTACAGAAATGTTTTTAGTAGAAATGCCTTTGCTGTTTGTGGCTCCTAGTACTCTACCAGTCTATTGACCAAGAACCGTATTGTGTCATTAGCAAAAGCTGCCAGCACAGAAGCTGCTAATAATCAAGATGAACTTCAGGAAGCTGGAATTTCTGATGCAGAAACAGAAGCAGATGGTGTGACAGCTGAGAAAGAAAATGAGGAATCTTTGGGCATTTCTGAACAGGCAGAAGAAGAGGTTGCATTAGAGCCAGCATTAGCAAAAAAGAAGAGAAAGAGGAAGAGAAAAGGTGATCTTGAAGAGGAAGTGGAGAATATTCCTAAAGAAGTGCCTGTTCCTTCAAAAACTGCTGAAGAAGGGAAGTCCTCTAATAAAAGTAAGATGCAAAAATGCTCACTTTCAAATGTTCAAATAGAAATTTTATAGAAAGTCATTGCTAATGTTAAAGTCAGATTTTGGTCTTTGATTTATGTTGCCGGTCTGCCTTGTGGGAGGTTGTGGAGTGATGTATTTTAAAATCAGCTTTCATTCTAAATCTAAAGATACTTTGTTTTAAATGAGAATAGTTCTCTTAAATCTTAATACTTACACCATTTCTGGTGGGATTTTAGTCTTATATTAATTCTTCTTCACTGTAGATAGGATTTGATTACTGGAATTCCAGAATGTTCCCAGAATGTCCAAACTGATTTAATTCTTATTAATTATCAGGGAAAAAAGTGATACATGATGCAAGCAGTGATGGTGATATCACCTGTGGAGAAGAAGTGGATTGTGCTATTGAAGGAAAGCAAAGTGAGACTGCTGTTACAGAGGAAGAGAGATCAGAATCCTGTTCACCAGTGAATAACCAAATGGAGAGAGAAGGTGGTGTCAATTTATGCAGGTAATGCCTATAATGGAAAGCTTAGGCAAAAAAAAATAGCTTAAAGTTTTAATATTGGTTTTATTTATTCATGATTGCCACCATTTAACTGCCACAGAATATGCAAGTTTCTGAGAACTGTCCTGGGGTTTAGTAAGCTGTTTATGATTTATATACTCAAAATATTGGCTGCCCTAATTGGCTGCCCTTGCAAAATTAATGTACATAATTACTAAAGTAATTTCCAAAAGTTATATCATTTTTTAAGAGTGTTTAGGAAGACGATTGTTTATCCTAACTTCTAATATTTCTCTAGAAGCAGGGGTTGATAATGTTGCTAAGTTGAGTTACTATATGCTTGAAATTTTTATCTGTAATAAAATTATTCTTGTGGAAAAGGAATGATGCTTAGATTTTATTTATGGAGAATTTGGGTGAGATCCAAGCTGTTGGGTTCAATTTTGGGCATACTTTTACTAAAAAAGATTGTTTATTACTAAACGCTTGTTTATTAAACTCATTATATGTGAAAGTAGCGAATTGAAAAGTTCATTATGATACTGTGAGTGCTGCTTCAGAATTTTGTGTGTTAATTTGTTGTATTCAGTTGCATTGTAATGTTTGTTATTTTATACATATTCCCGAAACTTCCATTTTCTTTTGTAGTTCATTAGAAGCATAGGAAGGGACAGTAACTTGCCTTTGGACTCAACCTAGATTGTTATGAAAGATTATAGGAAAAAAACACTGGCATGCCGTTGTTTGTGTTAAAGTTTATTTTCTTAAAAACAATCAGTCTAGAATAATCAGATGAGATTTTTACATCATCTTATAATTGCAGTGCAAAAGTACAAAAGTTGTTTTAAAGCTCTGCGAGTATTATTATTCTGCAAAAATACAAAAAATTAGTCTGCAAAAATAGTCTGCAAATATTATTAAAATTTCATGACATTCTCTGAAACATGGGTAGTTATTTAGTGTCAAAATTGAGGCGTTTTTTGTGCAACTTCTCTGTCTGTAAGCAGAAACCGTTTTTTCCTACAAGTACACTAATATTCCTGTATGCTTTTATTTATTTCAGCCTTGAAGATAGCAATGATGTTATACTAGAAGCAGAACCTGCTAAATTGAGAACCAGAGATGCTAGAGATAATGCATCACAGGAAAGCCAGATTCCAGAGTTACCAGTTTCAAATATTAGAAGCAAGGAATCAGGATGTGTAGAAACTACAGAATCAAAGGTATTACTATTTTTCTGTGTAGTTCATCTCAAGATCTTGCCCTTGGTCATTAAAAGTGTTTTGTAAATCAAAGCCATTTTTGGATTGGTTTTGGGATATTTTCACCATCAAGTGAAAAACAATCAACAGGCCTGAGAAAACCATCAAAATTGAAATACTGTCATTTCTTGTGGACTTAATGGGCTGTCCCTTAACCTGAATGTATTCAAAGAGTATACTGTGCATGCCTGACTTACTTCATAGATAATTTACACAGCTGAACAGTTTAATCATTCAAAAGTGAATGACTGCTATATGAATAGCTAGGCCTAGGAGCAGGATTTTGCTGGCATGTGCTTACTGGTACAGTATTGGAAACTGATTTGAGTGGAACGCACATTGAGTTGTTTGTGCTGCTCCATGAATGATCTAGATAACGGAGCAGAGAACCTCATCAAGTTTACAGATTAGACAGATCTAGAAGGAATTGCTTCCCAAGGACAAGGCATGCAAAGGTTAATTCTTAAGGATTTATTTTACTTCTCATTATGCTGCTCTGATTTTTTTAGTAATAAATTCATGTTGTATTTCTAAGTTGAGCCTGTTTTGCCTCTGATGGTATTTAGTGAGTGATCTCTCTCCTGGTCCTTGTCTCGAGCTGTGAACCCTGCATTAAATTTTCTCTTGTCTGTCCAGCTGCAGAGAGGAGTGAGTGAGCAGCTTTGGTGGGCACCTGGCCCAGGTTAGCCCACTACACTTGATCGGGGGGTTGGACCAGCGGACATCTAGCAGACCCTTCCTCTCTCAACCACTGTGGCAATCTTGTTACTGCTTTTTGTTACATTACAGTAAAAGATCGTCTTAAGTTTATTGTTTCTTCTCTACAACATTTCTCCCTCAGAGTGAAGATACCCATCACTCACAAGAACCAGATGGAAAGCAGAGTGCATCAGAATGTGGTTCACAGTCTGAAATCATGTAAGTAGAATTATTTTACTTTGAGGTGGCACTTGAACTAAACCTGTATCTACTCAATTTGAAGATAATTCCAATTGACCATAGCAGGTTGAACCAGTCAGGAGATGGTGATGACTTTTTTCCATATTCAGTGAAGCTTTTTGGTAGAAATTTTGATTACTCAGTAGCAATGCATTAGCCAAGATCTGAATGGTAGATAGGAATAGGGAGAAAGACTTAGCTCAACTTTGAGGAAAAAACCCTAGCCTTTCTACAGCCAGCAAGAGCAAGAGAATTATGAAATTCTGCCACATTTTGGGTAAAGCTTGGCTGTGAAATTTAATTTTTGTTTTTTTAGTAAAAGGGCCTCATTGAATTCATAGACATTTGTGGTTGTCCATCAGAGATTATTAGCTGTACATGTCATGTGTATGGTGTATTTATTTTTTCCTATTTGGAAACTGTTCCTCTTAGGAACTTGGTGGAAGCTTCTAAGATAAAAGATACTCCAAAATGTCTGTCTTATCTGTACTCCTTTATGAAATTAATTTTGGTGACTGTTTCTTACACTGAGAAATGATATTTGAAGTAGTCTGTGCCTAAGATTTCCATTTTTGCATGATCATCACCTTCTTATTTCATGATACAGTTTTCTAAAGGTGATTTAGATATGGGGTACTAGTTAATGCTAAGTTGGTTTTCATACTTCTATCTTTCCCTTTTTGAAGGGCAGCTCACTCTTATTATAAAGACTGTCAAAGCTTTATTTATCCTGTTCTAGGGAGAATATAAGAAAAGGTAGTAGTTCCCAATCTGAAGATTATTATAAGATGTAGGGCTGTGTCAGTGTGTGAATCCCAGGACATGCCATTGCAGTGGTTAAGGACAAAGAAAGTGACGTACGTACCTTAAAGTATTTTGAAATAGATTCCACTGAAAGCCAGCAAAGTTAAGGTTTATTTGATGCTCTTTTCATAACTTTGTAGCATGTCTTTTAATATCAGAAAGATGCAATAGGGGTTTTTTTTCTGTTTATTGTCTTGCTACATGCAATGTCTTGACCCATGCGGTCTGTGATGCTCTTGAGGTACATCTTGAACCATATAAGACTTCAAGTTTCTCTTTGGTAATAATGTATACCACCTTTCTTTATATCTTAAGGAAAAGTGAAAAGTCATCAGACAGAAGGCGCTTGCAAAGACCTAAACCCAATTTAGTGAGGTCATCTGGAAGGAGGGAGACAGCAACACAAGACAAAATGGAAGCCAAAACTTGTTCTCCAGCCCTTGCAAATGCAGGTGAAAAGGTCAGAAAGAGGAGTGTTACTTATTATGTTGTTCTTGATGCTGCATCTCTTTTGCTCAATGGGGATACTGTGGGCCAGCCACAGAAATAATGTTTTAGGAACTGCTACTATGATACCTGCACACTTGTCTAAGACTAATATTCCTTGCCTCTATTCCAGTGCTCTGAAGAGGAGAGTAGAAGAAACAAAAATGAAGCCACAGAAGTAGAGAACAGCAATTTGGATACTGCATCTCAGTAAGTATTGAGATCACTTTTCCAGTCTCCTGGTATGAGCTGACTATAACTGTTAATCTATTCCATATAGTTCTCCTTGAAAAAGATAGCAATAGCTGTAAAGCTTTACTGTAAATTTCAAAATTGACTTTAGCATTTTTTTGGATGATATCAGGTGTTACTAAGATAGAAAGTATATACTTCGTTTCTGGAAAGCATTGAAGTACCAGCAATGCCTGTAATTTGAGAGGGGGAGGGTGATAACTGTGGCTTTGCTTTCCTGCCAGCCTCAGTTACCAGGTAATGGCTCTGCTTCTGGCACTTGCAGAAGCAGCTGTAGTATGAAATCTAGTTAAATTCCTCACCTGTGTGACAAATTAATCTCTTTTTAATACATAGATAAATTGAGTTTTCATGCATTGTAAGACTAAAAAAAAGCTCGTTTCTTGTACAGCAACTTGCATAAGTTTGGGCAAATCTTTCTGAATACAACCAAATTCAAGTAAAGAAATCTGTGCAAGATTGTGCGGTATTGATAGGCTTGAATATTATGTAATAAATGTCACTATTGTGAATCCTTTGTGCAGAGAATCTGAAAAAACTGCAATTGTAAAGACAATAGGTAGAGGATTTCGACAGAGATTTAAACCTAATGTTACAAGAGCATCTGGAAGGAAAGAAGAGCCTGAAAAAGATAAAGGAAATGATAAAATATCCCATCTACAGTCTAAGGGGGAAACTGAGAAGGTATTTAATAAAGTAACAACTGTAGATAATAAGCTGCTGGATACAACAGTAATGTTATCTTTTTTTTTTCTTTACTTTTTTTGCTCCTGAGCATGAACAGGAATTAGCCACTTACTTAACCTGCTTTCAGTGATAGCTTGGTATAGCTTAGTAACCTCAGCTATGGTGAGAGGTTGTTATACAAACAGTAGATACCAATAGTCTTTCATGTCCTGCAGCAAATACAACTTCAGGTGTTTGCTGTAGTTTTTACTGCACCTGTCTGACTGAGAAATTTATCCTGTAATTGTTTGTGTGTCATAAGCAATCTATTTTGTCTCCTCTTATGAACCGTTACTTGGTCAGTTAGGTGATGGTGTATTTAATGAATGTAAGACAGTTCATGTCATAATGCTCTGTTTTTGTTCAGAATAATGACCAAGGTAATAGATCTGATGGTACCAGTGAAGATACTGCAGAAAAAGATGACAAAGTCCTGGAGACAATGTCTCAGTAAGTATAAGAAAAATAAGAAGATAAGCACTGCTGTCCTGCAATTTACCATTCTTGTCACTTCTGGTAGTATTTTGTAGTGTGGTAATTATAGAAGTTTTTGAAGAAACTTCTGCACTACAGAAATTGAGGGGAAAATAGGAATCTTCATTAATTTATGAAACATATATTAAGCATTTTCATTTTTAAAGTTGTACTTTTAAATTATAAGTCAGTCATGGTAAATGTAGAAAAGCTGAAAATTTAGTCCCTCAAAAAATAAACAAGCCTTAGCTACTCACTTTTAATGCTAAAATGTATCCATTCCAGTGGTTAAGTATTTAAATAATAGAATTAAATGTTCTTAAAGTGTAGTTAAGTGTTAGATGTCAAATAAGAGAAGAAAAAACTCAATGTGTGGACAGTATAATGCATATGTTTATTAAGTGTTGTGTTTTTCTTCAGTGAAGTGGTGGCTGTAGTGTAAAAGGAATAATATGTTTTATAGAGGAGATTGTAAAAAATAAAAACTGGAAAAAGCCAACTTTCCCCCAAATACTCCCCAACAAAAAAAATCCCAAAACAACCAAAACGAGAAATAAAAATCCAAAACCTCAAGCTTGTCTTTTGAAGGGAGATAGTTGAAGAGGATTGGTGGGGATAAATTGGGTGTGATAATCTGCCAGAAAAAAATTTCAGTTACTGCTTTCATTAACCTGCTCTGTGACTTGATGCTCAGTGTAAAAAGTTGTAGAAGAATCTGACCATTCTAGTAACGCACTACTGATACTTTTACATTAATAAGATAAAAAAGTTACTTATGTAGTTTCTGAACTCACTAAAGAAAAACTCTGAATATTTACATATTTTTAAACTCCTTATTATATTAGGTCCATCTAGACTAGATAGGAATACAAAGAGGTCCATTATGGATCAGAAAGGTCTCTCTAGTGTGATACACTGTCACCAGTGGGAAGAGGAAAATAGCAGGGCACCATAAGTTTAAACTCTCAGTCCCTAGTAGATACATTTCCAATTTTATCCTTTCAGGAGCCTAGTAATACATTTTAGGTAAGTGTATGTTAATAACTATTTAAAAGAAAGGGGGAAAAAAGCACCTGTTCTCCAAGTCTTCCCACTTTCAGATGTGGTATGTACTTCAGGGATCATATATGTTTTTCCAGGTCTAATGAAACAGCTGGTTTAAAAGAAGATACCAAACGGATTGTGTTGAATCAAACAGCTCTAAAAAGAGGTAGAATACAGAGACCAAAACCAAATCTAGGAAGAACTGTTGCAAGGCGAAAAGAACTGATAGATGAAAAAGATCCTGAAGAGGAGACAACTGAAGGTGAAGAAGCAGTAAAAGGTGTCACACGCCATCAAGATGAAAACAATGATCCCTGCCTTAGAAGTGTAAGTTTCTTGAGCAACTGCTTATGCACGATGTCGCCTTGATTTTGTAAGACTTTGTTAAGCCTTCTGATGTTTGTATTCTTTCAACAAACTTTCTCACACACAGTTCTGTAAATAACCTATGTTTTGCATTCTTTCATGGAGGTGGAGAGAATTGATGGACCCTTGGTCTGTCCAGTGGCATTGGAGAGGCGGCACTGTCACCCTCCAATCCACTGTCACCTTTGGAAAACTATAAATGTTAGAGTCAGAAAATAAAGTTCTTCTTCTTCTTTTTGTTCCCCTCGAGAGCAGCAGTGTCTGTGTCATCATTTCGTGTCTTATCACAACACACGCTGTTTTGTTGGGTCCTTAATAGAAGCCTTGGTACAAAGACCTAGGTACATACTACATAATTTGTAGGGATAGGCTTTGCATGCTTTATTTATTATTTCAGAAAAAAATAAATTTACAGTAACAAAATTTCCTCATTTTTGCACTTGGGTTCTGTTTTCCATGGTGTTAGGTTTAAGCACAGTCAGCAACCAAGTACCAGCTCACTTGCTCACTGCCTCACCAGCAGTACTGGAGACAGAACTGGAAGGGTAAAAGCTGGAAAACAGGGGCTGAGATCCCCTGAGTGCTGGTTAACCCTGAATAAGGTTTAGTAGGGAAAGCAGAAGCTATACTCATGTGCAGAGCATAACCAGAAACTCTTCTACTACTTCCCATGAACAGGCAGGGTTCAGTCACCTCCAGGAGAGCTGGGCTTCATCACACTTAATGATTACTTGGAAGACAAAAGCCATTTCCCCCCACTTTGTATACTGAGCTACCTGTCCATGCCTCAGCAGGACATGGAATATCCCTTTGGTCAGTTTGGGTTACCTATCCTGACTGTGTCCCCACCCATCCTTCCATGCCCCTCCAGCTTCCTCTCCAGCTTGGCAATATGAAAAGCAGAAAAGGCCTTGGCTCTGTGTAAGCCCTGCTCAGCAATAATTAAAACATCTCTGTATTATCAGCCTTGTGTGCAGCATAAACCCAAACCACAGCCCCATACTTAACACTGTGAAGAAAGCTAACTGCCCTAGTCAAAACCAGCATACATGGAAATGGAATATATCTGACTTGGTTGTATTGTGATACCAGATCTGAAAAGAGAAATGCAAAGAAAGAATGCCTCAGAAGATGAACCACTTAAAAGAGAAAGTATAAATATATTTTACTTTTATAGTAGCCACTGATATTAGTTGGATGATAAGAAGAAAGAGAAATCTTAGTGTTTCTGTAGAAAATATTTAAACTTTCTCATTTTCCTCCTGCTCTACTAGAAGAGAGGTGGAGTAAATATTTCGTCTTAACAAAGTGGAACTTTTATTTGTTTTAGGATTTAACAGTTCTTGAAGCCACACAGCCACCCAGTGTGACATTAGAAGATGTTTCTGCAGATTCTGAGATGAACTCAAATACAAGACAGTGTTTCCAAGAAAAGTCCTCAGAAGCAGAAAGCAATGAAAGTGAAAAGGGATTGTCAGATGTCTCCAAACAGGTTTCAGATTCTAGTACAGGGTAAGGTTATTTCACTTCAGTTGAGACAAGGAATGGTTCAAAGCTATCAGTATCTTTATGTATTATACTATATTACATTCAACTCTGCCATTACAAACAAGTTTTAATCAAGACAATGCTAGACTTCAAGTAACAATGCCCCAAGATCTTGAAAGCATTAAAATTATATGCTCTTGGTTGTTAATTTGATCTTTGGACTATTGGCCTAGTTTTAAAAAAAATGCACTTTTCTAATGTTCAGTCCCTGTGATTGTCTTCTCCGTGGTGGTTTCCACTGTGCATTTTAGTGTGCTTATATAGATCCTTAAGTACAGAGTCTGGTTTCTAATTAAAGCGCCTCTTAAAAAAAATAAGTCAACCACAGGTATTCTGTAAGTCTTTTAAACATGATTAGAGGAAGGTATTTGTGAAATGTATGTATCTCAGTAAAATGTCTCAACTTGTCTTCCAGGTCTCAAGTGGAAGTGGCGGTTAACTTCTTTGCTTTCCTATTTATAAGATACAGAGACATTTAGTGGTGATTTTATATTGGATCTTTTTGATGTCACTAATGTTATTGTTCTGAGAGCTGTATACAAGTATGCCATATTGTCCCATGCCTTTGATTGTTCTTTTGCTTGTTTTTGCAGGGAATCTCGTCCTCAGAAGGAAGAGGAGAAAACTGTCGTATCATCAGCTTGGCTACTGAGGACGCGATTCCAGAGACCAAAGCCAAATTTAAGAGCAGCTAGTAGAAAGGAAGTTCTGGATGTAAATAATAAAGGTGCATCACAGAAAGATAGCAACAAGGAAGAAAGTTTGACACAGTGTGGTAGTCAATGTAGCATCCCTCCTGACACAGATGTAAGGCTTTTGTTTTTTTCCTTTAGTTATATGTGAGCTTTTCATTTTGTGAAATGAAGTACTGATGATTTTAAAAAATACTGAGTTAGCTTTTTGAAACATTTTTTTCACAAGCTTAAATTTTCTACCTTAAAACTTGTGTACTTTTAATTTGGTCATATGTGAGGAGAAGAAGATGACTCACATATGATGATATGATGAATCTCCTGTACATGTCCCGATGTCTTTCTGACCCAAAGTGGCATTATAGAGATGACAGGGAAGAAAAAAAAAGTATTAATAGAAGATGGCACAGATTTCAGGCTTTTTTGTCGTAAACAAAAAGGTGTGTATTTGTCCTGGAAAGACGGAGAAATCATTAGTGAGCAGTTTGTAGGAGAGTGCAAAAAACTCTGAATTTTTCAGAGAGTGGTGAGTACTAAACTTCATAGACATCATAGTCTCCTTTTGGTTTATTATTACAGCTTTTTCTGGTTCTTGTGTTTACATTTTTCAGAAAGCAGGAAAATGTGAAGTCTTAAATGCACTAGAATCCTTGGGAAAGGAGAAGTCACTTAGCTCTCAGGAAGTTTCTGAGAGGCCAAGTTGTAAGTCACCAAAAACATTTCCAAGATCAGAGGATGGTGAACTGGAGTTCTGCCTATTTGAAATTAGCCAAGATGACATTTCTACTACTATTGCTGGGTAAGGGCTCATCTACTTTTCATCCTTGACTGTAACAATGAAAGAATTTTACAAGGAAATCATTGTGCCAGTGGATTGCCATCTGGCAAAAATAGTCTAATGAAAATACTGCACAAAATTTCCATTGTCATAGTTCAACACAAGTAATACTACAATTTCAGTAGCTTCTATGCTAAGCATGACATTAATGAGCATTCGCTTTATAACTGTTTAATCATCTGAAAGAATGGATTAATTTCATTTAAGCAGGGAAATACTTACTTTGCTTATCAGAGAAACCATGTGAAAATTGCTTTGGTAGCAACAAATAGTCAGTAAGTCAATACCTTCAGTGAGTTAGTTAGTTCTGTTGTTGGAAGTAATTAGGAGACCGGTACTTCAAAATCTTCTCTGGAACAATTTGTTGTTTGTAATTTAAACTCAGCTGAACTTTTAGTTCACAAGATTTCTTCTCAAAACTCAGTGGTTTTTGCATGTAATACTAATGGACCTGTGTTTGTGTTTGTACTAAGTTTTGGATGATTTTTTTCTGTCTTAACTTTGCATTGATGACGCAAACAGCACTCAAGAAGAATGTCAATATGCACCTCTTCCACCTGTTCAGCTGGCATGGAACAAGAGATACAAGCCAAACTTGGTAACAACTGTTGGAAAGGAGTTACAAATATCAGAAAATGAGAGCAAGAAAATGCCTGAAGCAGAGCAAAAAGATGAGTTTGACAATACTGTCATGGTAAGCTTTAATAAGAGCAAGGCTTTGCCTTCAAAGTTGGTTTGAAGTGCATGTTCACTTTTATGAAGTGAAGTGAAAACACTGAAGTTGCATTGCCTGAAGCTGAGACAATATATTAAATTTTAAAATTTCCAAACCCTGGTAAGCTGAGGTAATGTAGGTATGAAATCAGTGAGGTCTACAACTTGAAGTATTAAGTATTTTTTTTTACAAAGGATCTACTTTTGATTGAAATGCAGGATAGGAAAAAATTATGCACATTTATACAAACTAGAATCAAAATGCATAAGAATTACCTTTTTTTTCTCATTTCATCTTTCCTGTTTGGATGAATCAAGTCTGTGTTGAGCAATCTAGTATAAGGTCTCAAGCAAAGGCCGAGGACAGCTATTTTTATGAAAAAAGGGTTTTTTTAAATTTGATAACTTTAACTGGCTTCATGAGTACCTGATACTCCTCTATTTCGTACAAGTAAATGACACTGTGTATCCCCACAGACACTTTACTAGGGACTTGAAAAGATGTGGAAATCCTCAAAAGTAATTTACAGTGTGATGTGTTCTCTGTAACTGTTTTGTGGGTTGCACATGAATCATGTCATGGATGTAGGGTTATCTGTGTAGACTTGCCTTGGATTTGAAATACGGCTAAAATTTGCAAGAGTGACTGATGTTTTGGAGTGGTGTTATAGCTGGTTTTGTTCTTGAGCCTATGAGAAGTACTTGTGTCCTGCATTCATCTCTCATCTCCCATCAGTGCCACAGTTGGCTCACCCCTAGTTGAGATAATTCCTTGTGGTTCAGCTTTGGCTTCTTTTGACCTGTGGCCTGTGAACCGTGCACATGCATCTGCTCTGTACTGGGCAAATCTGTAGAACCAGAGCAGGTCTGATGCTCTTCTTTACTAATCAAGCTGTCACAGGCCTGAAGTGTTGAAAGATATGTTTGAGGGGCTTCTTTGTGGAACCAGTGTGGCAAATACAGACATAAAGCTTATTAGGCCTTCTGGATCTTGAGGCTATGTTATTGTGGCTTGGGTATGTCTGTGCTGCCCTCTGCTGTGTCCAGTTTTCAAAGGTTTTCCATTTGCTGAAGTATCTTGTTCCACAGTGCTCCATGTATTAGGGAATTGATTGAATGCTAAATAGACAAGAGTTTCCCATAATGCTTGGGTGCACATAGTATTTAAGAACTTAACTCTAGTTATCCCAGGAGTATGCAGATTTCTGTTTCTTTTTGGGTATAAATTTAATTATGATAACATGATTCTTTCTTTTTGGGTATAAATTGAATTATGATAACATGATTATTACCTTTACTCCAATTGGGAAAATAGCATAGTTTCTATTTTTGTATTTTCTGTTTTAGAAACTCACATACTTTTATTTTTCTTCATGCTTCTTTTACTTTCAGTTAAAGGGTGAAAATGAAGTTGTATTGTGTCAAGCAGATGTATTGAGCAAAGAGGAACAGGAACAGCAAGAGGTGCCTCAGGTCCTCTCTATTTCTGAAACCTTATTGTCTGAACAAAGCAGGTGAGGTTTGAGTTTAGCAGAATAGCATTTGAAAAGCTTTTGTCTGTCATAATGAGACACCTTTTCAAATGTCAATTCTTCTGTTCCTTGTCTTTTGTCATCCTACAGTCTTAAATTTTCAGTGCCTACAAACAGCTTCTTCCAGTGTTTTCAGAGCACATTTTTTTTAGCTGCACTCTTTGTCATAATTTATCTGGTACCTACTTGATTTGTATGAGCTCATAGGTCTACTTGGTCTGTATTTGCTTAAGTAGCAATCACACGTATAAGATATGTAACAGAAATTTTGCAAAATGTTAGAGACTTGACTTTCATTTGTCCATCCATGTGCTCTTCTATTTTACTGCCACTCTTGTTAAAATAAGATCTTAAGTATGTGTTAAAGTGTTTATACTTTGATGTTGGTATGGTTAGCAACTCAAATAGTTTTTTATGTTAAGAATGCCTTGACAAAGACATTTTGATATTTCTGCTCCAAGGTTAACCATGAATGAGAAATATATTTGAAAATATAATTTTATTAATCTTAAACAAAGCAGTCTCTTGTGTAAGTGTTAATTCAAAACTTGACTGCAGAAGTGCTTTTTTTCCTCTCCCAACCAAAGTCAAGTGTGTATTTTCTGTTTTTGTTTGTTTGCTTTAAATTCACCAGTACTGAAAAACTTACCTCCCAAGAAGGCAAGCTG
This sequence comes from Onychostruthus taczanowskii, assembly GCF_017590055.1. Taxonomy (NCBI): domain Eukaryota; kingdom Metazoa; phylum Chordata; class Aves; order Passeriformes; family Passeridae; genus Onychostruthus; species Onychostruthus taczanowskii. The sequence goes on along the minus strand of NW_024498585.1, from coordinate 80,250 downwards.
AGTGCTCTGAAACCAGGACAACTCGTAAGGATTGAGTCTCCAAGAGCTAGACCAAACCTAGAAAGAACATACAGCAAAAAAGGATCTCCAGTAGTACAAAAACTTGATGCCCCAGATGAAGAAGAAATGAATCATGGAGAGAATCTGCCTGTGGTAGAAGAATCTGAAAACCTTTTCTCCTCAAAAGTGAGATTCTATTTCTGACTACACTTACTCATGCTTGGTTCCACACTAGCTTTTTTTTAAGGCATCTAAATAAGCTGTTGTAAATGCATTAGTTAATTTCAGCCTAGTAAGAATTCCTGTTCAGTATTTGCATGCTATTACAGGGTTTTCCAAAATTCTGCCAGTGACACGTTGATAAGACATACAGAGACTTCACTTGAATTTTGACATTTCAGTCATATTCATGATACATGAATAGTTACCTGCATGTTGTATTTCTGTTGCTGGGTTTCTCCCGAGCTCCTTGATTGCTTCTCATAAAGGACTATATTGGTTTTAGTATCTGTTTTTATTAGCTAAATGCCTTCCTAGAGGAGCAAAGAGCAGTGATGGTGCCATAAACTACTTGTAAGTTTTTAAATGAAGTTTCATCTCAGGTTAGCAACATGATCATAATTTGCAATACTTTATTTTACAGGCGATACATTTTGTTACAATAATAAATAAAATATTTTATATACTTTGCTAATATTGTTGTTTTTTTTTTTTCTCAAATCCAAGGATGACATGAGGGAATTGTTGCTTGTGGGAAATTTGGCCGATAATGACAGTCTAGACATAAATTCAAGAAGCATGACATCAGGAACACTTTGTTCTTCTAAAAAATCACCAAATTACAACAGCAAAAGAGAGCAAGAAGAATGTCTATCTGCAGATGCTATAGGAGGCATTCAGGATACCACAGAAAGGTAAATTACCTGTTTCCAAAGTAAAAAATCTTTCATTTTGGTTTCAGCTGGGGTAGAGTTGATTTTCTTCTTAGTAGCTGGTACAGTGCTGCATTTTGGATTCAATATGAGAGTAATATTGGTAACACACTGACATTTTAGTTGTTGTTGAGCAGTGCTTACCCTAAGTTGAGAACTTTTCAGTGTCTCATGGTCTACCAGTGAGCAGGTGCATAAGCAGCTGAGAGGGAACACATCCAGAACAGCTGGTGTGAACTGGCCAAAAGGATATTGCATACCATGGAATATCATGCTCACTCCATAAACTGGAGGGACCTGGCCAGGAGCTGCTGAACACTTCTTGGGGATGGGCTGGGTGTCAGTCAGAAAGCAGTGAGCAGTTGTGCATCACTTGTTTCCTTGTGTTTTATTACCCTCTGTCTGTGTGTCTGCCTCTCCTTTTCATTATTTTATATTTTATTTTGTTATGATTATTAAACTGTTCATCTCTAAACCACAAGGTTTAACTTTTCTTTCCAATTCTCCTCCTCCCTGGGGTTTGGGGACTGACTGACTTCATGGCACTTACTTGTCTGCTGTGGTTAAGCTGCGACAGTACTTTAAAAATTTTGTGCATTTGTCCAGTTATTTTTATACAGCACTTGATTTTGGAAGCACAGGCTCTGTACTAGTTGTTATCTACTATGTGCTGTGCAAGTCACTAGGTGGCGTTCTTAAGTAATAGAACAGTTTTTAACAGGATTAGGGTTTTTTTCCAAGGCTGTTTTCCTTTTTAGAAGGTAGTTCATGGGTGAGAGTAGAAGCAAGTAATCAGGGTTTAGCTGTCAGAATTGCTCACTAATAAATGCTTATAACTGAGAACTGACAAGAAGACAGCAAGCTCACTTTATGTTTCTGTAATATATATTCTGAGTCTCTTCAATTTTTCTTTCCAGTAGTAGAACTCCTGTGATGATGCTTGTAATGTATGTGTAGTATGAGGCAGATAGTGCCACTTACATGCAACAGCTCTGGGTTATGTTATAAGCTACTTTTTGCTCTGTCTTTACTTACACAGAGCAGCCCCAAATTATTTTAAAATTTTGCTGTTTTCTGGAATTAACTTCTGGTTTGCATCTGTACCTAAAACTCACTAAAATCTCTTCCATAAATTATGCTAAAATCATGTCCCAGAGTCTTTGTGCTGACAAGACAAGGGCCTTACTTGACAATCTTCTTGTCTTCTATGATAGTGGACTTTCACAGACTCACAGAGTGGTTGAGGGTGGAAGGGTCTGCTAGAAGTCTTCTGGTCCAACCCCCCAGTCAAGGCACCTGGAGCTGGTGGCCCAATAGTGTGTCGAGACAGCTGCTCAATCTTGCCAAGGATAGAGTCTCCACAGTCTCTCTGGGCAGCCGGTGCCAGTGCTTGCTAACCCTCCCAGTGAAACAGGATTTCCTGGTGCTCAGAAGGAACCTCCTGTCCTGCACTGTTTGCCCATTGTCTCTTGTCCCGTCACAGGGCACCCCGGAAAGAACCTGGCCCTGTCCTGTCTGCAGCCTCCCCTTAGGGTTTTGTGGAACTGCTGAAGAGGGATCTCTTCAGATCCTTCAGAGAAGGCTCCCCCTGAGCCTCCTCTCCAGGTTGAACAGTTCCTGCTCCTTCAGCTTTTTGTCTTGGCAGAGATGCTTCCAGCCCCTTAGCATCTGTATGACCCTTTGAGGGGCTGTCTCCAGTGTGTCCAGGTCTCTCCTGCCAGGGAGCCCGGAACTGGTTCAGTCCTCCAGGCGCAGCTTCATCAGTGCTGAACAAGGGGCACGGATCACCTCCCTTGGCCTGCTGGCAACACTGCTCCCGCTGCAGCCCAGGCCACCATCAACTGTTTGTGCAGCCACAGCACTTTCCTGGTTCATGTTCAACCCAGAGACCACCAGGACGGCCGGGTTCTTTTCTGCAAAGCTGCTTTCCATCTGGGTGGTTTGCAGCATGTGCTGGTGCTTTGGGCTGCTCTTCCTCTGGTGCAGGACTTTGCATCTCCTCATGCCGAACATCCTGAGGCTCCCATAGCCCACTTCTCCAGCCTCTCCAGGTCCCTCTGGAGGCCAGTATAACCTTTGCATGCCTTGTCCTTGGGAAGCAATTCCTTCTAGATCTGTCTAATCTGTAAACTTGATGAGGTTACACTCTGCTCCATCATCCAGATTATTTTGTGGAGATACTTTACAGGACTCAATACAGTATTAACCCGTGGGGTACAGTGTTGGTTGGTCTCCAGCTGGACTTTGTGTCATTGATCACAAACCTCAGAACCTGACAATCAGTTTTTAATGGACTTTCAGTCCATACTTGATGAGCTCAGTTATCAGCATGTTAGAAGAGACAGTGTTCTACAGTGTTACAAGACTTACTGGAGTCCAGGTAGACACTATTTACTGCTCTCCCTTCATTTATCGATCTGGTCATTTCATTGAAAGATGTTATCAAGTTGATTAAGCATAACTTCCCCACTAGTAATCCATGCTTACCAAGTTAGTTTTTCATGTGTCTGGAAGCAGTTTCCAGATTTAGTTGTTCCATCACTTTCCCAGGGACTGAGACGAGGCTGACGAAATTGTATTCTTCTTGATTACTCTTAGTCCCCTTTTCTCAAACCATGACTTTAGAAGGCCAAGATTTCTGTTTTACCAATCTGAACGTGTTTGAACCAGTATAAGAATTGCATCCTTTTTGAAAGTAGTAGAACCTTGAGCACTGGGATTAGTGAATGTAGTGTTCCTCTGGCTGCTTAATTTTGGAGACCTGTGTTGGTATAGCAGATGCTTTCCAGTCTATCTGACTTAATGTTCTTTTCTTTCTTAAGGTCTTTCCCAAAACTAATCAGGAATGTTCAGTGCTGCAGACGAATTATCTCCCTTATGCAGTGTTTATTTTTCTTCTTTTATGGTTTTTTTTTACATGTAGCCAACTAAGCAAATAAAAATTCGAAACACAAGTTCATTTCGAATTATTAAATATCTGATAGTAAGCCAAGGTTGTAGAGTGTACTTTGTGGTTCTTCAGAAGTAAAAGTTGAAACATATTTTTGTAGGTCCAATGATAAATTAAGTTCTGGAGAAGAAAGTGAACAGAGAGGAGGGGAACCCCATTGGAACCTGAGGCCAGACCTAATGAGACTTACTGGGAAAACAGATTATCCTGAAGAGTGTGGAAACAGGGAAGAGGACAATACTGAGAGAAATGAAGAAGAGTTTTTGGTGTTGTTAAAAACAGGTGTATCAGGGGTAAGTGCTGATCATGTATTTTGAGCCAGTTATACCTCGATTCTTTTGCCCAAGTTTTTAGAAGGATAGGTGGCACAGAAATCCAGTATGTGGCTGGAAAATGTTAATGTGATTATTTGATTTTTTTAAAAATTCACTATTGGAAACTATGCTGAATAAATGGAATTAGAATTTAAAAAAATTCTAATTTTTTAAAAAAATTAGAAAAAAACCTGTGGAAATACCTAATATACACTGTTGTCTTAAGTTTGATGGTTTATGTGATCAGAAATTTGCATTATAATAAATACATGCTTATGCTGTTGAAAAATAATTTACTGTTTTGTTATTCATTGAACAATGGAAATTAAGGCAGTTACCTTAACCTCAGATATTACCTTAAATCTGTTATTATACTTAGAAATTAAAATGAGTGCGAACAAAGTTCAGACCTTCTTAAATTTGCTCAGCAGGCCTAACTTAGCCCAGACTAGTTCCAACTCTGTCTAAAGCTGTGATAACTGAGTCAACTTTGTCTGGTGTTCCCTATTTTTTATATGGATCACTAAACTTCTAGTTAACATATTCTTTTAGCCAAGTATCCATTGTTGACAGAACTGTGGTTGCTGATGTTTGTCTACATATATGTTGAATAATATTTAAATGCTTTTATATAGAGTATGATAGCTTTTTTCCCTATCTTGTTCCCAAGGTAGAAAAAAATTTTCATTCCTGCAAATTGTTCTTTAAATTAATAGGTAATTTTAGAAAATTATTCATCTTTCCAGCTTCTAAAGAATTGTTCCTCTTGATAAATTGTGCATGGTGTTGGTCTATTAACTACCAGCAGCACTGGGAATTCAGGTATCATAGATAACACCAGTTAATAACACCTCTGCTATAGAACCCAAAATTAAAGACAGTGAGGAAGAGTATGCTAAGTTATCAGAGATGACAGCTGGGCACATTCTCAAGATCCTCAAACTAAGTTCTTTAAGTCACCAAAACCATTTACAAATGTTTGGCATTTAATACGGTAATAATAATCTCCTCTGTTCAGGAAAACTTCAGTAATACAGTGGAAGCTGGATCCTTCTCAGAAGCTACAAGGAAACACAGTTTTGCGGAGAATGTTGAAGAAACATGTTGCAAGAGAATTAGGCAGGACACCACACTCCAGTCTCCAGAGATATTGTCAGAGAGTGAGAGACACGTAGAACAAGATAAAGATTCTCAGCTTTCTACCTCACAGGAAAAGCATTCAGGAAATCTCACGAGGTAAAACAACTGTTTTGCTTTATAAACCAAACTCAGTTGATTGAGAGTTATTGACTATAGGTCTGCCGTGAGTAATGTGAGTGCATACAGCATGTCAGCTTTTGTGTCTTCCATCTGAACTTAGCAGATGTTCCTTTGTCTCTTACTCTGCCTGTATTCTCATAAAATGAACACAGCCAGCACTCTCACCAAGCTATCTCATGGTTTCAACAGAAATTCCTGATTTTATAGGGGAGGACATGAGAGTACCCATTTTTGGGGGCACAGGGATTGTGGGATTAACCTGAAGAGAAACTTTGTGCTGGTAGTGTCCTCTGGTACCATTAGCTTCCACTGTCCACCAGTTTACCAAGGAGGATATTTTGGGGGGAAAGTTTGTAATTGCTTTTGGTACTCAGAGTGGTTGTGCCCATGATTTTGAAGAAGGAATCTATAGGTAACTGATTATTGAAGAGAATGTTGTCTGAGAAACCAAAGCAGGTAAGTAGTTACCACCTAACAGTTTCAATTTGTAAACAATAGTCTGATCAATTAAGGTATCATAGTTTGGGGCTTCTAGTCTAGCTTTAGCAAACAACAACTGGAAGTGTTCCTATGACTTAAAAAGTATGTGTCTTCCACATTCCTCAAAATTAAATGATTTCATACTTTTCTAATCAAAGAATTGTGTATCTTGTAAGTTTAATTGTGAACATTTCTAGCATTTTGAAACTGCTTAGTACGTATTTGCAGTAAGTACCTTATGTACACAGGAAGAAATTAAATTTCTGATTAAATATTTATTTGTCACTATTAAGTTAAGAAGTAAATAGTTTGCATTGTTAGTCACAATGACAACTTATTTTTTTTAATTTAGTTTATTTTGATTTGTAGTCTCCTTCTCTTTGGAAGGTCTTGGATTTCATTGTTTTTGTTCTGTACTTTAGAAGGCAGTTCAGGAGATCATCAAAACAGACAGCGCTGCCACAACATGTGTTGGAGCCAAAAACTGCTACTTCTGCCTCTGAATGTGAGGCTGATTGCAGTGAGAAGGGGAGTCAAAGGCAAGAAGCTAAACTGAGTGTTACCAGAGACAAAAGTTTGAAGACTACACAGAGAAGAAAATCTGGGAAGGAACCCAGAAGTTCGAAGATAACCTTTGTCACTCTCCGGGCTTCTCAAGAGGAGGAGGAGGATGAGGAGGCAGATGACTTTGAGCTTGATGATGAAGATGAATGCTTTGCATCAGAGGAAGTAAACAAGGCTCCAGTGTTTGTTCCTATAGGTCTTCGATCTCCAAAACCAATTCCTATGCAGATACAGGAAACCGTGGAGGAGGTATTGTGTAGCTGGGTTCTGCAAATGTAATTTTATTCTGATTGTTTGAAAAGATTTTATTCTAATTGTATCTCTGGGTATTTGGGTTTTATCCGAGTTCAAGGTAAGAATGGTGTTGAGAGTAGCAGGGATGTTACTTGGCACATACATTTGGTTTTGAACTTAAAACTGCATAAGCCTAAAATCCAGTTATGTAATTATGTTTGCAAGCTGTATATAGGTCTGCAGGGAACTCAGCAATTTGTTTATTGGGATTGAATATAGGCCCAGACTTGATGCTCATCCATGTGTTTTGGGGCCCAAGATGGGTCAAATGGAGCACTTCAATTTCATATTTGAATGTTAGGAAATGAGGGTATGAGGAAAATGTTTCTGTATGTCATGTCCCCCTTGCCAAGAAACTTTTAACTGTCAGCAGTTAAAACCTGACCTGAAGCCAGACACACACATCTGCTTGCTTACTCCCTTTTCCTGTGGGACAAGGAGAAATTAGGAGGGCAAGATTTCTCTGTTGATATAAAGACAGTTATATACATGAAGGAAAAGCTGCATGTAAATGAAAAGCAAAATAAGGAATTTGTTTGCTGCTTTCCACTTCTTGGAAATCAGGGCCTCAGTCTGTGTAAGAGTAAGTTGGGAAGACAAATGCCCTAATCACAAATGCCTTCCTCTTCTCCCACCTTGCCCTGGGCTTTTATTGCTGAGTGTGTCATGACAGGATACAGAATTCCCTGTTGATCAGCTGGGGTCAGCTGTGCTAGCAGTGTACTCTCCTGACCTCTTGCTTACCCCTGACCTCCTTGCTGGGTAAAAGAATAGGAATAAAGCTTTGACATGATGCAGGAATAGCAAAAACACTGGTGTGTTACCAACTGTGTTGTAATTAAAAATCTAAAAGACAGCATTATGTGGGCTGGTATGAAGAACATTAACTTCATCCCAGTTATGGCCAGTACAATCTTCATCCTTTATTTCATACCATTTGTATCATGCTTAGGTCTTACACTATCCAGTAGAAGACATTTTTCTATTATTTTCCCCATGATCACTATTTTCCTTTCACTTCAGTGCTATTTGCTTTCTAGTGGTTTTTTGCATACCACTACTGTAGTCCTCTTCCTCTCTTTGTCCATTGAAATCCTGCTTTTTATTGTCACCTGAATGAATCACGCTGTTTCTTTCTCCGTGTGAAACAGCAGAATAATTTAATGTTCAGTCAAAACACAGAGGGATTTCTAGAACGATAATTGGCAGCAAAGTTGCTGTATGGAAACTGTTGCTGAATCCTTGATTTCAGAGATGTGGAATGTATATAATTTGTGGGGATTACAATCAAGTTGCCTAGTTTAACGCTTAGGAGACACGAGTATTAGTGAGGAATGTGGTTAGATACCCAAGGACCTAGTTGTTGTAAAATTTAAATAGGTCAGTCGAAAGTCTGTAAAGTGCAAGTCTTTGAGAGCAACCCAGATGGAGCAGTGTTTTCTGTAAGAACTTCCCTGGAAATATCATCGACTTCCTGTAAAATTTCAAGTCCTCATTTCTGAAAATGTCAAATGTCTGAAGTTCTCAGTGAAAACACATTGCTGAGGAAGAAAAAAAATAGGTGAAATAGTGAGTGGGTATGTTCCTGTGTGTCAGCATATTGATTCCCTATCTTGCTTTGGAAATAAGTCTGTACTGTTTTTCCATCCTGAAGACGTGAAAGGCAGAAAAAGAGTAAAACTAAGAAAATCCATTTGAGGTAAACAGTCACTATAAAAGATCTCAGCTGCATAACTTAGTTCAGTGGAGAAGTGAGTGACTAGAAGCAAGGCCGTAGGTTGTCTGATGCTTCCACTTAGCTACAGGTAGTGGTACTTGTTCTGCCTTCTGTTCATACCACTGCTTCCTTCTCAAATCAGAAGGTATGATTTTTGCAGAGGATTTCTCTAGATGCTGAACATCTGTTAAATATGTGAGGTTTATAAAAATTTGCATTTGACAGATTTTCTTTTGCATTTGATGAACTGAAATACTTGTAATTACTTTTACAGCTGGAAATATCTGTGAATATACCAGATGTGCAGGTGGCTACTGATGCTGAAAGTCTTACTTGTGCTTCTATCCAACCAGTAGTACAGAGGGAAGGAGAAAGCACCTCAACAGCTGTAAGAATGTCTTTTGTTTGTTTCATTGGTCATACAAGGCTATTTCAGCAGTCTCTTGTTGCTGGGTCTGAATGTAACTGTATAGCTTATTAGATTGGTACCTGTCCCACACAGATGTGAGGCATACCTGTGGGAAAACTGTGTTAGTAAATATTGTAAGCCTTAAAACCAGGGTAACTTGTGGGCACAGAATTTATATGTAAGCATTAAATAAAAATTACGGGGTCATTTTATATAGAACTTTGATATTGTTTTTCTTTGTATTTAAGGAAACAATCATACATGAAAATCCAGATGTGGACAAAGGTAGATATGAAACAATCTTGCTCATGTATTTCCTGTTAACTTGCTACCAATATACATATTTTCCCCCTTTCTTAAAATATGTTTCCAAAGGTGCCACCATCTTGGCTGACAGGCTCAGCTGTGTCCTGCAGTGGGTCAGCTGGAACTGGCTGTGTCCAGGGCAGGCCCCTGCTGCCAACACCTTGCCACCTGTATCCAGTATACCCTTAAAGGCAGTCATGTTGCTGCTCACTGTTTCAACAGTAGTTTGAATTTGCTGGATGAGAATGTCTGCTTGTCTACAAGCATTTTAATTCATAAATAAGGTCAATTAAAAAAATACGTACTTCACTGTAGTGGTAGTAGCGTCAAATTTTGAAAATGGATAAGTGGATTTCTGGTTAATGTGCTTGTGACTTTTAATGTGTGTGAACAACTTCACAGGAATTAATGATGGAAGCACTGAAGCTGCTATGACTTTACTTGCAATGGGTGATCCAAATTTCCAGTTAAAAACAAGCACTGAAGGTATGATCTGATTTATGGGACAAAGCCTTGCTCTCGTGCTTTCTGGGTCCACCTAAGGAGGGATGGAGCAGTGGCTGCAAAGTTCTTCCACATGCTGCTGCATAGCAGGAGGTCAAGAGTCTTTTATGCTTTTAGTCCTGTTGCATTGTAGCATGTAGTGAGTCCAGCCAATACAGGCTGGCTGGAAAGAGGCAGGCACCCTACTGAATACTGCCAACTGTACCACTGCTAAAAAGTTGTTTCTGTGACTTGTTTTAGAAAGCACATGTTTAAATTGATCTGGGCACATAAACTGGACAGAAGAGAGGGATCAAGCTTAAATGAGTGTAACTTTCAGTGATCTTTTCAGACTTTTAATGTGAAGCATAGCCTTTTCATCCTAACTAGCTACAACCTGAAATTACCTGGGTTTGTTACAGATTTTGCATAGCATTTATTATCTACTTCTGTTTGCTGAACGTTAGTTTTTGTGTTCTTACTACAAAAACTGTTCTCTTAGGACTGTGTTTATCTGGGATTTTAATCTGTCTTTGGAGAATACAAACTTCGTTAAATGAGGCTCGAAGTTATATAGCTTTATATCTACGCCAAACCTGAGTGTTTTAAATGAAATTTTCCATTCTGTTTATTGTTATAACCAGAACAGACACATATGTTACCTGCTCAAGATGACTTGGACATGGCTCATAGCCTGGTAATTCACGCCTACTCCAAAGAAAATAGAACTTCTAGTCAGTATTCACTTGCTTCAGATACTTCTGTCAAGGAATTGCTGCCTTCTGAGGATGGAAACAACATCAATGTAGAGCATCAAATCACTGGCACAAGAAGAGGTGTAGAGATGGATGCTACTGATACCAGGTTATATTACTACTTCATTTACTTTAGTGGGAGAGGTCTTCTGGCACTACTTACTTTTGCTAGGTTCTGTCTGGCATTTTTATTGATTTGCAAGCAGTCTTGCTTAAGTAAAGGTTTTTCCGTTTATGTAATTTAATATGTAATCTGCAAAAACTCTCGTCTGTTTCTTACTACTTTCATGAAGTGTTTGTATGTAATTTTGGGTATCTACAACTGTTTTTCTCTCATGAAATTATGTTTACCCAGGGAAGAGGGGGAGAAAAAAAATCAAAACTAATGATGTACTGGATCACTCTTAATTATCAAGCTCTTTCTTGCAAAGTTCTCTACAGCTAATCAGACCAAGGCAAATTGCTTAAGTGTTGCTGCTGTTGTGGGGATGTAGAGCAAAGATTTAGAGCAAAGGGATGGCAAGAAACCAGTTGATCTTCTATCATTATGGTTTTAGTGAATGGTCATTAATAATTTTTGCATTTGTGAATTACATGACAGCTTAGTGGGACACTTTCCCAGAGAAACATCTGCTGGTGATCATGTATTATTTGAAAGACTATTTAACTTGTTGACCGCTTGAGCAAAGTATGAGATTATGGTCTTTGAAAAATCTTAATCAAGATAATTTATTTTGCATCCAGTTTAATTGTATTATTAAACCAGAACTTAGTACCATGTCATATGTATCAGATTTCTGATCTTCTCCTATTATTCAAACATTTCAATTTTTTTTTTTTCAATTCCTTTGCATTAGAAACATACTACTTGGCAGCACACCTGCCTGTTTCAATTTGGACATGATTTTTAGTTTTTTTGTCCTACCAGGTAGTTCTGTCTTCTCTGCCAGTTGCAGCCTGCATTTCAGATCTTCATTGTCTGATCTACCCCATATCTATTATATCATCTCTTCACTAACTGTCAAAAGTTAGGGACTCTATTGATGACGTATTTCCTTTTACTTGTAGTGGCAGCTCTTTGCCTACGGTGAATAGTATGAGACTGACAGGAGGCAGACACCTGGAGCCTGAGCCAACCTCTCCAATACTGAGGTCCAATGAAAACATAATGCAGGAGATACTTAATGCAAATGTACTTGTAGAAAAACTAGAGCAAATTCAAACTGGTAAGCCTATTTCTTATCATAAGGCTCTGAAAATGGTTATTTGATAGATTCACATCTGTTTATGAAGTGAAACAAAGCTGAAAGTCTTCACTTTCCATTCATGTTCACAGATGATACATTGCCATTGTAATGAAGGGTACCCATTTGTGATACTGTTGTATACATGAGAATACTTTTCAGTATGAAATTAAATGAAATTTGAATAGCAGGTTTTTTCTGCAGGTATTAAAATACCTGGAAGGCACTTAAATTACTGGACTGCCAATTACAGAAATACAGTCAAATACAGGGTACTTGTTTTCTATTATTACTGTCTTTTCCTTCCCCATTAAAAGTAGAAGAGGAGATAGGAAAAACTGGCTTTCTATTCTTAAAGTAGTTGCAAAAAAGGTAGTCTTCAAACTCTTAATTGTCTTCATACCCCTGGCAAAATAGGAAAGGCAAGATGAGATATGTGTATGTGCCTTATTTATATAAGACACAAGTATACGTGTGCATATTAATGTATATATGTCTATATAAACATACTACAAAACTTTAATTTATACAATATTATATATAAAAAGTAATACAAATATATATATACACCCACAGACTGAAAAGACAATATTTTAATTTTTATTCTTATAAAACTTAGATCCTACAACCTTGAGGGATAATGCAGAAATGAAGAAGGTGGAACCAGAACCAGTCAGACCAGCTGCACGTGACTCTTCAGACCTTCATGACTTTGCATCTGGAAGTACAGAACTTACCAAGCAAGTAGAGAAAACTGAGAGGTAAGACAACTCATCATTTAATACTGACTTTATTCCTACTGTCTCTTAAAATATGCAGCTAAAATTCAGGTGTAGTGTGTGACTGTAATGGAAAAAGTGTGCTCACAGAAACTGTGTATGTGTTTATACAGGTAGTGTACCGTTCAGGTTTCAGGTTTTTCTCCCTTACATATTGTGCTACAGCTTTTGGAGATAGAACATTAACTTTTGTTTGCTATTTCAGAGCTTAGTAATTACCTTGCTGCTTAACTGTCTTCCATGAAACTGCAGGAAATGTTAAGGAGTTGATTAATTTAGAAATGTTAATGAGCTTATAAGGCTTCCTTCTTGATTGTACTTTCAGTAGGAATGTCTCCATCAGTGAAGTTACAGAGGCCTTTCTGTGAAATTCTTTATGTACATTTGTTCAAAGATTATGTGTTCTGTTTAGTACAATGATGTAGTCTTTAAACAGGCGCTTTGTTTCCCTGTAATTACACATTATTCATGTTAAATACATTGTAACACAGAATTTAGCATTGCACAGGGTATCTTCATCTGGTTTTTAATTAACTAGATATATACCTTGCAGAACAGAAAAGCAGATAAGAGATGCTTGTGGAAATTCAGGAGATTTAAGACATCTAACTGCATCACCAAAACCTGAAAAATCACACCTTGGACTAGAAGATTGTCCAAATCCAAGTTCTGTGGATGAACTTTCTGAGCAGAGTCCTTGTCCTCTTGAACACCATATATGTAGAGTCAACTTTACTCAGGTAAAGAACAAGAACTTAATTACAGTCCATAAGTGCCCAGATTTTGAAATTCTGTAAAGAGGTTTTCAGTGCAAATATACTCACCGGTTCTAAACGCCTGGTACTTCAGCTGGTACATGAAACTTTCTGTTTCACAGGGGCATGTCCAAACAATCTTCCGGACGAACTTAATCTTTGCAAACTCTGTTTAGAACGTTTCAGTAATAAGTGATGCACATTAGCAAAATTGTGAAGAATTTTTAAGAAGTCTTGGTGGAAGAAGTTACCTAGGATTCTTGTATCTGTTCAGTGTGACCTCTTACTGTTATATTTGTTTACATTAAAATGAAGTTTAAATGTTACTGCTTGTATGGAGCATGTTCTTTGTTTAAAACAAACTTCATTCTTTTTTATGCTCTTTCTCGTTTATTAAAAAAAACCAAGAGCTTTACATGCATGTTATTATATGACATACACAAATTTTGCATATTTTTACATATATCTATATCATTTATATCATCATCATGTATGTTGTTATGGGTACACAATATGTCTTTCACATCCATTTCATTCCAGCGGCTGGTGTGTCCATGTTCTAGTATAAATGAGAGTTACCTTATTTTTGTCATGAGGGAAAGGTTCATTCGCAGTTCCCCGGGGTTTCTAGTGTTGTCTGAGATCAGTGAGCACAAAGTTAGATTGTAATGGCTGATCATAGAAACTTGTTTCCTGAGTGCAGTGGGTTGCTGTGTCAAGGCTGATTTCATATTAGGACTACCTGCAAGAAGGATGTTGCTCTTACAGGCCTGGCAGAGAGAGTATGAGAAAGGGCAGCTTGCAGTAGAGCTGGTTCAATTAATTCCTGGTTTTAGCAAAGGGACAAGATGTAGAAGTGAAGGGATAGATGAGCTGTAGATCTTCATGTTTTTATTTGGCACTCAGTGGTTTGTTAAGGGTTGTAGGAATCTGCTTTCTTAGTGCTACTGAACAATTTATTGTGTGAGTCATCTCTGACAGAATTGTGCTGTAGGAAGTATAAATTTTATTTTGACAAAATATCAGTACAGACAACAAGCTTCATATAAGTTTTATATTGCCCTAGTGTTTCTTGTCCTTGTTAGGCTAATGAAACTCTTCAGCCTAGAACAGCTAGAAGTGAAAACTGACAAATGAAATAATGATGATGTGATTTGATTTTTTGGATCTTCAGCATTTGACAGCTCTATTTCTTCCTGTTTCCTAGAGTAATTTCCCAGATTTATTAAGTTGTTTTATTTCAACTGTGTTGTTTCTAGAATGAAGCTTGTACTCAGGATGCTCAACGACATTGCATAAGCAGCACAGAAGAAACATCAGGTATAATGTGCTAATATTCAAAGTTAACAAAAGCCCACATTTGTTTATCTTGTGCTTACTAAAAGAAGAATAAAACCCTAAAATTTTCATTAAAAAAAATTAAAATTTTCATTTACATGATTAATCAATCTATTCCATTAACACAAATAATGATCCACAGCATAATGACATTCCTCTCCCTAGCCTCTTGTCTTTACATTTTGTTAATGGAAATGAGACTTGGGAACTATTTGAATAGCCCTTCATTAAGTTTAAGTATCAGTGGAAGGGAAACTTGCTCTCTTTGCCCTGTTGAGAGCTCCTGCTGCTTACCCTGTGGTAGGTATAGTATATAGTTTTTAGAGTCTTTTATGCACCTCTGACTCACCCAACAAAAACTGAACATGATAGAAGGCGAGAAACTGTAGTTTTCCACTGGCTTAGTGAGCTATAGTTGCTCATGAAGTTATCAAGTGAATGCTGTTGTCAGAGTTCTGTGAGTAGGAGGGCTGTACTGAGCAAGTGTGGAGCAGACAGAAAGAAAAAGAGGGGAAGTGTAAAACAATCACACTTCCTTCTTTAGCTGTACTGAGTCAACAGATTAATGCCTAACTGATCAAGTATGATGAAAGTTGTGAAGGTGATGTCTGCTGTTCCCTAGAACATATTGAAATGGTTGGTTTCAAACCACTACTTGTCTAACATATGGGATAGTCACAGTGACAAAAGCCCAGAATACTTACTTTACATGGAAACTGTAGTCCAAACCTGTAACTCATGAGCTTCTGCAAAAGATCAGTCTAATACTTCTTTTTAGATGTCTGTTGCTATGCTCTGTTATTGCAAGAATCTTGGGGTGAAGCATCTTAAACCCTATTTAATCCAAGCAAGCTGAGATTGGATTAACAGCTTTACCTCCTTGAGAGCTGTCTTAAATAATGGAGTACCATTGTTGTTTTCCATCTTTTGAAAACTTTACAAGTGCTTGTTCCTTAAATTCTAGCAGATGGCAGCTGGCAGTTATCTGTTAATGTCTGTTGACTAAATTATCTCTGTTTTTCATCTTATTAAATTCAAGACTGTGCTTCTCAGATCCTGTTCTGCCAGTCTGCAGTGAGGGGAAAAATCCTGTGCTTACCTTCAAAATAGCAGACATCTGCCATTTAAAGAAGTAACTCTTAATAACTGAGAGTTAAAATTGAAGACAGAGGGCCACTTAACCACTATGACATAAGTTTAATTAAACTGCAAATTGCTCTTTAATGCTAGAACATCCTTTTAAAATCTTCATCATTACCAGGCATTTTTAATATTCCTCATTCTAAATGGTAATCAGGATTCCTCTGCAGTGAATAAGCACCAGGAGATGATGATGTGTATCTCATCGGGGAGGTCAGGAAGCTTATTGTCTCAAGAACATGCCCAGTGCCTTTTTCCGTGGATAAATGAATGCCTAAAATTTCAGTACTCTGTGTAGGGAGGACATGAAGAGAACAGCATAATTTCATGTTTGATTAATAGGTTTTTTGTTATTTATTTCCCTGAAAAAACTATAGCAGTGAATGATGATCATAGATGTCCAGAGGAAGAGCAGACATTCATTTTAACATTGGTGGAAATCCCAGCTGGCTCAAAAGAGTTTGATGCATCTGCTGTGGTGGAACAAACTTCAGAACCAGTACTACCAGCCCCAATACTTATCAGCCCAATAAATGCGAGTCAAACAACTGTGACTGAAGTGGAGAGGTAAATGCTTTATTTTTTGTCAGAGTGAAACAGTTTTTGTATACCTTGATTGTTCTCTGACTGTGTAGTACTGATTAGAACTTCTTAAAAGAAGAAGTGCAAGAGGAAGTAATTTTGACGGATGGCTAGAGAATTAAGAAAGCGAAAAGGGCTCTAATTCAATTTGAGGAAGATTCTATACGTGTTTTAAATTTAGTGTTTTGGTTAGCTGGGATATGGTGTCATCTTAATTCTGATTTACGCTTTAGAGTAGGTCTTCCTTTTTAGTAGAAGTCATTTGTCCAGCTTGAGCTTTACTTTGCCTTGTGGATACTTACAATGCAGAGCAATTGAAATTAAAAAATCTAAGCATGTTTGCATTTTACAATACTTTAACAGTTTCGTAGAGTAGCTGTTTATTAATTGCTTGTCCAGATTTTTCATGTAGATGGTTTTCTGGAAAACATTATAAACAGTAGATGTAAATTCTTGCTGTCTTGAGTTTGCTGTTCAAAAGGCAGACAAGATGAAAACACAAACTAATTAATTACTCCGAAGAATAATAGCTGGTTTGTCTACTGTAATCCAAAAGGGTTTGAATTTCTTTTACAAAGAGTACCTCTGCACACAGTGTAATAAAATTTTTATGTCAACATTACAGTTGAACTAAATCTCTTAGTCCATTTGGGAGAAAAAAAAAGGAAAAAGACATTATGAAAAATGAAATTGTTGCAAAGTAGTAAAAAAACCGCAAACGCTAATACTGTAGTAATGAAACTACTCAGATCATAACTAGAGTGTGATGCAATTCCACATAATTGTGGAGAATCTTGCCCTGTGATATCAGATACTGATATCATTCCTTTATTGAAAGGGTAGGTCTTTGAGTGAATGTTGGCTACACAGTGTAGTAATTCTGACTCCCATGGAACTACTTATGATAAACAAGTCATGACAGGCTAAGTTAGAGTACATGTTCTGTCTTGCTGTCCCTGTGCTGCTTGACCATATTTTCCTAGTCTCTGCTGCTTCTCTGTATGTCTTACATATGTCTGTATGTCTTTTGAGATCATACAGCATGTGGGGGCTCAACTGTGCAGATAAGTAATACTGCATTATAGCATTTTTCTAGGGCAGTTAATAAGTTGCCATATTTTTGCATTGTATGAAAAGACCAAGTGGAGTTCAAATAGAACAGCTAAACTAAGTTCAATATGACTAGAAAAACTAACTCCAGATAGCACAACAAATTGTTTCTTGGTAGTAAATAGTACATTTGTAGTTAATATTGACATTAAGCAAGAGAGAGTATCACCAGAGATTCATGTGTAATTTCCACACAGAAACTTTATACAAGTTGGCTTCTTGTACTGTCACAATAATGACTTTATATATATAAACAGTATTGGATCCTTGACAACTGCAGCTGGTAAGGTTGCTGGACCTTTAAACAGCAGTATGGAAACCAAACAACTAGAGAGTGCAGTAGACCCTGTTCCAAAGCTGCAGACAGCTCAGAAACGGTTGGCTGCGGAACTTGAAGAGCATGATTTTCCTCCTTCCAAGAAAATTCCATCTACTGTTGCAGTGGAAAATAATCTGGAAACTACTTACAAGGTGAGATCATAATTTGATGAGTTTTCATCCATGGGGTAGATGCATAACACATAATAGAGCATTTTAATTATGTTTCTTTTTTAATGGCGTCACTTGCTTAAATATGTACTATATATGCCTATACAACTTAAAGGAAAATCAACACTATGGATTGCTTTTAGTTTTTAAATCTACAACCGGTTTTGGGTGCTTGTTTATTTATTGTTAAGGTTTTTTGAGAATCTGTAGGCTCTCAGGTGTTTTTTAATTAGACTTCCTAGTAGACAGACTGGTAATATGTCTTACTTGGTTCATTCTGCATCACCCTTATGACAATGGCATTGCAGGAGAGGAAACTGCAGGTATATTGGGAGGCTAGCAGGATGTCTACGTTCACTGAATGATGTTTTGAATCTGCATTGTGTCTGTTACATGAAGAAGCTCTTCAATATATTCCTATTGATTCTTAACATAGCAGGTACTAGTTTAAAAGAGCAAGCTGCCAGTGAAAACAAGCCACCATCTTTCCAGCATCCTTCTGTGCTTTTTTACAATATGACCAAGCTTATGGCATCAACTAATTGATTTTTATAAGTGGGCTAAGATTGTGTAGTGTACCTTGGTGTAGGAATGGGTGGTAATTCCCCAGATGATTCAGAGAGCTTTTCTAGGAAGTGATGGATAACAGTCTTCTTCTTTGATCTCTTATCTCAATATCCTTGTCTTGAGTAATTTGTCTTAAGAACACCTTGAAAAGCCTGTTTAGGAAATGAGTTAAGTGATGAATGATGCTGCAGTGTCTTCTGTATCAGTCCTGCTCTTAGAACTGTGCATGTGTGATATGAGTTTATCAACTTCATTGTCTCTTCTGTACTGAGAGTAATAAAAAACCCTCTTTTTTTTTCTTTTTTAAATACAGGATTATTCAATTAAATCCACAGAGGTGCCAGAGGTAACTTCTGGTATGTGCAGTATGTACACTTAAACTTGTAAACCGAAGTATAATGAATGTAAACACATCACAACTTAATAGTGGTTGTCATGCTAAATAATTCTGTCTGAGGCCATCTAATACAAAAGTAGAAACAAGTTTTCTTCGTACTACACTAATACCACCATTCCATGCTTTCTGCTGTAAACTAGGTGTGCTGAACTACATAAATGTTGATTATTTAATAATGGTTTTAAAAGCATTGCTGTAGCTAGTTTATTGGTGAAATTTGAGAGGTTTTTTTGACTAAACATGTTATCTTCTCTTAAGCAAATATTTCCACCTGTTAAAAAGCACAAATAATCAAAAGTATTAACTGGCATTTTAACCACACAATGCCAAAATAGTTTATTTTTATTTTGTTTTGAATTTTTACTGAAAAAGTATGGAACTGTTTAGGAGTCTAATCTGCCTCTGAATAAACAGAGAATAAGCAGAACTACTGATAATGCAATCTTCATTGATCTGAGCCAGTGAAGGGCTTGGTGAACTATAATTTTGGCTCTGAAAAAGACTTCTAAGGGAAGTTGTAGAAGGTTAAACAGCTAGGTAACTAAGTTCTGTGGTGTGTTATAAAGGATGGGGGGCAGGGGGGGAGTGTGCTGTAAAATTTGAAACCACAATTCTACCAGCTTTTTCCCATAACATCTCTATGATCTTACAGGCTTTAAAAGTAGACCACGAACTTTTAATTTGTAGTGGTGACTTATGAATATAAATGGACAAATAAAACTAAACAAAAATTCAGCCCTTCTGCTGTAATGGTTCAAACCATTTTAATATCACATTTTTTGGGCCCTTGTATTATGACTGAAGTCTTTGACTCTCAACTCCTTTTACAGGGAATCCTTTTCAAAAAATAGAGTCTTCAGCAAAGGGAAAAGTACTTACTTCTGTATTGGTGTCTGAGTCTATCTCACAACTGGCTGACAGAAGCCAGCTTGAGACTTTGGAGAGCTTAGGGAAAGCACCACTTGAGAATGCAGCATCTGAAAAGGAAGAGGAGGTTATGTCTAGGTTAACCTCTAACAGAAGAGCAGAAGTAAGTGGACAAGGAAAGCAGGAGAATGTGCATGATTCTGCACAGTTGGAACATACTAGAAGCCCAGCATCATCTTCAAAAACTCCATTATTCAGGTATCCAGTAATTGCAATAATGTTTTGTCAACTTGTTCTGTAAAAAAAGATCATGTTTCTATATTAACATCTTTTCAGTACCATTGTTTGTGACCTGCATGGCTAAGAGTTACAGTATCTATACTCTCCTGCAAATCAGAAACCATCAAACTGTCTGCTTTGAAATTTGTCATATTATACTCATTAAATGAGTAGATCAACTGAAGGGCACTATTGGCATACTGTGTGTCTGTTCAGACATGATAGATTCCTTTTGTCAGGCAGGCATCCATTAGCTATGATAGGAACTTAGGATAATTTGTTGTTTTCCATAGGTAAGTCTCATGTTGTGAGATATTTACCCATCCACTTGTTTTGGTATTTGTCCTGCCAGTAAGATTTGTTACTGGTACAGTAGTGAGCACACTGAATTTTTATGACTGACATAAATAATTACCCTAAAGGAGTTTCAATCTTGGCAGCTCAGAGGATATTCCTCTTACCTATATGCTGGCTTGATTTTTTAAATATACCTTTCTGTACTGTTTGTTTAAATGTTTTGAATTCATGTTCTCCGTTGCTCCTGTGTTTAATTATTTTGAATGTAATGCTCCACTGCCCTCTTCTAATCTGTCATTTACTTTTTCATTATGCTTGTGTGAGTACCAATATTGTCTATTTATATTTGGGACATCCACAGCAACTGGATAGTGATGCATTAATATGAGAATTCTTGCCTTAAAGTTTACTTTCTAATTTGTAAACTCTTAACAACATGGAAACTTAATGCTTTGTGTATCTCCCTCAGTGCTGTGACTTCCAGAAGCTCACTGGTCTGGGTTTGCTGCTGTAAATAGGCTAAAACCCTGCAGCAGGTAGTCTGCTGTAGCCCCATCCTTGGGGATTAGGTTGTCCATTGATTACATGAAGGATGCTCAGAATTTTCAGTTTGTTCTTCAGAAGTGTGCCTCCATCCTTCTTGGATCCACTCTCTGAAAGTCTGGTAGCTTGTTAGGGGCTGTGGATTAGCAGCAAATAATAGGTTCCTGTTCTCAGGCTTAAAAATTGTCAAGACTCTCTGTGACTGTTCAAAAAAACTTTTGTACCAGAATATTCAGTAATACCAAAGCCTGTCTCAGAATGACTTTTTGGGTTTTTTTTCCTTAGAATTTTCATATGTCCTGTAGGTATATGTTTGTTTCCTGTGTATAGAATTGGACTCCTGCAATGCTATTTATATCTTCCTTTTATGGAGCAGTCCTATGACATGCCGACTATATTTGTTTTGAACAGGGGTGGACGAAAACCGTTGGGATTTTTATCTTTAATTTGCAAAAAAAGTAATTCTGACTCTGCAGAAGACACCAAAGAGAATAGAGGGAAGATCCAGAAGCCACGAATTGTGACTCCAAAACGAAGTCTAAAGAAACCCACTCCCTCCACTGAGGATGAGAGGGAATCTTGTTCCTTTCCCTCTACTTCTTCATCTGTGGAACATGAGCATGTAGCTGCTGATGCTGCAGTTACGGTATGAGTTTACTTTTGAACAACTATGCATTTCTGAGATGTGAGGAACAGAGAATTAGTTTCAGGAGTGAGTAGATGGGTGTGTATCATTCATGTTTTGAGTCCAGTATCTGTTCCAGTTGACAAATTCTGACTTGTGCATGTTTAGGAAACTTGTAAGGGAACTAAGTTGATTTTTCTGTGCATGGATATCTATTTATTTCTCATTTTCAGTGAACTCTGATTTTTTTTTTTCCTTTGGTCAAAACTTCCTACATAAACAAAATACCCTTACAAATAGCTCACATGCATATATGTGTAAATATATTTACACATGCACACTGATGAAGACTGTTAAGAGCAACTTCTTCTTGTTTTATCAGGTTCCAAGTAACAACTCATCTGAGAAGCCACCTCTCTGTACTAAAGATCAAGAGAAGGAAGGAGAGCCAACCAAAATCTCTGAGTACTTTTTCAGTGACATCTTTATGGAAGTGGATGATTCAGAATAGCAAATGGGTTTTATAAAAACTAGGATCACAGAATATACTGCAACAAGAAAAGAGTATTTTAAAAGTTGCAATTTGTTCTGATATTCGTTATGCCACACTTTATGTCAACCAGTAATAACAGTACAGATAAAATACCAGGAAAGTGATCTCTTTAACATTCAGGGGAAACTGAACGTTCTCCAAAAGTGATGTAACAGATTCAAAGGAGAAGATGGAAAGGAAAAGCTGAAAAGCCTCATCTCCTGCTCCTCCTTTAACAAACTGGGTGCAATTACTAAAGCCCTGAAACATGCTATTGGAACTGGGACGCAGGGTTGGACAAAGAAACCATGAACCAAACATACCTTTAACAAGCTCCAGTACCTATGTAAACTCCCTATAAACCATTGTCACCGAGCCCAGCACAAGAACAACCCAAATCTGTGCCCCTCTACTGTAAAAGCTACATGTTAGGGACAATACTGGATCTGTCTCCAGATAAGAAAATAAGCCTAGGGACCAGAAGGGTATTAAAACCTCAAAACAACCTAGGGACCAGAGACAGGTAAAGGCCTCCACCCAGAGAGACATTGTGAATTCAAGCAACATGGCTACTGGCTGTTTTATCTCAATACAGAGTAAGTAAAACCAAAATGCAATCAGTACAGGCTTTTTTCACTTTTTTGAGCCACATGTTGGGCACAAAAAACAAAAGTATTTGTCCTGGTTTAGGGCACATTTGGAAGGAAGCTTTCAAAGGGGTCCCTCTAGAAAGCAAATTCAAGTGGGCCTCCCCTAACTGGTTTGTAAAGATTTCCTTGGAGAAAAGTGGAAAAAAATGTTTATTTAACGAAGTATTCACAAGCATAAAAAGTGAACAATACTAAACAATAAAACCTCTTGTTGTTCTGAAGAGATGGCACATTCAGAAAGTCCTTTTCTTGGGGTGTAGCTCAGCTCACTTGGTCTGTTACCAGTTCCTCCTGTGCTGGAAAATGCTGCGTCCTGGGCTCCAGTGGGTCACAAGTGTGAGGTGCTTGTGTTTTTCTGGGTTTGCAGTCCAAAGCAAGGCTGATCAGTTCCCGAAGAAAGAAAGGCCAGTCCAGGGAACTTCTCTGCTTCAGCTGGCTAAAAACTAAAAGCAAAGGAGAGCTCTCTCCTGCCCTCTGTCTGTTCTTCAGAGAACACAGTCTGTGAGAGAGAATGCAAAGGAGCAAGTGCAGCTTCTGATCACAAACTCTGCGCTTCTTCTCTCCCTCTGGTGCAGAACTTAATGTCCAGCATAAACAGAGCAGACAACTGGGGATACGAGCATCATGTTGTTAATTAATGCTGTGAAGATGAAATGTATTCTTTCTGAAGCCACCCAGGAACTTTCAAAATGCTGGCATAGTCTAAACCACTGCAATGATGTCATAGGACCAGACTATTTGCTGACTGCCAGCTTATGGTTTCCCTTGTTTAGACACTGATAGTGAGTGCATGACTATCCTACAGAAAAGTGCAATGAAATAATGTTTAATCTTGGAAAAAGTATCCTTTTCCATTTTAATGCTAAAGCTTCTTGGTACTGACTATTCAAGTTCTTTACTTCTTTTTGTGAAGTATGTTACGTTAGAAGGAGGAATTAACTTTTTGGGTATAATGTAATATCTGAAGATCAGAATACAAATATTGGAAGTGGTGTAGTGAATACATACCTATATACATCAAGCACTGCAGGTGTTTTTATTTAAATTTCCAAATTACATATTTTTGTAAGAGTTTTTTAACCACATAATTTAAAAGATCGTAACCTGAAAAGCCCATAGGATTGGTTCCTTAAAAATTTGTTGAAAATTTAAAAACACAGTTTACTAGAAGATGATAGATAACACAAGGTTAATGTTTGCAACTTTTTTTATCACTTGGAGGAGGAGATTGCTGTTTCCTAGTATAAATGCTAATTTTCTTCTAAATTGGAAAACAAAGCTAGAGATACAATTTATTTTCCTTATTTTCACGTGTCGTTGTTTGTATATTTACTGACTTCCTCATTTTCCCTTGTGCACAGTAGCACAAAGAGATTGGATTTAAACCATGATTATAAAATGTCACTTTTGAGGATTTGCTGCTTTGAAGCACTTGAATTAAAAGGGTTTTCTTATGTGCATGTCTGCTTGTACTGTAACTTGCCATAAAATTCTGGTTTAGCTTTAGATTTTAGTTTTAAGTTTTTATTTACCTCATCAAGAAATATATCTGGGTGAGGTAATTAGGTTTATGCACTCTCAAAGTTAGGTGGTTGCTGAAAGAGTCAATATTTAGTCTGAAACTCCTGCTTGCAGGAGCTTGAGTAGTCTTAAAATTTTTCCCATTACTTAATACTTGCAGGTACTTTCGTAAAGCAGTTTATTATGAAGCTGAAACTGATGTTTAAATAGTATTGTTAATGCTCTCAAGAGACCTATCATCAGGTTTGGACTGGGTAATCCTTTACTGGCAGGAAAATTATATAAATATGTAGTTAATTTTGAAATAGTTGATGAAGTTTGACAAACATTTTGATGGCAGGTAAAGAATATAAATATGTAGTTAATTTTGAAATAGTTGATGAAGTTTGACAAAACATTTGAGAATGTTTTTATTTTCAGAAGTTATTGGCAAGGCTTCTGAAGGAACCTTTAAACTTTTGTCAGAGAAGAGACATACAGAAAAAAAGCTACTGTTACTGCAGATTGGTATATTAGCTCTGCCAGTGAAATGTCACTAGCAGCAGTATTCCTTGAGGCGATGGAAAAGGGACTAGTGGTCCCAGTGTAGAGTAACTTACTTGAAAGCATCTGATCAACCCACCTCACTCCCCCAAAAAAACCGTCAAAAATACCAACAACAGTTTCTGTTCAAATGGTATCTTGTGCTTTGCCTAATCCGTTTAACTTGAAATGTTTATCTAAATATTGTTTTACTGTAAACATTATGAAAGAGATTAATGTATACATGTAACTCTATGTATTGTATGTCTTGTAGATATTAAGCATGCAAGTGTTTACTTCCTGATATGTCTGGCATGTTTATATCAATTGCACTCATAGAGCCTAAAAATAGATTCTTGGGGAGTGGCTATGAAATAATTGCTGTGAGTACCTTCTGAGTGGGTTCTGAGGGGATAATCATTCTACATTTAGTTGCATACATTTTAGCTTGCATTCATGTTACAAAGGGGAAAAAAAATCAACTATTTCATTACTAATATTTATGGTGCCTTATCTGCATTGTTAATTGGGGCTATGCTTTGTATTTCCTTGCAGCAAATACCATGCACTTTGTTAGAGGAATTTTTTTAAGAACAAATTTAATTTGAATAGAAATAAGAGAATTTTGTGTTTTGTTTTGTGTGTGGAAGTTTTATAATGATGAAGGATGTAAGAAAATATCGTTGAAATCTCAATACGTATGAGTAGCATTTTACAAAGAAGTGGCATAAAACTGCTTTGCTTAGAGTTGTCTGATGCCCTGTATGATCACATATAAGATTTCTGTGTCAAAGGAAGTAGTCCTATTCTGTATGTAAATTATGTGAATAAATTATTTTCTTTTACATGTGTTTCTGTTTCTTTAAGTATCAGTTGCAGTTTTAAAATACTTGGAAGTCCACAAAGCTAATAAGTGTGAACTAAAGGAAAAGCTGAAGTTTGGGCTGCACAACTGGGGTGCACACAGACCTGCTGGTAACAGGCTGATCATGGTTTAGCAGGGGTGTTGTCACTATTCCCTGGTTTTGTTTTAGAATAGAGCCTATTTTACTTGTTATCAGACTCCCCAGTGTTGCCTTTCTCTAAAGATAAGAGCCTTGACTTAAAGTAAAACTGGAATACTGAGGAATAGCAAAGTTTTCATGGAAGGGAGAAACTCGGCCAAAGATGGTTTGCATTTTAAAAAGATCTGTCCCTATTACTGTATGACAAGTTTCTAAGAAGGGCAAGGGCTTTCCTAGGCTGTGCGTGAAAACATGCAATTTTCACATGTGGGCGTCCCAACACAATTCTTCCAAAGGGCGTTCTACAGCATTAGCTCCGGAGGCCCGGGCTAGGACTCCGCGCCCGGGCCCGGCCCCGCTGTGCCCATTGGCTGCGCCGGGGGGAGTGGCGGCGGCGGCGGCCTGGGACGGCTGCCTCGGCTCGGCTTCTTCGGCTCGGCTTGCCCGGCTCGGCCCGTCCCAGCCCGGTCATGCTGCTGGGCGCCCCGCGGCTCCCGGGCCGCTGCCTGGGGCTGCTGCGCCCGCTGCTTGCTCGCGGGTACCGCGGCGAGGCGGTGGCGGCCGTGGGGTCGCGCCCCGACGCGAGCTCCGCGCTCTACCAGGTAGGGCGGCAGGGGCGGCGGGGCCCGGGCGGGCCGCGGCAGCGCCATGGCGGAGCCGGAGCGGCCGGGGCCTGCGGACGTGGCGAGCACGTGCCCGTGCACGGTGCCGGTGCCGGCCCCGCTCCCCGAGCGCCCAGGCCTGTCCATTTCTGCGGGCTGAGCCTGCAAATACCGTGTGAAAAAACAGTGGGTTGGTGCAGTCGTCTGGCTCGTCGTGGATATTTTTTTCCCTTTTAAATCAGGATGCCAGCTCTTGCTGCGTTTCAGGCTGATCGGTACCATGCTAGTGAGGTGGAGACGGGGTTTGTACACAGTGGAAGGTGGAGCCTGATGATTTCAAAGTTCGATGGTTTTATGTTTGCAAATTCATTCCCGAGCTGAAATCAGGTGAAATAGCTGTACAGAGTCATGGACTTGCGTCCTAAACCATCATCTTTTGAGGAGGAGAGCTAGGTGTAATTCCAGTTGTCTTTATGAAGAGAGAAGTACTTCCATCTGATATAAATACATTTCTTTTTAGTGGGGCATTATTAGCGCCATCATAGTCAAAAATTGTGTTTACAGTTAGGCTGAGAAAAACATGGCTTAAGTATGGATCAAGGCTGATAGGAGGGCTTGTGTTTGTTTTCATATTTGTTCTTGTAAAATACAAAACAGTGTGTGAAGAAACAGCATGTATTCTTACTGAGATAGGTCCATTGGCTCTGTGTTTGGTTCTCTGATTTGTTTTGCAGAAACTAAATTTGGGACAGAAATAGGTGGCTGAAGCTTCTGTGTAATCTCGGAATTTGTCCGTATGCATATTCTTCATATATATGTACATATATATATATGCACATACAAAGCTTGTGTATGTGAAGTGTGTATATATATATGTGTACAAATTCATATTTTGTGTACCAGAAAATGATAGTATTTTAATAAAGGTGTTCACTCATCTGAGCTGTCCCCAGATTCGCCCTTATGTCTGGGTACCTTTCAACCTCAAAAGAAAAGCAAGGCTTGGCAAAATAGCTAATAGTGTTAGTATTTGGTAGAAATAATTTATGGAACACTCTAAGTGCAAGCACTGCTTTACTAACACAAAGAGCTGAGTCCCTGCTCTGAGGCACTTCACCATCTGAAAAAAAAAAAAAAAGTAATACAAGGAATAACAGTGCAAACACAAGAAGACATTATGATAGGTGATGAGGGTCTTGCCTTCTTTGGCTACTGTTTACCTTTCTGGCTGTGAATTAAAGTAGACAGGCTGGCCTTGATGATGCAAACTGTCTCTTGAACCAGATAGGCAAAAATGTAATTTAAAGGTGGGTGAGTCTAAATTCTGGAAAATGAAACAAAGTCTCTTTGAAGATTCCAGGCACTATCTCTTACATACACTTTGGCGATGTAGCAGTAATTCATGGAGCTTGTGCAGTAACTGTTGGATTGGTGTATAGGGTTTGCCTCTTAATTTTGCATTGAAATTTGTAGAAATCCTTGTATTAACAGCAGAACTTTACACAGCTTGCTGGCGCAAGGACCAGTTTCCAGAAAGAACTTGATGCCAGTTCACTGACTTTTTTTTTCATTATTTAATGACAATAATGAGGAGCCCACAAATACATGGTAGAATTAGTGCATTTATTTCTGAGAGTAGTCTTTTCTGTGTGTATTCAGAATTATTTTAAAACATCCTTACATCTCTTTACTAAAGTATAACAGTGTTCTATTCTGGTTTAAGGCATGAAAGATCGTGATAGAAGTTGAGTGAGTTTAAGCAACTCAGGTGTTTTTGTGCAGTATTTCTTACAGTTTATCTAAAAAGTCCTTTCACTGTTTTCATGTAGAGTAGATAAACTAGCTACAGTGAATCAAAATCTAATGAGAAGTCTATGACTGTGATTACTGTTCTTCTATTAATATCCTCTGCCATTTTAGTTGCTTCTTTGGTTTTTTCCTATGTTAAAGGTAGTTTCTAAGCACAGTATTGTGTGCAGAAGGTGAATGTGTTTAGAGAAAAAAAGACTGACTGAACAAGGAGAAACAGGAAACATTTTTGGTGTGTAAAGGTGCAAAATGACCCAGCTGGACAAGCTAAACACTGAGGCAAAGTAATATTGGGTGTTGTGACAACCACAGGCTTTTAAAAGTATGGAATTACAAGATACATTTTTACCTTTCAAGAGAGTGTGTTTAAACTGTTTGTGGCAGTTACAAAGGCTGAAAAATACATTGTTTCAAATGTCACTCTACAGCCAAAGTACTTCAAATGCTAGCTGAATCTGTTAATGTTTTTATTTTATTTCTGCTTTGTTTCTTTGCCTTTCAGTGCCTAAGTGAACAAACTCAACTGCAACATTTGCAGCTTCTTCCTGAGGGAAACCTTAAGTCTGTGTGTTCAAGTATATATGAGAGTTATAGAGAATTAGCATAGAGTTACCAGCTGGTTTTTTTCTGTCAAAGTAGACTCAAACATCATATAAATGAGAATTAGACAAGGCAATCAGATCTTTTTGTGCAGCATGTTCTTTTATTGCAGTTGCACTTTTCAAAAAGATAGTAAATTTCTTAATGTGTCTCCAAAAAAAACCCAACAAATTAAGCTTGACTTATACCTTTAAATTCATAAGTGACTGTAAAAAAACCCCAACCTGCTGTAATGTGCACATGGAGTTTTGGATAATTTGAATGAAAATGGTGAGCTCAGTACTGATTCAGTCATATTCAGATTATGAATCTTCATTTTTCTAGAAATATAATAGCAACAACACCAGCTTAAAAAAACCAAAAAACCAAACAAAACCAAACCAAGACAAAACAAACAGAACCATCTTTTGTTTTATCTTCTTGTTCAACCTAAACAAGAATCTAAAAAGTGTTTACCAAAATCTGTTTGACCTAGGTCATTCATCCTTTAGTACAAGTCATAAGAGCACTTAATTAAAATCTGTGGTTTTTACAAAATTAGATATACAATGCAAACAAACCTATGCCAAAGGAAAAAATCTAAGAAAAAAGCCCTTCAACTCTGTAGTGACTAGTTAAAATATTTAGTAAACCAAATATTTTAGTTTATTAAATTCAGAACTAGTCTTTTACTATCCTAACACTATAAGATTTTTTGTAAAGCATTTTGATTAAATGCTTTGGGATGCTTGAGAGAAGCTAGTACATAGGTAGGAATGTTACTACTTTAAAGACAATATAGAGATGGTATTTAGTAAGGTAAAATTAGAATTGGAAGAGAAATTGTACTTCTTGTGTTTGTTTATTAAAAAATTTAATATAGTCACCCTTGGTTGAATTTAAAATTCTGTTTTGTTCCCCACTTAGGACAACTATGAACGAATGAAGGCACTGGTAACTGAGCTACAAGAAAAAGCAGAAAAAATCAGGTTAGGTAAGTATGATAGTCTAGATTTTAGAATAATAACCTGGCACTTGGCCTTGTTGAACCTCAAAGAGTTGGCCTTGCCCATTGATCCAGCCTGTCCAGATCCCTCTGCAGACTCTTCCTACTCTTCCTACCCTGCAGCAGGTCAACACTCCCATCCAGCCTGGTGTTGTCTGGGAGATTACTGAGGGTCCACTCAATCCTCTGTCCAGATTGTTATTAAACTTATTAAACAGGACTGGACCCCAAACCCAGCCCTGTTTTTTTTGGCCCCCACTAGCTACCATGCATGAGCTGGATGTAAATCCAACACCTCCACTCTCTGGCCCAGCCAGAGACAGAGCCCAGCTGTCCAGACAGAGTCTTTTACCCAGCCAAGAGTGCACCAATCCAAGCCACGAACAGCCAGGAGAAAGCTGTGGGAAGTGGTGTCAAATGCTTCATCAAGGTTCACAGAGACAACATCCGCAGCCTTTCTCTCATCCACTAAGTAGGTCATCCTGTTATAGAAGGAGATCAGGTTGGTCGAGCAGGACCTGTCTTCCCTAAACCTTTGCTGGCTGGGCCTGACCCCCTGGTTGTGCTGCATAATGGCACTCAACAAATCTGCTCCATGTGGCACATTTGTTGAGTGCCCTTATGGCACATACAGGACAGCCTGGCACCACTCCCTGGCACCACTGGCAGACTGACAGGTCTGATTGACAGGCACTTCCCTGGATTGTCTCTCCAGCTTTTCTTGCAGATGGGTGTCACACTGACTAACTTCTGGTCACCTGGGACCTCCCTCTGTAGCCATGCCTGCTGCTAAATATTGGACAGTGCCTCTGTGAGCTCTTTCACCAGCTCCCTCACTACCCTTGGGTGGATCACATCTGCCCCCATAAACTTGAGTGTGTATAAATAGTGTTGCAGGTCACTAACCACTTCCCCTTGGATTAAGGGAGCTTCAGTTTGCTCCCTGTCCCTGTCTTCCAACTCAGTGGGCTGGTATCCAGTTAAAGACTGAATCAAAGCAAGTGTTAAGTATCTTTGCCTTTTCCTCATCCTCTGTCGCTGTATTTCCCCATGCATCCAATAAAGGAAGGGGATTCTCCTTTGTCCTTCTTTTATTGGTTGATCTTTTCTGAGTTCCTAGCTGTAATTGAGCTGGCAAGGAGAAAGCAGGTCTGTAGTAGTTTAAAATATCAAAATCTCTTTCTTCTTTTTGACTTGTAGGGCTATCTGAATGAATTGCAGTTGACTACAATTAATGGAAACAATAAAATGAAAACACTTAATAAATGCTTAATTATGTTGCTAGAGACTGAGCATGTAACTTTAATTTAAAATGCCCTTTTTGTGCCTCACGATACTGGTTTTGTCATTTTATACACTCTTTCTTATATGATGCAGTTTCTTTTACAGCTTTGGAATAGAGCACAGTTAAGATTTTGTGCTCAATGCGTTTTGTTTCCTGCTGTGAAACAGCAGTCCAGAGTTTCCTGAGAAAATGTTAAAACTCATGGGCTACCTCTGTCTTTTATGGGTGTAGAGACTGTTCAGCAATTAATGAACTAATGATGTGTGCCTCATGAGCTAATGATTATGGCCTTCCTCCTTGCTGCTTGTTTGCCTGTTCTTGCCTGTTACACAATGGCAGAACAAGACCACAGTGTTGTTCATCTCTTCTTCATCTGAGCAGCCTCTACCAGGATGTTAATACACAGTTTTGAGTGACATTGATTGAAATTGCTTTATATATCGTTTAAGTATATAAGAAAATTTAGGTGCCTAGGTTGAATACTTCTGAAGCATATGTGCAACATCTTTAGATTTCACTGTAAAAGCTGTCAGAGGATGAGTTCTTGTTTGAGGTCTTTGCAATGAATGCTTCATTTGTTAGCTGTTATTCAGTGTGTAGGATTTTTCTGAACCCATTTCCTATCCTGCTGAGTAATCCCCAGCTGTGCAACAGGAAGTGGTCCCTGCCCCTTTACAACAGGTGGTTTTCTGACAGGAAGCACGATAAGTAGGTGAGGTACCTTTAATCTCCATGACTAATTGTAGGACATCAGCAGTTACAGTGGTGTAGGCATTGTTGTAAAGGAGAAATCAAGAAGAAGTTTCAAATTAAATGCCTCCATTTAGTTAAGGACACTAATCTCAGAATGGAGGTTAGTGCAGGGTAGAGTGTCTTGGTATTGGAAGAAGAATGTTCAATGGAATGGCTACTGGGCCTGGGAAGCAAGCATGTGTGATGCACAGAGATGACAAAAATCTCAAGATGGAAATTATTTTTGCAGCATCACACAGTATAAATGAAAGACTTCAGAGGTCGGACATAGTCTAGTTATGATGTACTGAGATGTTGAGAGTATGGATAAGAGTACTATCTCTGTAAGTGGATATGAGAGGTTGTTTTTTTAGAAACTTGTACAGAAAGAATTTACAAGATTTAGGCTTAGGCTGGATATATAGACCTAATGAACTGGCTGAACTGAAAATAAATTGTGGGCTTTCTGGCATGCCTGACAGGTAGGAAATTATGTGTGTAGTGATCAAGGAAGAAGGTGGGAAAAAGGACTTCAAGGGAGGCTTAGAAGCTCTGTTTCAGTGATGCCTAGCTGACAGAGAAATCCTGGAGTCTCAGGAGAAATGTTAGCAAAACACACCTTCTTTATTTTAGACTGGGAGACAATTTTAGAGTGATGAGGTGGATCAGTGATCTGTCTACACTGAGAGACAATGTTTGTATAAGTTGTTGTTACAAAGAGACTGAGGTGTGTCAACAAATCTTGAAGTATTGAATGACACAAAGCTCTAGAGAATGAAAGATTTAGGGTGATCTCTAGTGAAGGGTTGAAATGAAACAAATATAAACTTGATATTAAATGCTCTATGTCCTAATTCTGGTTGCAGTTTTGGCATGGTCTAAGGAAATTAATCCAGATGGTGCTGGGTCATTCAAGATTGCATTCACTGTAGCTATTGTGAATGAGTTCTAGGGATTAGTATTTCCTGTAGTTCTACTGATCTGCTTTCTACATATTTATGTTTTCTGCCATTGTGTTTATTGCCAAGCAGCGGGGAAAAGTTTCAGACAACTGTGTTTATTAAAATCTTTGCCTCAAGACTAACTGTAAAAAATGAGGTGGGAAATAAAATAGATTCTAAAAAGCAAGCGTTTTTATCAATGCCTTAAATCTGTTTGAAATAGAAACTATTATTTATTAAATTTATTATTAAGGTTCATACTTCAAAAACTGGGAACTCATCAGCATTGCCATTTGAAGTTTTAATATAACTGACAATTTATCTTATGTGCATCTGTAGAAAATATGACAGTTTACTGTTGTATCACAGGAGGTGGAGAAAAAGCTCGCAAGCGCCATACATCAAGAGGAAAGCTGTTACCCAGAGAGAGAATTGACAAGCTTATTGATCCTGGGTAGGTACCTCTTTTTTTCTTAAACATTTCAGGTGGTCCCTTGCAGGTAAATATTGCAACAGGATTCTTTTCTCTTTAGCTTCCATAAACACTAACATGATAAACACTAAATAGCATTATTGAAATTTTACAGAAGTGTTCTTTGAAATACTGATCTCCTTTTTAAAAAAATCTTTTAAAATTTAACCTTTTAAGTAAGATTCAGTGGCAGATAGAACTAGTAATATTTTACAATTTTGTTTCATTTGTCCTTATTTAGATCTCCATTTTTGGAGTTCTCCCAGTTTGCTGGTTACCAGTTGTATGGTAATGAAGAGGTACCTGCAGGAGGCATTATCACAGGCATTGGACGAGTGTCTGGGTGAGAGATTCCAGTCATCTACATTACTTATGATACGAAAAGGAAGAAGGTATAATTTTATTCAGTTTCCAGTATTAAGCTGTTAGCATTTTTAGTGTTTTGTTTTGGACACTCAAAAAATCAACAAAATCAGTATCTCAATTTTTTTGGCCATAGCTAAAAGAAAGTGAGGTTTTGGTTTTGTTTTTTGTTTGTTGGGGATTTTTAGTTAGTGTATCCCACTAACTAAACAAAACATACATGGAGTTTCAGGTGTCCAATGAAGGAAAGAGATTAGTGCATTTGGAAAGCTATTTTAAAAAAAAAACAGGGTGGTATTTTAACCTAAAAGTTAGTTTTGCTTGCTCAAAGTACCTCCAAGACTGTTCTTGAAGTTAATTATGGTGCTATGCAGGATTATTTTACTCCCTAAAATAATGGAACAGGACATTATAGTACTGAGGCTGCTGTTGCAATGTGCCCTTGAGCGAATGCAGCTGAGAAGAGCTCTCTTAGAGCATCTGGGCTTCAAGAGTCCTTGACATGTTGCACTTCTTAACCGACATACATATTTACTCATTAGAAATACTTTTCTCTCTCATAAACCTTTTTTTATTTTTAGGACGGAGTGCTTGATTGTTGCCAATGATGCAACTGTCAAAGGTGGTACCTATTATCCCATCACTGTTAAGAAACATTTACGTGCTCAAGAAATTGCAATGCAAAATCATCTCCCTTGCCTTTATTTGGGTAAGTCCCATTGCAGAAATAGCCAAGGTCCAGTGTTAAGGGCAGCTGATCTGTCTGCAGATCTGACTAACAAGAAGTGTATTTAAAGCACACCTATTCAAATTTATTTTCATCAATACTGTATTATCTCTACAGAGAGATAGCACGTCTTAACTGGAGGGTGTGTACAGTTCTGTGGTAGGGCTGGGTTCATAAAATATAGATGCAGCTGTTAACTCTATCACTTCTTTCTGTCACAGATTAGCAATATTTCCTGTAGACTCATCCAGTCAATTCAAATTACAGTTTAAAAAAAAAAGTACATTCTGGTGGAGGATGTATCTGTATGAGAAAAGATACCAAGGAAATAAAAATAATAAGAGTGACAAAATTGTCAAAAATAGTTTGGATTAATAAATTTTTAGTATTTGGGATGAATTTTTTTGAAACAGAAATTTAATTGTATTTTTTTTACGTTTTGAGTTTAGCCTATTAGATCAGTATTTAGCCAAACTTTCATGTAAGTTTTACTTGCATATGCTTTCATTATAAAAGATTAACAAAGTGACAGCTATCTGCAATGTATTACTGGTAGAATTTTCTTATCCTGGTTTTATACAAATACAAGAGGTTTCTGTCAATGTCTTCCTTTCAGCCTGAATTCCCAGCCTAATGACTTTTGACCCTATTAGCCAGTTTCAGTCAGCTTTGATAGAGTTGTAAGAAAATGTGTATTCCTGTGGATTTTGTGTATGTCAGCATCAGAGGAGAAAGGCTTTCTACTCCATTTTAAAAAATAGTGCAGGTTACTCCTTGTCTGTTCAGCTTAGTTTAGCAACTTAAATATCAGCTGTTTGCCAGTCTGGATGCTTGTACTAGTTAAATAGTCAACATAAATACTGGCCAGCCCAAGTGTTTGAAGTTTCTTGCCCTGCTGGTAAGTCAAACATGTAAATATGACCACTAGAAGGATTAGGAGAAGTGTGAACTTGAAACTGTTGGTGAGATGGATACAGGGACAATGTGGGTGAAGATTTTGTGGGATTGCCGTAGCAAGAGTCCTGGAGGGAAGGGGAGGACTAAATTTTATCTTAGTTGTTAAAAAACCAGAAAAATCTTAGCTTTGCTGTTTGCAAAGCAGCTGTTAAGATTTTTTTTATCAGCAAATTCTATCTGTTCAGAGAACTCTTTTTTAGTCAGTGTCAGTGAGCAATTGTGGGTGATTCTACTGTTTTAAGATCTTATGGAATGAGGAACTGTGGGACCCAGCTATGCCTTTGAAAGAAAAGTTTATGGGTTTTATTCCATCTTTAAGAGGTATAGTCCTTGAATGTACAATGTCGTTCATACCTGGTGAGTTACTTTAGCCTTGCAGTTTCTGTACCTGGACTTGTTCCAGTTGATTTGAGCAGTGCAATAAGAGGGAGCACTTTGTAGTCAGCACTGTGCTGACCATGTAGTTTTCATGTTGTTTGAACTGCCATTTCCACCGGTGATAACAGCTGCCTAGGTGCTAATTCTCATGTGGACACCTGGTGCCATTTGCCACTGAATCAGTCACTGGTGTGGACATTTTGTTTTGGCTGCAGTCATGTAAGATGAGAGTGTGCACACAGACTGGTGGTTGTACATAAAAATTAATTACCAGGAGCCAGAGTTCTCAGAGATGCTTTATCTCCCTGTGCATTTCCTCATAGTCTTCTGTCCTTTGGATACCTCTCATGACAGGTTGTATTTTCATTAATTGGGAGCAGAGAGGTAGCTGCTGTTGGAGACCTGTGAGCAGGAGGATGTATCCTGAGGCAAGGGCACATAATAAATGAAGAATCCTAAAGATTGTTTAATGTCTTTGTTGTGAAGTTTAATCAAGCTATGAAAGAATAGAGGCAGCACCTTTTGAACTTGGTGGTGATTAGCTCTGCCTTTTCCTGGAGCTTGTGACAGAATTGCATTAGAAGAGTCGAGTTAAAATTGTACATTAAAAGTGTTCTTAGTTTAAATATTTTGCAGCAAGATGAGTTTAAAAGTTTGTTTAGGGAGGGATGGTTGCATCTATAAGCATGTCTGAGTTTATTTTCCATGAAAGTCATTGGGATGGATGTTATTTTGGAGAGGAGTGTTTACTGTTTTTCTTCTTTGTTTTTCTAAAAGGAATGTTCTGTTATACCTACATTCATGGAAATATATACAGTATTAGTGATAGTAATTGCTGTATATTTTAGGTAACATGCAGATACTTTACCAACAAGTATGTAACACTGTTCAAAGCATGCTAACATAATTTGATTCATTCTAGTTGATTCAGGAGGAGCAAACTTACCTCGGCAAGCAGAAGTATTTCCAGATCGAGATCATTTTGGCCGTATTTTCTATAATCAAGCGGTCATGTCCTCACAAGGAATTCCACAGGTAATTTGCTTTCATCTAAGAATTAATGTACTAATTATTTTTTATGCCTGCTGCCCTTACCTCTTTTCAAGGCTTTTCCCCATGTTTTGTTTCTGATGGCATTGTGTTTTGCTAACCTGATGGCCCAGTCTGGGGCTTGGAAGCACTGAAAACACAGTACCTGTCCACAAAATTCATTATAGTTTTGAAGAACTTGTCTACTTTCTTAGTTTTAGTGTTAATGATTTGACCTACCTACTCCTATCTGGGAGTAGGGGAGAAATGGACTTGGGAACATAGTATGAAGGGCCATTTGAGAAAGCACTAGAAAATCTCTTGGAACAGTTCTGCATCAGCACTGCAAAGGTGAGGACCCCCTTGAGGATGGCTAATAAATGAGACATATTTTCCACTAACAGGGGTATGTGTATATTTATAAATCCATTTTATACTCTGATGTGCTTTATGCTGAAACGGCCCTAATAATAAGGTTATTTTCTAATGCATTAATGATGCACTGAATTACTGTTAGTCACAGTTCCTGGATTTAGAAGTGCTTTTGTGTCATGGTTCACTCAGTAATACACAGGGATCAGTTTTTTGATGCAGATGGTGTGCTAGGGAAGCAAAACCACATGTTTTGCTGAATCTGTTACTCATGAGGAATGTAAAATATTTGAAAATTGCTGATGGGCAGCTATGGCTGCAGTGACAATGAAGGGTAGGATGTACAGTCCCAATGGAGTTGAGAAAGACAGGTAACAGTATAAAGACTCTAAGGGAATTGTTAGCAGGGACCTCTGAGAAGCTGCCAGGGAGGGTGGAAAAATCCATGATCTTTGAAGATAACCTACTGCAAATAAAGGAGCACTACAGAAGAGCAAACAACTGGGTAATTCACAACCTACAGAGCTGCTGTCTACTCAGTCA
Source organism: Onychostruthus taczanowskii (assembly GCF_017590055.1). NCBI lineage: Eukaryota > Metazoa > Chordata > Aves > Passeriformes > Passeridae > Onychostruthus > Onychostruthus taczanowskii. The sequence goes on along the minus strand of NW_024498585.1, from coordinate 42,750 downwards.
CCCCCTACCTCTTTGTGTGGTTTTTGTAGTCCTCTCTTATACTTACCTTATACTCCCTTTTGCAGACCAAAAAATTCAGGCTTACTTAGCTGTTCTTCCTGCAGTTCCACACCTTTGATGATCCTAGTTCATCTTCTTTTCCCGATCTTACTGCATCTTTTTTAGCATGAAGGAGGCAGACCGCACCGACAGTCCTTAGAGCAAGTCAAAAAAAAAGTAAATTGTGTGGAACTTCTTAGAACTAGAATTCTGAGCATTAGTTCTCAGAACTAGTCTTTTTTTCCTTTGATCACAAGGGAGAGCAGACAGCTTTCTCATTTAGCACTGAGGCACAGCAAAATTCATTTGAACTGCAGTACTTTCTCTTTACCAGGGGAAAGTATACAACCTTCCAAAAAAAACCCATAAATCAATAGAAGAAATAAAGACATTGTTTGAAACCTGTATTCTTTATGGGCATCTGCAAGTGGTCAGAGCAAAAAGAAGTTATGGTCATAAATCCAGGTTCTCTTTTAGACCTGTGATCTATATCGTCCTGACTAGATTAATCTATGGCTAATTACAGTAAGAGCTGAGGAATGCAAAACATTAAAAAATTATTCAGCCTCTGTTGAGAACAGCAAAATCTATTCTGAGTGAGAAACAGGTCACACATACTGTGGAACTTGTGACAATGTTTATTTTCAAGAATTTATTTTCAAGTTCTCTACCACACTTTGAAACCCTGAAAAAGTTGATCATTATCTTAGCAAAGGACTGGGATACAGTTTAATTTGTAGGTGTCTGCAGTGGAACCTGAGGTTCTCCCAAGTTATATGTCAGAGCAGTTATTTCACTCCATGTTGTCTGAGACTGGGCTGTCACACAACTAGAGCCCATGACACAAATCCCACCATAATACCATTATCCAGTGTTCTTTTTCAGAAGGAATACAACCCTTGAGAGACGATTGTTACTGGATTCTGCTACCCTGAGGTTCAGGAGCACATGGTTCTGACTACTCACAAAAGAGACTCCACTGGAGCCTTGGGCAGGGTTTTTTTTTTTTTTTTTGGGCAGCGGGGCGGGAAGGAGTTAGTAGAATCCAATACTTCGAGGGTGAAGCAGACGCACCAGTGAAGGATACAGTATTCAGTCTGACTCCTTACATAACAGATACTGGCTCTGCAGGATTTTTGTCGAAACTGCCTGTGTTACCTTGATACCTTTTTGGCACATTTTGGCAGCAAGTAAGAGTTCAAATCTTCAACCATCTTTTACTCTTCCAAAGAATCCTGCAATCCATTGCCTCTATAAAAATCCAAGGCTGAACATTTCAACAATGCACTAAGTCTCTTTAGGAAATATGACATAATTTACCTTCTGCAGTTTTTTCCAACAGTAGAAGTGGACCAGTTATAGTGATTAGGTAGGTGTCTAGAGAAAAGCAGTGTTTTGTTATAACAAAAATGCTTAGGAGAAAAATACATTTTGTCATCATATAAGACTCGCTGATAGATCTAGATTGGTCCTAGTGTTTTTGTGTAACAGCAAATGCCAAAGGAGTGATGTTTTGCTGAATTACCTTTTTTGGAGAAATTTTGGAAAATCTTATTTTTCCTAGAGACTTCAGTCATGATCTGCTTTGGGAGAAATGATTTTTAGATGTTATGTCAAAGATAGATGTGTATACCCAGCTTGCAAGGCTGAAATTACTGATGTTGGGCAGAACCTTTCTAGAAATGCTTGACCCTCCAGTCATGCTCTTGTTTCCAGCATATCTTGAAATGTATTTTACATACTTGTAAAGTTGCATTAATAAATTGAATTTGTTTTTCTTTCAATTATCATATGGTGTTGTATTAGGAGTAATTGCATTCCATATACAATAAGAACTAAATATAAGAAAGATTTGTCTTTTAATAAAACATATTTCTGTTTGTTATGACACTAATGAAAGTTACATTTTCCAAGTAGGACACTGATGAATGTTTATCTTTCTTTAAATATTTATGAAAGACTGAGAAAAATGTTTTACTGAAGCACTGTCTTTATTTAAAGGATGTGATAAGGGTGCATTTTGTTTGGGAGATATATCTGCTTTGTTTTATTTCAAAGAGGCACTGTTAACATTTGTAAATCTGTTATTGGTCCTGTGCTAACAGACTGTGGTAGCTAGAACCATCTTCCCTGTCTGAGAACATGTTTCTTTAGAAAATGGGATTAGGAAATTATGCTCTCTCTGATGTCCATTCTGGTCAGTTCTTCCAAGATGAGAGTCTGGATATTGTTAGTTTGCTACCTGGTGGTCTATGCTCTGGCTTGCTTGAAGTTCTGTTCATCAGTTCATTAGTTCTTCTCAATTTGACCCTTAAAGTTCTTGCTTTTTCCCCCCTCTTTTTTTTTTCTAGTTGCTGATAGTATTTTTAATTTCCTCCTCCATTTTTACCTGTGACTAATTTATTATTCACCCACTACAGCTTAAATTACGTTGTTGTCTATATAGGTGTGAATCAGATAGCTGTGATTAGCTCCTCATTAGCTGCTTCCTGAGCTCTCTCACACTCATATGCTGCATGGATGTAATGAGGGATGGATGAGTGGATATGAAATAGTATGTGCACTCAGGACTGTTGACTTTTATTGAACACAAGAATTTCTTTGCAGCAATTTAGAAAATTAAGTCAGGATGTAGGATATTATTTGGAAATTTAACAAGTAAGTTTTATTTTTTCCAGTAGATACACATTCCAGTTTTTATGTTGGAAAAAATTAACAACTGAGTTAAAGTTTAAATGCTGGCACATTTTATCAGTGTGAGCATGGTGAAATTAAGAATAGAAAAACCCCAGAAATCCTAGGGGGAAAAAAAGAAATAAACTTGTTTACACCAAATTTCTCCCATTTCTAGAGACTTATGTTATTTTTCAATTTGTCAGGAGTTAGTTATTAAATACACTAGAGAAGTACTGCAGATTAATCATGTGACTCTGAATAGATATAGTTTCAAGATCCTGAAAACTGTTTCCTGAAAAGGCTGTTTAATTTGATGATAGCAGATTGACATAGTTCATGTGGTCCTTCTTTAGATATGCGTAATGTGATTTAGAAGTTTTACTTTTCTATATACTGCTTTCTTCTTCTAAATTATCATGTAACAGAGAACACTAATTGATGTCACCTTAGAAATATCGTGAAACAAACAACATAAAATAATGTTGTTTTCTGAGGTTTTTTTAGTGGTGTGTATATGTGTGGTTGTGAAAGAAACTTTGCCTTTTTCATATGAGTATTCCTTTTCTTCTGCTCTACAAGTGTCTTAAAAGGGTCTTTGAAGATGCTCCTATGAAAGAGAAATTGAAAAACTTAATTTCCATTATTGTCTACAGCTACAGTATTCGTCATATCTGGGGTCAAGTTAGTTTTATAAAAGTATCACCAAGGTATTAGTGGTAGAAAATTTTCACTGGGTAGGTGTTCCATTCAAAATTAGGCAAAAGGATGAAGCAGAAATTATTCATGTTGAAGCCTATAATGAGGTGCTCAACATATCTCGAAAGGGCAAAATTAATTAGTTGATCCATTGAAGACCTGAAGTAGCATACTAAGAGATGGGAGAAATTTCCTTCAAAGGACGTTAACGTTGGTGCAGTTACTTCAGTAAGCAGTACCTGAAGCCCTGACTTAAGTGTAAATACCAGGAGAAACCTATAGCTTTTAACTTTTACTGTTCATGAGTAAAACTAAATTCCATGGTAGAATGTGTGTCTCTTCAAACATATCACATACCTAGATCATAGTACTTCATATATGAGTTTTCCAGCAGAGTAGTCTGAAGATCATAGTTCTACAGACTGTTGAAAATGGAAGATTCCTTATTTTTTAAAGAAATGCTAAAACATAAAATGTTTGCTCTATTAGACAGAAATAATCTTGCAGTGCTGTCAAATGACCTGTATTAAAATACATAATGTCATGTGGCTTTGCTATTTTTAAGGGTAGGACAGTTCATTTTCTTTTGCTTTTTGTTTTCCTGACAGATAGCAGTAGTCATGGGATCCTGTACAGCAGGAGGAGCATATGTACCTGCAATGGCTGATGAAAGTATTATTGTTGGCAAACAGGGAACAATATTCCTGGCAGGACCACCTCTGGTAAGGATGCAGAAGTTTCTAGTGACTGGCCTCTCTCCTCCCCCTCCCCCCAAATCATGCTGTGATAATTGTACGTCTTAAACAATTGAGTAATTTCTTGGTGAGGTATTTCTAGATACTCTGTAGCTTAGTTTGTATTTTTAAGTATATCTGAATGTTTCTATCCTAAATCAAATCTCTTCTGTTCATTAGAGGTGTATATATATAAAAATCAGACTGTGTCCAGGTGTTTTTATAGTACTGTTTTTAGATTGCTGTGCACATTTTAAAGAATAAAAATTGTTTCTATATTCAATTATGTACTCTTTAGGTTTGACACAGAATTTGAAAAAATCACAACCATGTGTATTGTATCTCAAAGTGAAGATCAAAGAACTTCTGAAGCAGGACTGGTCTGCTTCTGTATTTTTATATCAGTTTACTGCCAAAGGAGGCATGCTTACAGTGGAGTTTGTCCTAGTTCTCTCTCTCTCTCCTTCTGTCCTTCTGTCCTTCCATCCTTCCTTCCTTCCTTCCTGCAGTCTTTTGTAGGGAAATTGTTTCTAAGGAAACTGACCTGACAAATTCCTGTGAATTAAACCTTGCATTATTGTGGCACTCATAGTGGCATTTGTGACTGTAAAGTACTACAGTATAAGAGAGCTTTAAAATTACAGTAGCTTGGCACAAGAAAAGGAATGCTTGAATGTGACTTGTTATTTTAGACAGTCTAGGCTCAGTTCTATACCAATATAAATAATAATACTATGTTGTCAGTCTTTTGCTGACAAATATTCTACTTAATAGAAGCTTTATGAGAAAAAATGAACTTTTAGTAATAAATGTTAGTGCTGGAAGTAAGAGAGCATCATTCATCACAATTATTCAAGTCTCAATGAAACATGGCTGGATAAACTTCCTTTTTTGAAATAGTCAAATATGTGTCAAATTTACTATACAAACGGGTCTGAGGCAGCATGATGGCTCTGTTTTGGTTACAGTCTTTTGGGAACTTTAGGGTGTTCTTCCTGTGACAAAGCCAAATGTAAATCTAATGTCTTTCAAGAGTCCTTCCATCTAGAGCATGCCAAAGTAGAGAAATTGCTTTGTAACAGCATTGCTAATGAAGACACTGCTCCAGTGGTTCCTCTAGTAATAGAGGAGGCAAAGTCTCTTGGAAGTCACTTCCTTCAACACTTAAAATACTAGGAAAATGTGGTGTGTCCCATTAAATTGTGGGAAAACAGATGCTGACAGATTTATTTGTTGACTAGTTCCTAAGGCATGATTGTGTTACTCTCATTAAAAGTATGAAGGACTCATCCTTTAATGTGATTTAGTGTTTACCTGCATAGCTTTTCTCTCATTTCCACAGCATATTTTTGTATTGCTTTCTTTTCCTTTAAAATTAATTTTTTCCCCATTGCATCATCTTGTTTATGAAAGTAGATTTGGCATTCAAACTTCTTTCAAAGTTCAGTGTATAGATGGCTTTTAAATTCTTGTGCAGTTAAAAAAAAAGGAAAAGAGAAAAAAGGAAGAAAAAAAGTCTTACATTTGTACATCTTAAATAAATTCAGAATTAAACTGGAAGGCAGGGGCATGGGACATGCACCTGAAAGTACAAGGATACTTTGTTCCCCACCCTAGTAAAAAAAAGGCATTTAATTTGAAGTAATTTATTATTTTAGTGGAGGCTTTCCAAGTTGATAAGAAGAACAAAGTAATCAGGAAAAGCAGATGAAGTAATGAATAGCAACTATGCAATGTAATGGTAATTTATTTACTGCTCATTAGGATTTTGTTGTTAGACATTTGACAGTAATTGTTTCCAATGTTCTACCTAGGTTTCTGTTCATTTTTATCTTGTTTGTATTAGTGTTTTTCCACTTGTTTACAGGCAAACATAGACAAATCATCTTCAAAATTAAGCAATTCTCTATAAATATATCCCTGTAATTTAGATATTTGGAGTTTCTTGCTGAAAAGTGGCATAAACATGAAGGAAGATACTATTTGAAAATATTTGTTGAGTAACGTGATTTATACATCTTTCCTTTGAGATAAGAAAAGTAGTGTGATTGTACATCGGAGTGTTAGTAGGTTCGTTAACATAACTAAGAGCAACTGCCCTGGTTGCAGGAACACCTGAGCTGTTCAAGTACAAACCTTTTCAAAATTTCAGTAAGTCATCTAATACCCAGTATGACCCAGAAAACTGGATTGGAAGATTAAAAACAGAGAACGAGATGCTGGGAATGGTAATTGTTTGACATCACAAGGCAATTTAGATCATATGTGTGTGTCACTGAGATGTAGCTTGTGAGATTTTTGCCAGGATAGATATCTGGAAAAGAATGACCCAAGTCAGGCCTCAAGGGGAAGACTCGACTAGGCAAGTCAGTGACTGCAGGGGTGCTGTGAAGTTAAAAAGTTTTAAACTCTTTTCCCATTTTCAGAGGAAGATTTCACAACTATCCTCCAATTTAATTTGTTTCTTAACAACCTGCAGATGTAATGATCCTTATCTTTGTGCGTATATGTCAAACTTTATTATCTCTACCTGTCAGCCTTTTTGTTCTGTAAAGCTTTTCATATTCTCACTGAAAATACTCTATTTGCCTTCTTCTAAACATCAAAACTACTTCAGACTCCCACAGAAACTCCCATTCCGTGCTGTAGCAGATATTGTAGTCGTTATTGAGTAAGCTCTGTTCCCCAAATCGTCTTTCCTATATGAAGGAAATTGGATTGGATTTTATTTCTTACCTGCCTAAAACAAAACATCCTGAGGAAGTGAAGAAAGAAATATCCCTGATGTTACTTATAATTAGTCTTGAGATGTGTATGATAAAAAACATATGAGTTGTACGTACAGTCCACCATCTAAAATGGAAGTTTTCTTGGCCTCCTTTTTTGGAAAGGTGAGGAGTAATGACTACATAAAAATACAGATCTCAGTAGAAGAGGACTGTAGTCCTCTTCAATAGAAGTGTCACAGTAGCAGTAATATTCAGGGCCATTCTTCTGGATTTGCTCAAGTGGAATGTCTGTATCCTTATCTTTGGCAGTACTGCTTGGTAGTTCAGGCTGTCATGTAGACCTATAGGCTGTTTTTCCAGAAACTTCTTACTGAGGTAAAGTTGTTCCAGATTCTTCCTTACTGAGGTAAAATTTGCTACTTTCTGTGCTCAGATGTGAAAAAAGTCTGGTAAAAAGAGGGAATAAGTTTTTCAAATGCATGTGCATTTATGTACTGGGGAGTTTCCTGCATATTGACCTCATCTGTTGTGGAAAATACATATTATAGCCTAAGCTTATGTTTATAGCTTTCAATAATTTCTAGCTGAAATATCTTGATCAGGTGTTTCTTAGAAAATGCCCACATGTATTTTTGAGACTCTTACTTGCAGTCTGTTAGAATTTAAAGAACTTAAAGGTAACTTCAACCACTAACTCTAAGTAACTTTAACTGTTACTTAAAACTGCAGTTTGTAGAATGCTCTGCTCCACTGCTGTATCTGAAAAGGTGATGGAGCAAATACTAGTTGTCACCTACTCTGACAGAGTAAGACACATTTGGGCTGCAGGGTGCAGCTCTGGGCGCTCCAGAATGAGCCTGAGTTAGCCAGTGAAAACCCATTAAGATGATGGAGTGGAGCATCTGTAAAATGAAGAGGATGTGAGAGAGATTAAACTTTTCGATCTGGTGAGTCGTAGGGCAAATCTATGCCAAGAGACCAAACCTTGCAAGAGGGAGTAAAGATAGCAGAGTGAAGCTTCTTGCTGGTACCCTGTGCTAGGTCAAGAGGCTGCCAGGCACAAACTGAAATACAGGAAGCTCTGTTTAGTTGTAAGAAGACATTTGCTGCAAGGCTGGTCATGCCAGACCAAGTTGTCCAGAGGGTTTATGGAGTCTCCATTCTTGAGCTATTCGAAACTCATGGTCATTACATAGTCATTAGCAACCTTCTCTGGTTGACCCTGCTAGGAACAGAGGAGTTAAACTTTGCAATCTCCCATGGTGACAGACAGAGTCCACAGCTCCAATATTGTGATTTGGAGAAGGAAAACTTCACCTCTGTGGAAAAATAAAAAAGCTGTTTTTGAAAAATATTTTAAAATTAATCTCTGGATTTCCATGCCAGTGGAAATGATTGCACTATTCAGCTTTGTGCCAAGTTCTGCAGTAGTTAATAGTTTGTTTTAACTGGTTGCATAATGACAGATGTATGTAATTATTTCATAGAATCATGGAAAGAAATCATATAATCAAATGGTGGAATCACTTATCTTATAATACACCCTAAAGGTCATTGAGTTTGGCCATTAACCTCACACTGCTAAGTGTACCGCTAAACTGTGCATTAAACCCTTAAATGCCATGTCTATAGGCATTTAAATACCTCAGGGATGGTGACTCAGCCACTACTCTGGATAGCCTCTTCCTATGCTGCATAACCCTTCCAGTGAAGAAATATTCCTCACTTCTCTTAAAAGTATCTTATGTTCACTATTTAATGAAGACTCAAGTTAATTATGTCCCTGACAAAAACATTCCATTAATTAGTATGCCACATCTTCATAAACCATGGGTAATTCAAATTTCAAAGCAAGAATCCACTGTTGAAGAAATATGTATACTTAAATTTGCAAACTTGACAGTTTGGAAGTGTGTGTGAGAATATGTATTTATATAATTAGTGTGCTTTATTTTTAGATATGAAACTTGGAAACTGAAATCTGTTTTGGTAATGATGATAGTTTTCCCTTCCCTTGCTTGTACTCTACCTCTGTAATCTCTGTGGGTGATGAATGGTTTCTCCAGCTTCCAAGGAATCCTTTTCAAAGCACTTACTGTAGAGTAGAAATGCCTCAAGAAGTCTTCTGGGTTTTTTTTTTTTTTTAACCCCAGTAGTTAATGATACTATTTTGTTTAAAAAGGAGACCATTCACTTTTAAATTACCCTTTCAGGTCTAAGATTACACAGATCTAGGCTTTGGATTCTGCAGTCCAGGTACTTTTGCAGAGACTTTGTACTTGATCCAAGCAGTTACATACCACTCATATGCTCTTTTAAGGAAAATTATTGTTACTTAATTATTGTGTATTTACTGGAAGGTTTAGAAAATAAAAACTTCTAATGGTTGTTTAAACTACTAATGTTAGTATTTAATAGCAACAATAGTACTATAGTATTTAAATTAATAGTACTAATAGTACTAATTAATTCATTATTAATAGTAATAATAGTACTAATAGTATTTAAATTACTGTTTAAATTAGTAAGTTAAAATTCACAGAACTGTGTATGTAGAGAGAGCAAAATTGAAAAATCCTAGGTTTCTGGTGTATTGTCTGCTTGAAACAATGCTTGGAAATATCCCATTTGAAATATCATAATAAGTGCTGAGAAAATTTTTGTGACAGAGCATATTTATGAATCTGAAGGATGTGTCAGTGTATGCACACAAATGATGAACACAGCAGTAAGTATAACAGTGGGGAGTATCTTTGTAAATAAAAACTACATATTAACACTAGAAGAAGCATGCAAAGACAAAGGAAAAAAAAGAAATTTTTACAAGATTCAGTGCTGTCATATTTTGATGCTCTGAGGGAGAGTAGACAGGGAAATATGATTAATGAAAAAGTATTTTGCAAAGATCTCTGTTATTACTGTACCTAATATGATATAAATAATAATGCATGACACATGTCAACTGTGAAGCTCATTTTCCTTTCCTTGTGTTAGGTTGAAGCAGCAACAGGTGAACAGGTATCAGCAGAGGATCTTGGAGGGGCAGATCTTCACTGCAGGTTTAAAGAAATATTTTCCCAGAGTTAATTTCTTCCATATTGTAGTTTTTCCTTTTCCCTTCCCCTGCCCTTCCCTTCTTTTATTTTATTTTGGGTTTAGGTCTTTCTTAAGCTGTGTTTACCTTTTGAAAATTATTTCTGTGTTACCTGATGCTGACTGATTGTTTTATCGTTAGAATATCACAGTTATTTTGTGTTATTCTAGTTAGCATTTTTTCCTTCATTTACTGCTTTAAAATGCTCACATGTCTAGTGTACTTCAGCATCGTGCATAATATGGAGGACTTCAATGAGTGTTAACAGAATAATATGTATTGAGAAAGATAATACATTTTGCAGATTGTATCTTTCTTACTGTCATGTAGAATTTACTACAAGCAAGATCAAAATAGCTTGTGCTTTTTGTAAAAAATACTTCTCATCAAACCCAAAAAATATGTGCACTTTCAAGTTCTGCAACTAATAACAAACAAAATTAGGTATTATTGCACAGTAAGTTAGGCTGTGCAATTGCTTATTTTTTACTTCAATTTGAAGTGAATAAAGAATTATTTTGAAGGGCAGTTCATGCCATTTTTGTAAACATGTTTTTCTTTATAATTGAAATTAATTTTTGCTGCATATGAACAATGCTTGTTATATTTTATATTGCCATTTAGATTTTTTATTTCCTACATTTTATTTCATGACTGATAACTTGAATGTACTATTTTGAAGAAAAGGTCTGGCATGGGATTTATTTTTAAAGTAACTTCATAATAAAACACAGCTGAATTGTTTCATCTATATTGTCAAGGTCTTAGAAGCTTTAAAATGTCAAGTTTTCATTGCCTAATTTATGTTGGTTTTCTCCCCCAAAATATTAATCTTGCTATTGTTGTTTATGCAGAAAATCTGGTGTAACAGATCATTATGCTTTGGATGACAATCATGCACTTCATCTGGCAAGGAAAGTTGTAAGAAGTTTGAATCTCCAGAAGACAGTAGATGTAAGTCTGCAGAGTCTGAAAACACTGCACTGTTGAAATTAAGAATGCTTTTCTTTGCCTGATTGATATAACACTTGTTTTATAGAAGACATGTTTGTCTATGACTTTACAATCTGAAAATGAAAATTATGGTCTTGTCCTTAAATATTTCTCTGATGCTTCAATTCTGCAATTATATTCCTGCTGTATTATTCCTAGTAAAACTACTGGGATTAAATGCAGGAATGAAGCAACTGGAAGAGTGCTTCAGACTTGTAGAATTACACTTTTAGATTAATCCAGTCTTGCAAGATACTTCATTTTAAACTCACATGATCGTTTTATGTGGAGTTAAAATTAGATACCTGCTGAAGCATCTTTTTGAGTAGACATTTTCTGGGATTATTAAGGTGTTGAAACCAAGGTGATAGACCTGTATCTTGACAATGAATTGTATTGATTTAAGAATTCCTTGTCGTAAATAGCATGGATAGCATATGGGGGTGGAATTGCTGTATTTTATTATGGTAGGAGGTATGAGAGGGTGAATGGAAGTTCAAGGAAGGCAAGATACTGCATTCAGTTGTGTGACAAAATCTTCACCCATTTTTCAGAATACTGCCTGCCTTAGAAGGCACAGGGGGAAAGTAAGCAAATAGAAGGACATGCCTAATTTTTTTATAACATGGAAGAAGTGGAGCACATGTGGAGATATATGCAGGAGTAGGAAAAAGGTAACAGTAAGTGAGAAACTGTTATCAACCTTCAGTTTAGGGAACTTGGTCTTTATGCAAAATGACAAGCCAGTACAGGCATTTTAATGTTGTTGGTGAAGAGAAGTCTGTGCTCAAGGAAGTTGACAAATTAATGGTTTGAATTTTTAAATCATAAGGTGAACTTTGTTGTGTAAATTTTTTGTTAAATTGCTGTAGGTGACTATAGAACCATCAGAAGAGCCTTTATTTCCAGCTGATGAAATATATGGAATAGTTGGTGATCAGCTAAAAAGACATTTTGATGTCAAAGAGGTATGAGTATTGATGCAAGATCCCTATGCCCATACATACATGTATCCATTTTCTTGCAGGAAATCACTCTTTGTGTTGTCATAATGGATAATATCTGATTTGGGTACTTCTTTATGGTTTTGTCCAGCAGATGCATTGCAGTAGCAGTGACTTGTTGAAAATATAATTGGTTTAGTTATACTTTAGAGGTGGATGAGCAAGTATGAGAGATTGGTAACATTCTGAAAAAGATGACAGAAATGGGAACTCCTCATTGGCAAAGCATTCTATAGACTTGCCCAGGGATATGATGGTTTGCTTTTTCTGTCAGTCCTGTGAAAGATTGCTTAAGTATTTATGGAGTATAAGCACACCAAACAATTGAGCCTTGTCTCAACTGCGTATAAAGACTATTGTACCCTGCTGCAGGTTTAGTGTAATTATCTGCCTTGGAACCTTCATGTGAGCCAACAGGCTTTCTCATATTTACCACAAATCTCACATTTAGAGCTTTTTTCACTACTAGCCAAGTATGTATTTTAGGAAGAGTCTTAATAGGTACCTGTCTTAAAATATTTGGCAGAAATTACTAGGATTTGCTTTGCATTAAGGGGAAAAAGAGATAAACAATTTCATTGAGTTTCATACTTCACTCTGAAAAGTTTGAAGAGTTTGGATTTATGTTCTTTTAAAGTGGAAATAAGTGCCTTCTGGCAAATCTTGCTAGCAGTGCATCTGTATTTATAACAAATGGCTCCTTTGCATCACAGAGAAACCTCAAATCATATCTTCATTATTTTTGTATGTTGCAAACTCAAGCAAGCCTAAAAATAATCATATCTCTAAGAAAGTGACTCATTATTGTACATGTGTTTTTCTTTACAAATGAGAGGCTATTGATTAATGTTTAATATAAGCAGGGGTTTTTCTTTGAAATTCAACTAATGAGGAAAACGTTGTTCCTATGTAATTTGGCTGTTTGGTTAGAACATTCGTAATCTCGAAAATCCATTTTTTACAAACATGTGAATGAATCACACTTAAAAAACTAAATGGGCTTTGCCTGCCATCCAAACTGTTTATATGGTGGGCTGCTTGATGTTCTATAAATGGAAAGTTTTAAGTTATATGTTGTCCTGGATGTCCTTTCTAAACAATTAAAAACCTTGAAGGATTAGGAATTTAATGTTATTTTCCATTTATTCTTAAGGTCATTGCTAGAATTGTAGATGGAAGTAGATTTGATGAATTCAAAGCCTTGTATGGGGATACTTTAGTTACAGGTAAGTAGAAATATAATTATTCTGTATATGTTCCCACTGGTTTTATAGTTGGATTTATTCTGGCTCACCACTGATATTTTTAATGATGTTTATTTTCAGAAGAATAGCAGTTTCTGTTACCAGGAGAAAGTCTTACCTTTACATGTTATGGAAAAATAAATACATGTAGAAATTTACAAATTAATCTCCATCCTTTAGGATTTGCAAGAATTTTCGGTTACCCAGTAGGAATTATTGGAAACAATGGAGTTCTTTTCTCAGAGTCAGCGAAAAAGGTAAATAGATAGATTGTTAACTTCTTTGTTAATATTCTTTGTTTGAATTTTAGGGAATGATGGTGATAAAGAGTATCTGGGTTTTGCAAAGTGTTTACTTGCTCTGTGTTGCTTGCTTTAGTTCTTTATTTTTTCAAGAAACAGCTGTCAGCTGAAGTTTTGTAATATCAAGTATATATGCTAGTTTTATTCTAACAGTCTTCTTGAGCTAATGGTGAGGAAATTGGTATTGAGAATATACAGAAAAAGGAAGCATTGATGAGAGAGGTAGAGAAAGGAAGTAATTTTACTGGATTTATTGCTGTTATAAAATAATATACAAAATTGAGTTTCATGTGCTGAAGGAATACTTCCAACTTGAAGCACTGTACATGACATTTTTTTTCCATCTGATTTAACAGTTACGTCCAGGTAGAAAATAACTCTTGCAGTATTTCTAATAGTTTCATTATTTTTCTACAATTTAGTTCTAGAACTTTTTTCCTAACAATGAAAATTCATTGTTTTACTTTTACTGGCATATTGCTACTGTAAAAGGAAATTCACCTCTAGAGAAACAATTGTCCATGATGTTGGTTCTATAACCAACATGCCTTAGCAGTACTCCTTTCTTTTCTTGCATTTTTGTAATGAATTGTTGCACATTTTTCCCATGATCATCACTATGCTATTCACGTGTTTCTCTGAAAATTATACCTAATTATTTTTCTCCCTTTTTTTCTTTTTTTAACCTTTGCAGGTTTTATATAGTAAAGAGGTTAGATATTTTTTCAGTTGTTATGCTACATAGCCTTGTTTTGTTTTGTTTACAGCAAGTGTATAAAAAAGCCGAGAAACTTTATTGATTTAGATTAGTTGAAACAGAGGCTTGGAATCTACTATTTGTAACCTTGCTAGGAAATTGGTCTGCTAGTAAATAGGGAGAGAGGGCATCTGCCTTCAGGAAAGAGAGAAAATGTTACAGCAATTGGCAGGGCCATGGGTAAATAATGTATATGGGCCTTTCCCAGTTTTAGAGAATACATTTATTTTGTACAGAAAATGGAGAGGTAAGTTTTTCTGACTGACTTGATTTCTCTGACAGACTCTTACCAAAGTTGATGTCACGTGCCACACTGGCGCTGTCCATGTTTAACTGCATATTGGCTGAGCCACAGCCGTTGAGCTTCTCAGTATTAGTAACAATGCTTTTTAAAGATATTATTTGTTTTACCCACGGTCTCGCACAGTTTGGAAGATCTCTTACTTCTACTACAGTGAATGCGTGTTTTGCAGTTAACTTTGAGTGAAGCAGAAGTAGTATAGCTCTTCCTGATGGAAATACTGTGGTGGGCTTCAGTGGAAGGATTTAGCACAGGCTTCAGAAAGCTGATAGTGATAACTTCATTTTTCCAACTTTTAATGACTTACTCTTTTCCTTTTTTCTCCTCTCTGCAGGGTACACATTTTATCCAGTTGTGTTGCCAGAGAAATATTCCCATTGTGTTTTTGCAGAATATTACAGGTAAGGTTTTTTTGAGGTTTCACTTTCATTTTTTTGGCAGTTTTTGAGGTTTCACTTCATTGTAGACTTCGCTGTTAATTGTTGAGGCTGTGTTCTAGACAGCCTCCTGTGTGCTTTGCAGTACCTACATCTCCAGTCTGTCAGCAGCTGGTGGAGGCCTTGCCTTATGATTTGCTCCTCAGCTCTTTCTGCAATGTGCTGTGAAGCACATTGTATGACATAGGGCACAGTATTATAAACTGGTGAGCCTTTTGTTCTTGTTGTATTTCTTCAGGTTTCATGGTTGGCAGAGAGTATGAGGCTGGAGGGATAGCAAAAGATGGTGCCAAGATGGTAACTGCTGTAGCTTGTGCCAATGTACCTAAAATAACCGTCATTATCGGTGGCTCTTATGGAGCTGGAAACTACGGGATGTGTGGAAGAGCATACAGGTAAGTGTTCCTTCAAATTGTTACAGCAGATAGAAATAATTTAAGAAAATATTGCCTTGAGTTCTTAATGAATATGTTCATTAGTAAATAACAGCCTGAAATTTGTAGAGACTGATAAGGCTTATGATTAATCTTGAATTAGGTGACAGAGGAGACCTTCTAAAAGTAAACCTGTTCACATCCTTTTCTCCCATTTCAGTTTTTGGTGGAAAAATTGTAAAGTCTTAATCATTGGGCAGTATAGACTGGTCCTTTATTCTGCATTTATAGGAAAAGTATATCAGCTTGTGTAAAAACTCCTTATTCACTTTAGCCTGTTTTTATGAATAAGGTTTGTATATAACCCCTAAAGATTTTTTTGTTGACCCTTTGACATGGCTTATGTGATTTTTTAAATTTAACTTTTCAAGGTTCCCCATACTATTGAAGTTAGTTGGGATGTTTAGGAGAAAAATTCCTGTGGGTTGGGAATGTGAGCTGAAGAGACTCAAGAGAGAGAAATTTTTTAAAAAAAGGTGAATAATAGAAATTAACAGAATTTTTACATTTTCAAATGTAATGCTGCAAGAATTGAAGTATGTTAATGTACCTTTTAAAAAGGGTTATATTGTAAAATTGTCGTGCATAAAAATATGTTCTTAGTTGAGTGAAAATTCTTCACTAGGAGATGTGACAATGTCTTACCTTAATGTTTAATATGTATTTTTTCAGTCCAAGATTTTTATATATGTGGCCAAATGCTCGCATATCCGTGATGGGAGGGGAACAAGCTGCAGCTGTTCTAGCTACAGTAGCTAAGGACCAAAAAGCAAGGGAGGGAAAACAGGTATATCTTTCTTCTTTCATTTCTGGTAAAGTCATTACCACTTACTCTTTTACTGGAATTGGTCACTTTGTGAGCTAGGAAGGGGTGGAAGAGAGTGAGACACCAGTGAATTATCTCAGTGCCAACTAGTGCAATGACTAACATTAACATTTCTGAAAGGTTATTGCTTGCTTTTTGAAATGTGAAGATTATTCTTATAACATTTCTTATTTTTGCTTAAAAAGAGGAGTTTTTCATACACCATCGTATTTTTGTACTCTGTACAACAAGTTATTAGTTCTACCTGAAATAAGAAACCAGGAATCCTCCTTGGTTTGGGAGTATGAAGAGGAATGTCAGGAAAAAGTGTCTTTCCAATTATGAAGGTGGCAGTTTTAGAGAAGGTTAATCTTCAAATGATTCACGGATTGAGAATTATGAAATTTGTAGCAACGGAAGTCCGGCGAGGTTTGGAAAAGTTTTTGCTCATTTCAATATTTTAATTGAAAATTAGAGGTATATTGTTTATATAATAAACATATCTTAACTAAATCTTATAGTAATATTTTATAGTTTCACTGCACACTCTTTTCTGCTGAGTTGGGTTTTTTAATTGCAAGGTTTATGGTTATACTGCTGCCTTGATTCCATAAGAAGTGGTTTTAATGATGTCTAAAAATTGTTCATATTTATCATGAATAGTTAATCAGAATAATGAAGCAGTATGAACATGTTATCTCAGTTGTTGTTACATTTCAACTCTTGACTTGTTCTTTCTGTGGGTAGAATACACTCACCCTTATCTCTGTCTGTCTTAATTTCCCAAATCCATGATACCTAGAAATAAGGTCAAGAAAAATAATTAGTAGTAGTTAAATGTGAGTCAAATGTGTTAGAAACTTGAAAGATTTCTGAATTACTGTGACCAGTCTGGATCACACTGGATCTAACCCAGTGTTAGAACAGTGCAGACTTGCTTTATTAAAAAGTCTTGCCAAAGGCAACCCAATTTTTTTTTTTCAATACACTCAGTAATTTTTCAAGTGCTAGTCACCAATTACTCTTGCATTCAATTAAGTATATGTTTGTTCTCTTTTTTGCACCCACTTGATTTGGAAAGTGCTATTTGAATTTGTTATCAAACATGCAAAATTACCAATTGTGTGCTAAAAGAGTAAAAAAACCTTTGGGCAGATAATTTAGGCATTTTCTTCAGGTTGATGCTGCATATAAAACTCTACTATCATTGGAGAAGAAATACTAAAGTATATTTTATGTGTTTTTTAGTTGTCTGAAGCAGATGAAGCAGCTTTGAAGGAGCCAATCATTAGGAGGTTCGAGGAGGAAGGAAACCCTTATTATTCCAGTGCAAGGTAACATACAAGTAACTATTCTAAAACTTAATTGTAATAATGCAACTTGACTTCTAATTCTTGGTATTAAAGAATAGCAGAACAGAGCAATTAGAAGCAAAGATTGTGTTTGATGTGCATTCAAACCAATGCCTTGTCTGTCTTGTCTTTGGGACCTGGTACCATGAACTGTTTCAGAAAACAGCATGCACTTGAAGGAAGTACTCACTGGTTCTGTAAGAAATTCTATGGTAGCATGGAATTTCTATGTTACATGTTTTATTCTGGATGAGTTTTATATCATTCTCCCCAGTGTAGTATCTGGTCAGCTTTCTAAAGCTTATTGAACAATATAATGAGCGGCTGCATGTGTATGAGGAGGAATTCATTTTAGTGGGGTCCTGCAAGAAGAAGAGGCCAGTGGAAAAGGAGGTAGCAGTTTCAAGAGGACCTGAAGCCATTGGGAAATTTCAGGTCGTGGTCATGGTAGGTAATTGTATTGGATGATAGCAGTGATGGTGTAGGGCTTTAGCTGGTGGGTGTTGCATACTCATGTTTGCTGGGAAGTCCTTTGCAGCATTTCATGCTCAGGCTGACGCGATATTAGTAAATGACCAGGAACTAGTTAGGCTCATGAAACAAGATGGCATCCTGAAGTAATCCAGATACATCTGGAAAGTAGCTTGGGGGGCTTTTTTGGCCTCTGATGGTTATTCTGCATTAGTTTCATCCTGTCAGTGCTAATCTTCCTGAATATGTTTCTTCTCCTTGTGATATCCAAAAGCTAATTTTCCACAGGTTCTTAGCTGCTAATGATGGCAGAGGGTAGCATATTTCAGTGACCCTTATCTCAGCTGTGAAAGCTGCAGAGCTGGCAGTGAACACCCCAGGAGACTCATGGAGTATGTAGAGGACAAGTTCCTGGTGCAGGTATGAGGCAAGCCAGCCAGGGGTGCGGCATTCCTGGGCCTGGCACTCACCGGTGCAGAGGGGTTCACTGAAGAGGTTGTAGCTGGAAGTAGCAGGCACAGCCTGGTCGAGTTCAGGATCTCAAGGAATATGAGGCAGCAAAGAGAAACTCCAGACCCTAAAATTTGGAAGCGTGAATTTCCAGATGTTTAAAGAGTTAGTGGATGAGATTGCCTCGGAAGCTCCTTAAGGACAGAGGGGCTGATTAGAGCTGGCAGTTCTTTAAACACACTTTTCTTAGAGCACAAGAGCTCTTTATTCCTGAGTGTAGGAAATTGAGCATGGCAGGGTAGCAACTGGCACAGCTGACCAAGGATTTTCTCCTCAAACTGAAGTGTAAGAAGTGTACACACTGTAGAAGCAGGGGCAGTAACCTGGGAAGAGCTCCTTCTTCATGATCAGTAGTAAGATACTAAATGACTGTTAACTTTTACTCTTTTGTATAGGGATAGTGTAATATACTTAACTGAGATATTTATACCTGAGAAATCAACATTAATTTTAATGTTTCATCAAATAAATGCCTTTATCAAGCTTGATCTTCTATGGGTAGTAAGAGAAATAGCACAAAAAATTTTAACAGCTGACCTTTAACAGTTGACTTCGTGCTCTAAGGCAAGAAGGAAAAATGAAAAAATGTGTATCATTTTTTATAACTGGATTTTAAGGAGAAGAATATTCCACTTATATAATAACATCTAAAAACGAGTCAAACTGTCCATATTTAAAATTAATTCCTACCCCAGAGAAGATGAATCATGTGATTTTTTTATGTTTGCTTTTTTTTATATGTTCACTGGAAATAGACTCTTTTACTCATGATTTATTTAACATTCAATATATTAGATATATTAGCAATATAAAACCTTATCCTCTCCCAAAAACCAACAGATGATTGTCAGTATTTACAACAGCAAGTTACCAATCTGCAAGAAAGCTGTTTTACATGTTAAGAGTAATATTAAAAAAAATCACATTTTGAATTTTTAATAATGTCTGATTTTTAGACATGAAACTTGAATGTTTAATGTCAGCTTTCTGCTCTCTGATGTCAACAACGTTTACCAGTTTATGTTTTCAGAATATCTGGCCATTTTGTGAAGTTAAGTTGTTAATCTAGTAGTCACCCCAGCAAATAGCTTAAATTTGCCCAGCCCAGGTGTTAGAAAGTGCTTTTAGTGCTAAGTGACGAGTCATTTTTTTGAAAAAGCAGGATAGTTATGTGCTTCTTACTGTTTCCTTTTGGAAAGAAAATGTGACGTGCACAGATGTGAGTTGACTGAGAGCTAGCGTAGGTCTCAATTGCATGTGGTTGGGTTCGTGTGATGCTTCATTCAAGATAATAAGCCCAGCTGAGACATGAAGTCAAATGTCAGATCTGAAATCCCACTGAGGCTTGCCTGGCTATAAGCAATGAAGGTAAAATGCCTCTTTTCACAAATGAGTGCTTTTGACAACAGTGTATGAGTGGCTCTGGTCAAAGCAGTTCTGGCTGGTTTCTCTCACTTTTCAGTTCAAGTAGGTGCAGTCTGCATTGTCTAGGAGCTTTTAATTGCTCTCTTGTAGAGTTAATTGGGTATTTCAGTGGATATACTCATGTTTCCTGCCCTTTCATGTTTTGCATTAACTAATTCCTAAGTAAGATCTCAGATCAATAGTTCAGAAGTTTTCATTACTGTGGAGTAGGATGTCCAAGCAGAAACAATGAGATGAAGTGGATTACAATCTTTGCAGCAAGTGTGCTGAGGGGGAAGGATGTACAACTCACCTTGCACCTTGGAGACAGCCCTTTCCAATCAGCCAATATCAGCAGCTGCTTATTAGCAAGCATTTGCTGTAATTCAGGAAGGAGAAACCTATCCCTTTTCAGCCCATGCCTGTTAGGTTCCAAGCATGGTAAAAACCCAGCTGATTGTCTATCAAATGTCAGGGTACTGTAATTGAAACGGAACCCAGATGGCCTTTGTTTTGTAAGAGCCTTCCACCAAAGAGGTCAACAAGGAAACTCTAACAAACAGCTTTGCATTTCTGAGAGAACAAAAAATGATAAATGGGCACAAAGATTGTTGTCTGTATTTTTGCTTGTGTGCAGCTGGTTTGGAGGCTCCCTCATGCTGTACTCCTGCCTAATGTCTGCCTCGCCCTTAATAGCCATTAAGATTGATGTGACCCTTCCACTTGACTTCATTAGGCTTTGAATCAAGCTTTTAGCAGTAATAAGGAGAGAGAAGGAAAATGCCCTGATAATCTTAACAGACAAGAAAATATCCCTGTTTATTCTGTTTATATTGTTTTGTTTATAAGTGATAACTTGCTATACGTACAGGATGTCAATACTGTTCCCTGCAGTTGTATTTTCTAATCAGACTTTAACCAATTTTTTGATTAAAACCTTTCACAATGAGCCGTCTTAATTAATGGCAGTCATTAGGCGGCACCCTTTTTAATGAGTTATATTAATCTGCTCACAGGTTTCTTAAAAGATTTCAGTGGTTTGCATCTTAACAAATTGCACAAGCATTTTACTTCAGGCAACTTCATTTCTTTTACTCACAGTGTGTCAGTTACAGATATTTTATGAGTGCAATGTGACTCATGTTCCTGCAATGGGGTTTTAATAGATAGTTTAATTATTAATGTTACATCCCAGTAGAGAATGCAGTTTTCTTTAAACAAAGAGAAGCAGAAGCCGGGGTGACCATATGAAAGCAGCTTGACTTCCATGCAACATAAAATTTCTGCAGTTGTCAATTTAAGTTAATTGTGTTGTTACAAAAAAGGAAAAATAAAAAACAACCCAAATCTGCCATTGAAATGTTCTTCATGTTTGGCTGTTTATTACAGCAGTAATCACTATGAAGTTGTGTCTTGCAAGGTACTGCACTGAGTTGGTGATTCCTTTGAGTCAGTTCTTCTCTGCCCTTTTCAAGCCCTGAGCAGATGTGTTGAATACTTTAAGCATTATTAATTCCCTCATTCTGTTTCAATGTGTTTCATAAATAAGAAAGTTAATTGCAGGTATTTATTAGGAAAAAAAAAAGTTTATGTAGAGAGCAAACAAAGCTGTAGCAGTCAAAAAAACAAACTTTGCTTAAAAATAGAAATTAATGTGTTTGAGATTGTTCATAAATTTGGGGGTTTTTTTCATAGTCTTAAGAAAACAAAAGGTTGGTATAGATTTGACCTCACAGAACTGCTTTATTTTCACTATTAAGGAGCATCTTCTCCATTCCTTTGTCAGATTAATCTGACTATATTCATCATAACTAAATCAAAACTAATCATATAAATACAAGATGAAGAAAAAACGCATGCATTAAACTTTGGTAAGGCGCACACTATGAAGTTGAAAGTATAGAAAATGCTGTCTTGGCCATTCTGTCAGGTTAGATTACATCAAGAGCTGCAGCCATTGTCTTGAGAAAAATCAAGAAAATTCAAAGATCTCTTAAGTAAGTATCTGTAAAACCAAGTTACAGTTTTCTTTGGGTATTTTGAACAAAAAAAGCTTCCAATTGCTTTTACTTTTGTATGGTAAGAAGCACTTCCTCTGAGTTTTTTCAATGGAGTATTGCCCAAATAAACCCAAATACTTTAGTACAATTAAAGTTACTAATTAAAATTTAATTACTGGAGTTACTAATTAAAATTTAGTTACTACTTAAAATTTAAAAATACAGTTAGGAAAGAAGTTACTCACAGGAGTCAGACAGCAGGAGCTTAGACCATGCAATTTACCCAAGTTATGGTACAGACAGCTCTTGTGTCATGTGAAACAGAATTTGCTGTTAGTACACTTCCATGCAGTACAAGTGTGGCTGTTAGAATATTCAGTGCTTGGGTGCTAGGCCACTAGAAGGGAGGTACTAACTGAGAATCCCAAAACGAGAAGAAGTTAGATAACGCTATAGTTTACTTATATTTTTATTTTGGGTTTATAGCAGCGGGGATGTTTTGCCATGCCGTAAGTTTTTCTCCTTTTACATTTGAGGAAGTTCTTTACTGCAAGGGTGTTGAGGCACTGGCACAGGTTGCCCAGAGGAGCAATCCTTTGCCCCATCCCTGGAAGTGTTCAGTGCCAGGCTGGATGGAGCTCTGAACAGCCTGGTCTAGTGGAAGGTGTCCTTGCCCATGGTGGGGGGATTAGAACTGGATGGTCTTTAAGGTCCCTTCCAGCCCAAACCATTCTATGGTTCTATCATTCTCCCAGAATTCGTTCTCTGATTGTTGGGACCTGGCAGACAGGTCAGTGAGTGCCACAACTGCTGTAGTAAAAGACTTCTTAAACCAAAATTTGATTTTCTCTCCCAAAAAAGAAAGGGCCTGATTTTTGCCCAATTAGCAGCAGTCTTCCCTTCTCCAAACCCTTTCTTCTTCTGTACTTCAATTTTACCCTTGTGCCCCATTTAGTTTAAAAGTTTGGGAAGCTGCACTGTGATAAGATCTATTTATAGTAGAGTATTCTTTCTGAGCTGGGTATCCTTTTTCTTCTCTAATGTTGGAAACATGCTCCTAGAGCTGAGCCTGAACCCTCATGCCTGGTCTCGTTAAAAGTGTCTTCTTCTGCAATTCCATTTTGTGCATCATAGGATAGATACACCTTGTAAAATGAAAAGCATATATTGTTGGTCTCTCAGTATATTTATCTGATTTGATCAATATTACTTTCACAGCAAATGACAAAATAAAGCAAATATGGAAAACACTCAAGTGTCTGCTGCTGCCTTGAGTTTATCAGCATGTATTTATGTACAGCTTGCAGTCCTCTTGGACTTTTAGGATTGAAAGAAGAATGCAAAATATCTTGTTTCCTGTCTAGTAGGTTTTGCCAAAAATTATCTCCAAACAATATAAAATTTGCAGATGGAACTTCAGTTAGAAGGGAAAGGCTGTGTCTTGGTAGAGTCACTCTTGGCTCCCTGTTCATGAGTGCTTTTTGTATTTTTAAATTTTCCACAAAGAATTAAGCATTAGCCAACACTGAAGTAAGTTCACAAAGAATGCAAAATAAGTCTCTCTTGGGGAAGTTGGGATGGAGGAGGAGCATCCCTCTCTTAAACAAAGATGCATGTGTTCTGCAGATGCTGATTAAACTATGTGTTTGTTTAAGTGAGACTGGGTTTCAATGAGCAGTGTGGTATCTTGTTTAAATATCTTGCTGGGGAAATAACAATATTTACAGTTTCATTTCAACATGGGAATTTCAACATGGATTTTACTTTAGGTAGGGTGGAGCTGTCATTGAGAATTGATGCCACTTAGACCTTAGTTTTTGGACAATATCAAAGAGACTATTTACAAGTGTTGTCCATTTTGGGGACCTGGGAATTTGACAATTGCTCATTTATAATTTAATTGCCTTCAGTCTTTGGTTAAGGAAGGTAGTGTCTTCCAGTTGTTTAGAAATTAACTTAATGGTAAAATAAATGAAAGAAATTGTATTGGTCTTGCTGAGGTGGAGTTTATTTTTCCACAGCAGCCCTCATAGTGCTGTGCTTTGCATTAGTAGCTGGAAGGGTAGTGACAGCACAGCAGTGCCTTGCTGAGCAGCGCTGGCACAGCACCAGCCTCTCTCTCCAACATTTCCCCCCCAGCAGTATTCTGGGGTAGGCAAGATCCTGGGAGGGGACACAGCTATGCCTGCTGACACAAATAAACCAAAGGGATATTCCGTAGCATATGGCTTCAGCTCAGTTCCAAAAGCTAAGGAAAGGAGGAGGAAGATGGAACGTCGGTTATTTACAGTGTTTGCTTTCCCAAGCAAGTGCCATGCATACTGAAGCCCTGCTTCCTGGGAAGTGACTGGACATTGCTCGCAGACGGGAAGTAGAGAATAAAGTTATTAGTGTTTTTTTTCTCTTGGTGCACATGTAAACTTTCACTTATGCTTTGGTAAACTGACTTATCTCAACCTATTGTTTTCCATCTTATTTTCTGTCCTCTGTCCAGCTGGGAAGGGGGAGAGATAGAGTGGCCCCTTGGGCACCTGGAATCCAACAAAAGTCAACCCACCACAGAAATTCTGAAAATACTTGATTTTTTTTTTCTGGCTTTTTAATGATGAAAGAATAAACACTTGCATCATCCTCATCTGGCAGTTGACTTAACCTGAATAGTGTAAATAATGATGTGACATAATCCTTGAAGTGCAAGCATTCTTAATAGAATCAGATAGGTCACTGACAGATGGTCATTCTCCACATGCACATTAACAAGCAAAGAGGGTTTTTCTTTCTTGAAGGAGATGATTAAGTATGAAGAATCTATTTAAAATGTGCAGGTCTGACATTCTTCACTTACCTAAAATGTAAACATTGCTCTAGAAGACAAATTCCATGGAGTAATGCACACCAGTCTATTGCATTGATGAACAGTGTGAATTGACTCTATTAAGTATAATTTAGCTCTTTACTCCTCTTTCTTTTTCTGAAGCATTTCAAATGTCATGGATTTGAAAGTATGCCAGTTGTATATGTTGATTTCCTTTAATTATTAAAAGTTTTGGTTTGTTATGTTTTTGGCTTTTCTCTAGATTATGGGATGACGGAATTATTGATCCAGCTGACACAAGACTGGTTTTGGGCCTCAGTCTCAGCGTGGCACTAAATGCACCCACAAAGAAGACAGAATTTGGAGTTTTCAGAATGTAAACTTAAACATGTGATCATCAGAATTACCTCTGTATATTTTGTTTGGGGCTGGACAGCATACTAGCTACAATATTGTGGTGATTAAAAATAAAAATTTCTAAGATGCTATTTTTAATGAAATTTTCATCATTATTTTCACTGACATTATCACACAATTCTTCAGTTTTTTGATAGTGATTTGAGATTAGTCATTTAAGTGCTTATATAACCGCATTGCATGAATAAATTGCAAGTTCTAGCATTGTTCTTTGTGTTACATGAAACTATTGATACTATCTCTTATATAAATAAATGTACAAAATAAGCAACATATTTGGTGCTTATCAGCTCTTGTGTTTATTTTAATTCTTTTTTGTATGTCTCCTATAAATGCAAAGTACTTTTGCAGTCCAACAAAGAAAAACCCATGTTTGCTAATAAATAAATTTTGTGAAAGGGAAGTGTTGTAAGAGGCAGCCAGGGATTTCAACATAGCATGAAATTTTAGATTTCATGCATTTGTTGTCATCTGGTTTTATCTCTGGCTTTCACCCAAAAGGCATTGCTTTTCTGTGTGGTTCCCTGAAGTCAAAACAACTATTGAACCTGAGGGATGCATAATGTTTTCTGGAAGAAATGGGAGGTGTGCGCTGGTATCTATGAAATCAGCAGGTTGCTGAGGGGACAGGGACTGGCTGCAAAAGTGTTTAAACATCTTGGCATGTGGTCCTTCTGGTAATTTTTGTTTCACAAAGACAGAATGTTCTCTCCACAACGATCAATGCTTCGCTCAGAGCATTGTGCCTGAAATCCACTGACTTGAGGAGTTCTGTTATGCTGGAGTGCTTTCTGATTATTCTGATTTATTTAGGGTAGCTTTTTGGAGTGTAAAGTTTTGCAAGAACTCAGTGTCTGTCATTTAATTTGTTTTCTTCAGAAACATTGCACCTTGAAGAAACTACATACTGTTCTAGCTGGGAGGTGATTTCAATTTATCTAGCTTTGCTCTACAGGTGCCCGGATGGCCATTGCCAGAAACATCCTTAACTGAGAGTCAAGCCCAAAAAGAGCCAGTGTACATGATTAGAGGTCCTCTCCTGGAGGAAAGGGCTGGCTTGTGGGGAGAGGAAAGACTGCTAAGAGGAGTGATCACCCGGGGTGAGGTACTAGCTGTAATCTTCCTAGGCTTGTGTGGAAAGGAATTTTCCTTGGGTCCAGGAGGAGGATGGAAGGTCTGCTATCTACCAGCCTTTCCAGTTGGGTCTCAGACAGATGCAAAAAATAAAATGAAATAATTCCTCATAATTGGGATCTTCAGTGTAGGATACAGACAATGTAGACAGCCTAGAGTATGTTGAGCTGTGTGATCTCTGGCACACTTGCCAAAAATTGCACTAAAAGAGCAATTTTCCCCCTCTTTTTACTGAGATGAAATGTATCCAAAGCCTGGTGTGTTCTGCACCACTAGAAAGATTACTTCTGTGGGTCTGCATTCTCATGTTTACTCTTAATATATTAAATAAATATTTAACAGGGAATAATAGTTTAAAGTACTGCCAACTGGACACAAAGCCATGCTTTTTTGCAACTTGTCTCACTACACACATATGTGAACATGTCTGGCATAGACCCAAGATTTATTGATCCTGAAAGCAAAGTGAAATTATTTATGGTTAGTAGGCTTCTGACATGCATTTAAAAATACCCCACTTTTAAATACAATTTATAAAATATGTAAATACATACATACATATATATATATATATAAGCACAAGGAGAAAAAGAGTTCCAGACCCTGAAATGCTGTTAGTGGCTTTCAGTAAGAAGAAATGGACTGTATTTTCTCCTACTCCAGTTGAATAATCATTCTGGCACTTGACTTTCTGTTCTTAATTATGGGGGTCAGTTTTACCTGTCACTTCCAAAGCCATGAAGATTACTGCCTGTTTCTGCTAAGAAAAGTGATCTGTTCTGAATAATATTTTTATTTTGAATACATTATTTCAGTTACACTGGTAATTAAATCATGCCAAGTTGGAGACAGTAACAGATAATCCTGGGATACAGGTGACAGAAGCAGGTATGTTTGGAAAGATACTTCTGGGAATGGTAATTCCCTGTTGCTTGTTACATCTAAAAAAGACAGTTCTTTACACTTGTCAAAATTTCTTCCTCTGAATATGTATGCAAGTAAAGTCAAAACACATGTCTAATTAAATAACAGTGTTCTGCCTTAATAATACTTAGCTTTGGAAACATGTTAAACAAATGAAATTAATCATTACAGGTTTAGCATCCTATCAGCATGATCTGGTTAGCCGTTGCTACCGAGCAGGATCTTCAGTGCAGAGCAGTTCAGAGAGCCACTAGTGGTTATCACTCCTCCACTACACAGCTATTTTGGAAAAGCTTTTGCATGTTACTGTGCTGCATACTGAATGGGGCACTGACTGCACGCAGTGCTCCTTGTGTGTGATGGTGTTCTGATTGCTGAGATGATGTCTTGCTGCCCAGAGGTTTGCTGAACAACATTGTTTTCTGTGGAGTCAGCAGGAGTGAGGAGTTGGACCCCATGCTTGTACTACATTTGATGATGTTGGTAGATCTATTCATGCTGTCTCAAAATAATCACCCAGAGCTCTCACATTTTGTCTGCCACCAGGACTCTCATGCTTTTGCAGCAGCAGCTCCTTTTTAGGTTTAACATGGATGCCATTACAACAGTAATTTTCAGTTTTCACTGGCACTGTGCTACCAGTAGGATCTCGTTTGGAGTGAAAGGAAATTTTAAATAAACCTAGATTAAAGGTAGCTGCCACTGTAAAGATATAATATTTGTGCTGGCAGAGGCAATGTAAAAGCTGTGGGTCACCATTTCAAGACTTTTCCTACTTGTCTCAGGTACATGTAACCTCTTCACTGTGGTATTGAAGTAGCTCACAACCACTAATCTGTTTCCTTACTGGAAAGGGTGGTACTTGGGATGACACTGATTTTTCAAATGAAGGTTGAAGAATAAGGGAAATAGCTGTGCTATATCAAGCACACAAACTGTGGTGGACCAGAACGCCACACCAGGTGCTCAAGATTTCTGGGGACCTTTGCTTCTATCTAGTCTTGCCTTGGGCATAGCTCTTCTGAGCTATGTGCCTCCCTCCAGCCCCTGAGAAGAGGGGAGACCAAGAGGTTACCTACTTCTGTTTCTCCGTCACAGACATGTTCTCTTTAAGAGGTTAACACTTAACTGCAAGGAGTTTGAAAGAGTCAATACTGTGACCTTGATGGTGTTTTCAAACACCTCTACAGAAGGAAATGGGAAACCATGAATGAGGTGGGCTAAGCTTCTTTTCATGACCTTAGAGACTGTTGCAGTAACCAAGGGTTTCCTTCTCAAATTACCTGGGCTGAGGTGGTGAATTCAGGATGGATCATAAAAATGTACCCATTGCCACTTTCCTTTTTATTTTAATGGCAGCTAGGAAAGTTCTGGGAACCTGGAAGCTACAATTTGGTCTTCAATCAAAATTGGTGGCAGTTTGTTCAACAAACATCAAGGTAGAGCCTCTGGAACACAATCATTACAAGCCTGCTTCCAGGGCTGAAATGAGATGTGGACAGTGCACGGTCTCTGCGATAGCTCTGCCTGCAGAAATGGAGAAGCCACTGGGGACCTGTTCCCACTGCTCTTCCACCCGTGTGGGGTTAGTTTATTGGGGAGTTTGTAGCCTCATTGTTTGTGTGGGCATTGGTATATGTACTGTTTTTCTGAGAACCCATCTTTTATTTAAGTGGCTTTCTTCCAATCTATTACTCATCAAGATGAATTGCTATCTCCTGCTGAAATAGATGTCTTTCAAGTATGCCTCTGGACTCTTATTACTTCAACAGTAACTCTGATTTATCTTAGATTTTC
Organism: Onychostruthus taczanowskii; assembly: GCF_017590055.1. Lineage (NCBI taxonomy): Eukaryota > Metazoa > Chordata > Aves > Passeriformes > Passeridae > Onychostruthus > Onychostruthus taczanowskii. The sequence continues at coordinate 13,681 of NW_024498585.1, read as the reverse complement.
CTCACTGTTCAAGGCTTCAGTAAAAAAAAAAAAAGTCTTGATTCAAAAAACCAATGATGGTATATTATTTTTTTAACTGTGGTTTATAAATTAAGGCAATTTAACAAGGCAGTTATAAAGCCTGCTGCTTTTCTGCAAAGCCTTAAAGCATCCACTTAAAGCCAGATGTCTATTTTTGTGTCTCTGATTCAGTAGAGCACTTGTTCAAATGCTTGACACTAATCTCTACAGTCTAGTAGTCCTAAAATCTGTCCAGCTCTAAAACTGGAACACACATAAATGCCTCAGAACTGCTCACCGGCATCAACATAAACCTCCATTACTTTCCCACTTTTAGAAGTACACTTAATTAATTGATCATGATGGAAGAGTGTGATTATGAAAAGCATGTGTGACTTTCAAAATTATCCATTTGATGTACAGATGCTAATGCACATTGGTAGTGTTCTGTTTGTACCTTGTGTGCAATAACATTTGCATGGAGAAAGTAAGCTTTGAGAAACTTGAATTAGTACTTTAGTACAACAGGACCGTCCATCCCCAAGGTCTGATCACATTTCACATGGACTACCCAGAGCTAAGTGCTTAAGTGCCACAGGGTCCCCTCATTCCATAGCCAGCTGTCTTAGGACTGGTTACTGATGCTGTTGGAAAACCTACCTTTTTGTAATTGTAAACTATGATTTTCTGGTTTTGTATCTTGACCTTTTTCTCTGACACTCTGGTAGCCTCTGATGCTCTTATTTAATAGTCAGCTATCCTGCTGATGTTAATCCTGCTGATTTTTTATCCCCTAGTGCTGGAGATAAAGTGTACAAAAATGGCTGAATGGGGAACAAGGGACAGTGATGTCTGCAGAGACAGGGTGATACAGACAGTAACAGGCACAGAAACTTGTTTAGTTCTGTGGATGTCTGTAGCCAGACAGACAAAATTACTTTTGGAAACAGAAATTTGTAACTGCCTCCACATTCAACAATAATTTTACTGGAGTAGCTAACATTAAACTCAGCTTTTTACTGGAAGTGTAAGTTGGAAGGAAAACAGTGATGTTTTCTGAACATCTCCGGTGTGTTCAACACTGCATGAGTAATCCTCATACTATAAAATATGGTTTGAATTTTTGGTCAGACCTCACAGATGCTGCTTTTAAAGTTGAATAGGCCATATATCTGCCTCTCTGTATGAAGTGTTGCATTTTTCATAGCCTGGGTTATTTCTCTGTTCTAAGAAACTTTGTTTTGGCATACCCATCATTTTCAGTATTGCATGTGGTTGTGGTTTTGCTCCAGCTTGAGAACAAAGCCTGGACTTTGCTATGAGTGGTTTACTACCAGCCTGACGTCAGAAATCTTAACCTTCCCTGTGGCTAAATGAAACTGGAGGATCCATGCAGGCAGACCGAGGATCTCTACTCTGACCAGCAATTACAAATGAGACCTTTGCTGGATGTGATGATCAATAGGAGCGTGTGGGAGGAGGTAACAGCAAGAGGTGAACACGCAGAACTGGAGGCAAGCAATGTGCTAGAGAGATCAGAACCTCAAACAAAATGCTGCTGTTGAAAATTACTTGTTGAACCACAGCCCTTTTGTTCCCTTGGAAAAATGCCCATCTGCTTGGAAAAATACATGCCTGGACCTGTTTAATTTTTCTTTAAACAACCTTGTGTTTGTGCTCACATTGCATTGCCTTTTCAAGCTGTTCCTAGCTCCCCTTCCTAGCTTCCCTACAAATGACCAGCTGTTAAGAGTTTGTTAACTCGAGCTGGGAGAGTTTTGTTAACAAGGTTCTCCAGTTTCCTCCTTCTCCAGATGATCCTCCCTTCACCTAAGGAGACACAGCCCAGTTCCTGCTGCTGTAGACTTGCAGGCAGGAACATGCTCATAGCCACTTCAGAGCCATGAGCTTGAAGTGAAACCTCCTCATAGGCAGACCCAGCTTGTTGCGTCCTTGTCCCAGCAACCAGGTGGCCAAATGTCTCATGCCAGCAAACTGCTGCTCAGTGACCCTGTTTTAGCCCAGCCTTGGCCCAGAGGAGGCTGGAGAAAGGCTGAGCACTGGCTGTCCTTCATCTTGCATGCTCTTCTTGGCATACCACTGCTTTTCTTAATGGGAAGAGCTGCCCCTGCCACTGCCCTGGGCAGGTTTGACCTGCCAATGATCTTTTTAGTGAGAATGTTCATGGACACGAGGCCACTGGGCTGGTAGAACCAAACATCATTGGGAAGGTCTGAATGACACGTGTTTACTGATGCTAGGTGTCCTTTTGGTGGCTACACTTCTTTCCCAAAAAGAGGTGGTCTCATTCCACACAAAGCATGTATAATGCTCCCCAAGGACCTGGTCACTGGTATGATATTTGACCTCAAGCACCATTCACAGTTCTGCGTGATATATTAGCAGTAACTTTTATCCTGGGCCTTTTGATGCTGCTTCTTACCTTGCTCTCAGCCTCCCCTCACTCTTGGTTCCCACCTGTCCTTATTCAAGCATTCACATCCTCATCACCTTGTTGCTCATCACCACTATCTACCACCCCCCTATTCCCCCGACTCCTTTAGGCTAATCTTCCCACATGATTCTTCCTTCCTTCTAGCACATGGTGTTTTTCCTTAGCCCACGGGGTACTTACCCTCCCTCCAGTCAGATCCCTGTGTTGAATTCCAAGCTTAGTCTCCCTAGTCTAGAAGCCAAACTTCCACTTTCATCTCTGTGTGTCCAACGTTCACCCTCTCCCTCAAACATCCCAGCCATCCCCCAGGAACGAGGGAATAGTTTCCCACTCTGCTCACAGCCCTCGACTGGGGTCGAGCACAGAGAGTGCGGGCAGGGTGCGGCTGGGCTGGCCGCCTTCCCCTCGGCCGCCCTCAGAGACGGATCCGCTGTTTGGCCCGAGGGCCAGGACGGGCGGTGGGGAGGTGGGGGCGCGGAGCCCAGCCGCGAGTGCCGACACTCGGGGCGCGGCGGCGGTGGGCGCTGACGCACGGCGGGGCGGGCACGGCGCTATAAAGGCGGCGGCGGCGGCGGCGGGGCGGCAGCACCATGGAGAGCTGCCGGGCGCTGGCGCTGTGCGCTGTGGCGGCCGCGCTGCTGCTGAGCGCCCGCGGACACGGAGCGACCCCGCCGCGCCGCGCCCGCGACCTGGGACCGCGCGGCGGGGGCGGCGCCTCCCGGGAGAAGGAGCTGGTGCGGCGGGAGCCGGGGCCGGGCGGGGGGCGCCGGCGGGGCGGGCGCGGTCTGACGGCGGCTCTGTGGTCTCTCGGTAGATCGAGGCGCTGCAGGAGGTGCTGGAGAAGCTCAAGAGCAAGAGGGGACCGCACTACGAGAAGAAGTTCGGGCAGGTGCCCATGGTGCGTGTCCCAGCGGGACGGGTCGGGACGGGACCGGGAAGGCAAAAAAAAGAAGGGGAAGGGGGCAGAGCAGAACGAGGCGGGACGGGACGGAATGGTAAAAGGAACGGGAAGGGACGGAATGGGGAAGGGACAGAATGGGGACAGAATGGTAAAGGAACGGGAAGGGACGGAATGGGGAAGGGACGGAATGGGGAAGGGAAGGGAAGGGAAGGGAAGGGAAGGGAAGGGAAGGGAAGGGAAGGGAAGGGAAGGGACTTGGTCTAGACTGGACAGGACGACACGGGAAAGAATGGGACTAGGCTAGACGGCACGGGACGCGACGGGACGGGACAGAACTGGGCGGCCGCTGGTGGCGGTCCCTCTCACCGCCAGCCGCTGCCCGTAGTGCGACGCCGGGGAGCAGTGCGCCGTGAGGAAGGGGGCTCGCATCGGGAAGCTCTGCGACTGCCCCCGGGGGACGTCGTGCAATTCCTTCCTCCTCAAGTGCCTGTAAGCAGAGGCGTCCCGGGACAAGCCGCCGGGGGTGCAGGCACTGACGTCTGGCCGTCCCGACGTGCCGGCGACTTCCCGCAGCTCCTCCGCCCGAGAAACGCGGCGAGAAGTCCCTGCGTCGCCCGTGTAACGCCGTCCGTGACATCCGACATCCGTGGAGCTGTTTTCTTTCTCTCCCCCGCCCCACCCCGTCCTCTCCCTCCCCTCCTCCCCGGCTTGCTTTTGTCCGTCCAGGAAAATCCCGGGCCGTGCCTTGGGAGTAGAGGTGCTGGTCCCGGGAGCTGCAGTGCCGTCCCAGTGCAGACCCGAGCAGTGCCAAGCCATGCCGGGAAGCCGTACTGGCCCGGTGCCGTGCCCCGAGCTGCTCAGCTCCTTCCTCGGGCGAAAAACATCCACCCACTGCCGGCTGGAGGAGCCGGGGCCAGGGGACTCCCCTGAGGTGGTTGGGGGTAGCGGGGGCAGGCGGGATGCGGTGTGTCCAAAGCACTCTGGCCCCTCTCTCTCGCCTCCCCGCTGAGAGGACCCAGTTCGGCACACCCCAGAGCAAGCAGCCTGCAGCCTTCGGTGGGGTCCACCCGCACCGCTGGCCTCAGGCCAAATCCAGGTGTGCTCACCCTGTGCTGTAGAAAGTCGGGCATGAGACACTGATGGTGTGCAGGGGGTCCGGCACTAGCCTGGCTGGGGTGGGGCTGGGGGGATATCGGTTGCTTTACCAGGGCCACCACGGAGAGAAAGTTGTCTGGATTCGTTGCAAACTACCTGGGGATATCCTACTCATGTTTCTACAATGAACTGATGTATATAAATATGTCTGTCCTCCACAGGTACACTGTGTATTTCAGCAAACTCATAACGTGTTTTAATCCTTTGTTTGTCTCTATTAATAAAGTCAGTGTTCTGATGACACTATTTTGGGTGTTTTAATTCACACATGGGAATCCGTGGCACTCAGAGGGAGAGGCTAAGGGTATCTCCAAAACTACTGCATGTGTTACTGTGTGCTTTAGCCAGGCCATCAGCCAGGTCAGGACAGGACTAGAAACCAAGGTTCACGTGTTCTGGTGCTGCTCAGCTGACGTCTGCTTCCTCCCCACAGGCACCCAGAGGGACTGTGACAAATACAGAAGCTTAGGACCTCAGGTTTTTCTTTGGGAGAGGACAGGGTGTATCCCGGCTGCAGGGACCTGTCTGGGGAGGCAGTGTACCGGAGGCAACTACCATGAGCTGGATCACCTATGTTACTTTGTGTTAGATTATAGTAAATGATGGATGCCTGAAAGAATTTCTTGCCTCTCCTTTGTCACAATTCATCTGTGGGTGTCTGTGAGAACAAGCTCTTAATTCTATCAGCATGGAGATGAGGGGTTACATGGGCCAAAGCCCACATCGGGGAAAGACATACAAGCAAATTTCATATTTCATGCTGAAGAGAGCACAAATATAGATGAGAAACCCAGAGTTTCTGGGTGAGAAAAAGGTTTCTGCTGTAAGGCATCTGCTTTACTTCTAAACAGTAAGAGTACATAAGCAATTCTGACTGAACAGGTACAGAGGAGCTGACTTCAAAAAGAAACCCACCACTGCTCATTTTGCTATCAGTATTACTACTATTGTTATTGACGGTATTGTAGTTGCTGGGGTTTATTGTTGTTATTAGTTATTATTTTTCACAACTTGATTGAGCTCTTCTTAGCCTGGAGAAGGACAAAATAAAGGGCATCTGAAAACACCCAGAGTGTGAAGGCTGTTTTAACAGGTGGGGCCACAAGACTGAGGTCTCCCATTCATGGGCAGGGCAGTACTGGACTGGGGCACTGTGTGTGTGAGGGAGTCAGGAGGGGAGGGTTAAGTTAAAGCAGTAGCCATGGTGCACTTGTTAGGAACACTGTTCAGGGAGGACCAGACAAAGAGAAATGGATATATTGTGACCAGGGTAAGAACAGTCAGGAGTGGCAGCTAGCTCTGCCTGCAACTTCTACTACCGCGGGTGAGTAACGCCTCTAGGGGGAAGGTGTGATAGTGCATTTGCAGGGCTGGAGCCAAGTGCCAGCTTTTGTAAACTTGCAGCTGCTTGTGGATGTTTTTTATGATGTTTCCCAGAGATATTGTAGAAATCCTTAATTTCTCAATTAATAATGAAATAATTCTTGTAGCATCTCTGGTTCCCATACAAAGAATAACAAGGACTTATATTTTTTATACTCTGGTTGTTTGATGGTTCTATCAGTATTTATTGTGGTACAGACACTGACAGGGAATGTCCATACAATTATATCCTTTAAATGCAGGTTTTTACTTATAGTATCTAACAGAGTGGGGTTTTTGTGTATAACTTGTATTTAAAAGCCAGGATGTAAACTAAGCCACCCTGCTTCACTCCTTGGCACCAGTTTCTGGATGCATTTAATTTTCCCATACAGGATAATTTTTCCATGTTTCCCTCATCTGAAACATCCCCTTTTGCTGCCTTATATGGTACAATGTTATTACTTCAGGATCATTCACAGGTAAAACCAGATTATTAAGGGCTTTATCAATCAATGGCTGTGTTCAGCCCCAAGTACCAGAAGCATCTCAATGAACAGCTTGTGTAGATTGACTCGACATATAGCATTTATTGAAGGTGTATTTACATAGAACTGGACTGAAACATGAAATATTGGATTAAAATATATCAAGAAACATTCAGCTTATATGTTGACTTTATAGTTCTTGTTTTGCCAGATTGTAGTGCTCAAAATTATAAATGCAACTTACCTAAAGATCAAAGTCATAAAACCTAACTTAAGGAATCAGGATTTTGGGATTGCTTTAATGATACTGACACTATGACAATACTCTCTGCAATATTGTATACACTAACCTGAGGGCTCTTATCTTGTTGATTATCAATGACCACTTACATGACATTACACATGTTTCTATTGTAGAGATTAAAAAAAATAGGTCAGGAGAGAAACTTATGCTGTAGGAGTCAGGACAGACTTGGCGTTTGTGTATTTTTCACTTGAAATCAGTTACATGAAATGACACATTTTTTAAAAATTTAAAATATCTCCTGATTTCACCTTAGTAATATTTCCAAGGTGGGCCCTGCATACAACCTGTCCAAAACAGGAAGCACAGATTTTGAGGGCTCATCTTGGATTTAGACACCAGAGGGGGTTGCAAGAAAGACTGGATTCAATAAATGTGGTTCAGAATTAATGTGTTTATTGAGTATGAAGTAGAAAAACCCAGCTGCTTCAAGTCCTATTGTGTTAGAAGTCAACTACAGTAAATCTACTTGCCTCCTGCCAACACCATCTGAAGAACAAATTTTTCTTTTTGACTGGATCTTCCAGCTAGAAAGAGCTGTGAAAACTGCTCCTGACAGTCTGGTTGTCAGGTTATTTCTTTCTGTGTGGTGGGCTGACCAGCAGTTTCAGCTGGTCCTACAGCCCAGGGGATCTGTGCTGTGTGCCTGGGTGACTCACCAGCTTCAGAGGCTTCTGGCAGCTCCCAGGAGTAATGCTGGCTACATTACCCCTGTTTTCAGCTACTCTGCGCATGAAGACTGAAACATAGAGACACATCATGAACAAGTCTAGCAAAAAGGTGTTAATTCAAGAGAGTGTTATATATAACTGCTATCTGAAATAAATAAAAATGAAATACAGTGCTAGAAATCAAGCAATCCATGAAGAACCCCCATCTGTGTCAGTAGTCAAACCCCAATGGAGAACTAGTTGAACAGCAAGCAGCTGGACAAAGAGGCCCAGCCAGTCTGTCCAGTTTGTCTCTTTTCCTTGCCATGTGTGGGCTTTCCCCTTGTCATACCTACTAGCACAGTGTGATCCTCCTTCTTCTAGAGCAAACCTCTTCCCAGAGACCACCTGGTTAAAACCTAAAGACAATCAGCTTACATTATTTATCTGCAGCGAAGTCTTATTCAGGAGGCTCTACATAATTCTCAGGCTTGGTGTTCCTGGTGGAGGCAGGCTCTGCTCTTTAATCAGTATTTGGAAAATGTATGCCAATGGGTGGCAGCCCCTGGGGTAACAGATTGCACAAGTACTGAGAGGAAAACTGAGGTTCACATCAGAAGTCACAGAATTTGGAGGTAACATTGCATGGAAAAAATGTATTTCACGTGTAGTGGACAAATCCCATGACACTTTCTCCTGAGGTGGATTTTGCTGCTTCTCACATTCTGGGGTGTTTTCTTGTTGTTTTGGTAGGTTTGCTTTGTTCCCCTCTCTTTCCCCACCCCATTTCTTTCAGTACCTCATTCTCTGAGTTAGCAGAGAAAATAGTTACAGACTAATCAACACTGATTGATAGAATATGTGGATGTTTTCAAGCATTCTACTGTTTTGCAACTTGTATAGAAGTACATTATATTGCATCCAGCCAGTTGCTCTTCCTTGTAAGGTTTCAGTTTAACAAAAGTAGTGGAGACTTTATGCCTTTCTGTTGGTGGTGGATCCCTCATAGATTGGAGCTGGGCAAAAATTAAACCAGCAGAATAACAAGAGGTGGCAGTGTTGTAATGGAATGACATTCTCAGCATGCTGCTGTCTCTCGTCTAAATGAGTGTGTTAGCTTAACAATGAGGAATGGTGTTTTGGGGAATGGATTTTTTTTTTTTTCTTTTTACAGTAGAGCAATCTGGAACACGCAGTCATACCTTGCCTGTCTAGAGAATCTGTGGCCCCTTACAGCTCCCAGCAAGTCACCCTTCAGACTGAGGTCTCTAGGAGATGTGGTAACAACCCTTGCTGGGAAGGGAGGCTGCACAAAAAGAGACTCAGGAACCTAAGCAGCCCTCCTTCACCCCCCCACCCCACCAATCCCGTCTGTGTGACCCCTTTTTCAGCTCAGGTCTGGGCTTTCAGATTTTGGCAAGATTGTGCAGGTGTGTGGGACCTGCCTGGAGCCCTTCCACACCGTCTGTCTGCAGTAGCAGCCATAATGAGATTGGAAATGAAAACTTAAATACTGATTAAGCTTTCAAGGGTGGCTCTTTTAATTCCTCCCAAGTATACGGCAAATACTCTTTTGTATGTGGTAACTGACTTGATTGCAACTTGGAGATCCTGCCTGTTTTGCCTGGGAGGCAGAATGTATTCTCACTTGCAGGCACTACTGTAACTGAACGACCATGACCACACAGGAGCCAGGCTTTGTCCCAGAAGTAATTCCCATCTTCCAGTCCCTATGATTGTAGGATCCTACAGAATTCACAGAAAGGATTATACCAATGCAAAGAACAAGCTGGTGGGTTCCAGCTGTGAACCACAAATTACATTTCAGAGTCTAGCACAGAGAGTGGATGGTGGTGAGGGCTCACTTCTGTGCCTGGGAAGACAGATAAGACCTCCTGTAAGCAGTGCTAAGGCACACAGAGAACAGGGAGATGATTTGAAACAGCTGGCACATCTTCACCAAGGACAAGTTCTGCCTGGCTAACCCAGGGGCCTTCTGTGGTGGAGTGACGAGAGAAGAGCCACAGATATCTATCTGGACTTCTGTAAGGCCTTTGACACATTCCCCCATCACATCCTCCTCTCTAAAATGGAGAGAGATGGACTGGATGGGTGGACTGCTTGATGGATGAGGAATTGGCCAGATGGTCACATCCAGAGGGTAGTGGTCAACTGCCCAATGTCCAGATGGACATCAGTGGAAAGTAGTGTCCCTCAGTGGGATCAGTTATATTAAATATCTTCAGCAATGACACAGAGAGTGGCATTAAGTGCAAGTTTGCAGATGACATCAAGCTGAGTGGTGCAGCTGACATTCCTAAAGGACAGGATGCTGTCCAGAGGGACCTGGACAAGCTCAAGAAGAGGCCCACAGGAATCCCATGAGGTTTAACAAGACCAAGTTCAAGGTGCTGCACCTGGGTCAGGACGCTCCCAGTACCAGCACAGGCTGGGGATGAACAGATGGAGAGCAGCCCTGAGAGAAGGACTTGGGGTGTTCGTGGCTGAGAGGCTGGACATGACCCAGCCATGGGCACTGCCAGCCCAGAAAGCCAAACGTGTCCTGGGCTGCATCCAAAGCAGCGTGGGCAGCAGGAGAGGGAGGGGATTCTGCCCCTCTGCTCTGCTCTGCTGAGAGCCCACCCGGAACCCTGCATCCAGCTCTGGGGGCCCAGCACAGGAAGGACATGGACCTGCTGGAGTAGGTTCTGAGGATGGCTATGGGAATGATCAGAGGAATGGAAAACCTCATTTGTGAGGAAAGATTGAGACAGCTGGGGTTGTTCAGGGAACAGAAGACTACAGGAAGATCTTATTGCAGTTTTTCAATACTCACAGGGGCCTTGTAATAAAGATGGGCACTGCTCTTGGCAAGGCCTGCTGTGATATGACAGAGGACAGTGGTTTTAAACTGGAAGAGGGTAACTTTAGGTTGGATAAAAGGAAGTAATTTTATTATGAGGGTGGGAAAAAAAAATGGCAAAGATGTTCTGGAGATGTAGTAGGTGCCCCAGTCTGGAAATACTCAAGCTCAGGTTGGACAGGGCTCTGAGCAACCTGAACTAGTTGAAGATGTCCCTGCTCATTGCAGGGAGGTATTGGACCAGACAGCCTCTAAAGGTCCCTTCCACCCCAAAGGCGTGATTCCATGACTCTATAAAAAAGAGTAAACATATAAAACATAACATTCTTCACAATAGACTTATTAACTGGTTACACCAGATGTGCTGGTTTTCACCCTTCTGGAGCTGGAGTTCCAGTAGGTCTGTTTGCACTGACCTGGTTAAAGCACATTTCCCCTGACTAACCTTCCAGGCTATTTAGAATTCATTAATGACACACAGTTTTCAGGTGTTGCAGCATATGCCACAGCATACGTCGCAGTTGAGACGGCCACGACACACAGAGTATCACCATGCAATCTCAGAACACTTTAAGCACCTGCCCTTCTTGTTCTTCAGCCCAGCCTTTTATACCCTCATCGTTCATGCATTGCACCTGTGTGCCCTCTGCTCCCTTTGGTGGCTGGTCAGTGCCCCTGGGCACTCCATGGCTCAGCGCTGCTCACAGCTGTACCCATTGGGGATGAGGCTCGGCCGCATCCACAAACTGTGTACCTACATTCAGGTACACTCTGTTGTATCAGCTAGAAATTCATCTGCTTTTTCCAAAAAGCTCTGGCAGAGCAATCATGCATTTGTTCACCTCTTTTTTTAACAGCCTTTCAGGTGTTGGGTTCTTTCTTTCCTTTTCTGTCCTTGTTACTTGTGGAATTTTTTCCCACTGAGTTGCTAGGAAGTACTGATGGCTGGGTATTTGAGATGGCACTCCTCTGGTTTTTGGGAGTTTTCCTTCGGGGGGAAGGGGCAAGGGGGAAACAGAGATACTGCAAAAACAGAGGCAGGAAAAGGATGGGGCTGGGGATTTGGGTCTCTTCTCTCTCACTGGGCTTTGGAGGAGGACGGTTGGACTTGTGCCATGGGGAAAGGAATTTGCTGCCAGCACCATAACCCAGCTGGGAGCTGCTTTTCTTCTGCTGCTGGGTCCCTCAGCCTGCCCTGCCCTGCCCAGACATTCCGCGGGTTCCAGCTATCGCTGCAGAGCTTCTGGCACATCTCGTCCACCACCCCTGGGTGCTCATCCTTGCCATCCCAGCTTGGTGCTCCCGAGAGTCCTGCTGGGATCAGCTGCCATGGGGTTTGTGGAGCAAAGCCTCTCCTCCATCCCTTCCCGCCCGGGCCCAGCCGCCATTGCCGCGCGCTCCCCGAGCCCGCGCCACAGCGTCCCCTGCAGGCGCAGGGGAGTCACCGCCCCCACCCCGCCCCGCCCCGCGGGAGCAGCAGCGCCCCTGCCGGCCGCGCCCGGAACCGCAGCAGAGCGGAAAGCGCCCGCGCCAGGACGCTGTCCCTGGGCTCCAGGTTCTGTTCATTGCTGACGCTCTACTTGCTGCTCTTTTATTCTCCTTGTAATACACACTGTTAAAGAGCTGTTAGTCCTGCTCCTGTATCTTTGCCTGAGAGGCCCTTAATTTCAAACTCAGAATAATTCAGAGGGAGGGTGTTTACATCCTCCATTCCAAGTGAGGCTCCTGCCTTCCCTAGCAGACACCTGTCTTTCAAACTGAGACAGATTTTGGGCCCAAGGGCATTGAGAGAAAAAGGGTGAAAAAAAGGAATAACGGTTCTTGAGTAACCTATTATGTTTTCCTTTTTTGTGTGCTGGGTATAGAAACCTCGTTAAGTGTCACTATGTGGTTTAGCTTACCCTGGTTTGGGTGGCAAGTGGTCGTGGCCATATTTCTCATATTTGCAGGCCCTTATCTAAACACGGGTCCTATAATTAGGGCTACCATGGCTGTTATCCAGTTTGCTTTATAGGTTAATAAGGCGAGGAATTAATGGATTTTTAACTTCCTCTGGAAGGTGGGCACATGGATTCAGAGCTATCACACAGCACCTGTATGTATTAAACTCTGCAGCTATTAAGAGAACTGTATGCAAACTATGTGCAATTCTGAATTTCTATACAAAGTAATCCAAACAGAAAAATAACATAAACAAGAACACACTTCAGGGACAGTTTAGTGGCTGGAGAACTGATCCACTGGTGTTCTTGTATTTAGATACCAGTACTGTACCCTAGCCAAACTGCATATTTGTTCTGATTTGGATTTACTTATACCATTTCACTGCTATTACTCTATTTATAGGGCTATTTCTAGGTCATAAATCCTTAACTGAGTAAAACATGTCTTCTGTTGAAGACATTGTGTAAACTCTATTTTGAGAAACACCCAAGCTTCTTGGAAAGCTTCTTTGAACATCGTGGTAGCTGCAAAGAAAGACTTGGGGCAGAAGTTGTTCAGGTTACTTGTTATCAGAATACTTCTGATGGTGTTTGAGAAAATTAAAGTACATAAAGCCGTGCTAATTACTGCTTTCCTGTCTGGGCAATAGCCAGCAGCTATCGGAGAAACATGCACAAGACTTTAGGCTCCTGCTGTTATGTCAGGTTTGGGGCTGTGGAAGGTGCTCCAGGATGAAACTCCGGAGTGATCCGGAGTTACTTGGCACGGGGTTTGGCCTCTGCTCGCCGTGAACACAAGAGGGTGCTGGTTACTGTGCGGAACTTTCCCTTAGGAAATAACATTTTTTTCCTGGTTCCAGCATGGAAAAGAGAGAGGGAAGTCTGCTGCCCTGAAGACCCGTATGTCGTGTACTGAAGAGACATGGTGTCACCAGTATTCATGAAATCACAATTATTCAAGTAAACTTCCTTAACAGTATTGAAGTTACATGTATTTATTGTTTGCATCCTTCTTCATCCATCCTATACTCTTCCTGAAGTTAAAGAAGGTAGTATTAAAAAGGGATGCAAACTTGTGCCATCATTTCAGCAGGTCTGGGCACTTGGATAAAGCAACGGTGTAGCTCTCCCACGAGAGGGTTTAGCAAGGTTACTCCTGGGCTCAGAAGGCATGCTGCGCTGGAGACTTTTCAAGCTACCCAGATTCTGGATGGGCTTTTTTAGTCAATTTTGACTTGTTTATGGCTCCATTATGAGAATATGCTCATCCAAACACTGTTAAATAGATACACAGATTAGTTCTTAGACCATGTTCTACAAATTCAGCAGAAGATGGAAGCAGAGAAGTGTGCACAGTGTTCCTTGGGATATTGCTGGAAAACAGTTTAGCAGTTGGTAGAGGAATTATCACATCAGTTTGCTGGATTATATGCATTGTGCCTGGAATTGGGATATCTGCATAAATGAGTAGCCAGGAGCCCAATTTGACCATCCAGCTAATGGTTACCTGAGTAAATCTGCTACGTTGCCTGAGGAGGATGATCTCAACACAGGAGAATG